>NC_135534.1:194116196-194419291 GCF_045843805.1 Urocitellus parryii | reverse complement strand
TGAAGAAAAAAAAAATCAAAGCAGAACAAAGCAATAAAACAGGAGCATACAAAGAAGCATTATGCTTTTTTAGAACTCTGCTGTAGCATCTCAGTCATCCTCCAATAGCTTTCTTAGGAAGGACTAGTATTATTGCTCTTTAAACACATTTTTTTTTTTTTTACAAACTTTCTCGTTCCAAATCGCATGACTCAATACTGCCTCTGTGTCACCGTGCTTACCAACCTTTGACCTGAGCCCTGCACTCTAGGAATTAGGCCTTCAGTGGTATGGTGTCCATGGTATAGTAGGAATTAGAGCAATAATTTATTTTTTAATATTTTTCAGCAAATATGCACTCACCCTCAACCATCATTGGCAAGGCACACTTCCCACTGATGTTCGGATTGGTCATGAAACTTTGCTTTGGCCACTGAGATATTAGTGGGTGTCGCACAAGGAACATTTGGTATTGGTAGGCACAGTAGTGTCCTTCTTATTGTCTTCTCATATAGACCTCATAGAGATTGTTGGCCCCAAGCGGACGAGAGACACATGAAATAGAGCTGAACTCAATTTGCCACTTGAAGTCTAGCTGAAACTTTCTTGGGTCATCTGAGCCCCACTTGACCCATAGATGTATGAATGAACTCTTCGTTTTGGTTTTGGTTTTCTGCAGTGGTTTCCAATTATAAAAATTAGCTAGTAATAGAATGAAAGGATGAAATCTCAGCTTACGCTTTCCAGGTCTTCACTTTGGTCAGCTTCCTTAGCCTCTTAAACCTCTCAGTTTCTTCACCTGTAAACTGGTATTAAGAAACCAATTTCAAGCCAGGCATGGTGGGATAGACCTGTGGTCTAACTATTTGGCAAGCTGAGAGGATGATCATTTCAGTCCTCAAGTTCAAGACCAGCCTGGGCAACATAGCGAGACCCCCATCTCAGAACAAAACAAACCCAGAAAACTTTATGGAGACACCTTGATGAGAAAAATCAGGTGGTAGAAGGTCAATATATTTTTTTTTCTCTACATCCAATATCCAGGTAACATGGATATAAACTCTGGCCAAGTTTTCTTCACTGCTCTGCTCAGCTCCTCGCTGACTTTTCGAGCCTCGTTCTCATCCCTTAGTGGTGACTCCAACCTTTTTTCTCTTTTGCTGAAGAAATTGCAATAGGCACAGTAGCACTCATTTAGATAGTCTATGCTGGTATTTGAGTTTCCGATATATATTTATAATTATTCTGCATTATTTTAATTACAATGATGCAAGGAATGGTATGGGGTGGGGATTTAAAAGGAAGACTTCAGGAAAAAAAATGCTCCAGGAAAAATAACCCACAGTTAGAAGATGACAGGCCTGCAATTGTGGTCATAATTGGAAATGGCATTATTAATACAATACTTATTCATTCTATATAATAAAAAAAATGGAAGTGCTTTTTGCAATTACCCCATTCCAAATGAAATTAACATTCCATGGCATTTTCCATAAATGGTTTGTTTGCACACATCGGTGGAGACAATTAGCTTGGAAGTGAAAGAGTGCTTAGTAGAGAGAGGATGAGGTAGGGAGGGTCAGGCACATCAGAAGAGAGAAGAATGCAAAAAGCATTCAGACTTGCTGAGGGTGAGTAGTAAATATCAGAGGGAACAAAGTGTCTGATGTGTGGGAGGATGAACATTAGACATCCAGTGTCTGATGGCCAGACACTACTACTGGGTCTAAGCCAGAGAGAAATTCATGATCAGCTCATTGAACAGGTGAGGAATTATTTGCATTGCGTGTGTTTGCCTGTTTCAAGTTCAGTCCTGCATGAACTCCCTGCTCAATCATCCAGTGCCTTCCATGGTTGTCTGCAAAATCCTCTGTCTTGCCCACAACACAAAATCTGGGGTGGGGTCTCACCTAATGATCTCTGCCTTCCTCTCACCTGAAATTGATATAGGAAATTCCTCATGTTGTGACTTGGCTTTTTTCTTTTCTGCAGTGAATGTTTTGATTTAGTTTTATAATAAAGCTATCAAGGCAAGAAAAATATCACTGACATGTTGTCCTTCTGTAATTGAAGAAGGACCCATTCAGGCAACTTCTGTATATATTGGGGTATAGTCAACCCTAAAGCTTATAGTTATATATCATTCCCAGGAGTACAACCATGTTACTTTTTAAATTCTTTCTGTCTCCTCTAATTCATATCTAGATCCTGTAACTTCTGTCCATGAAAACTCATATATATATATATATATATATATATATATATATATATGACATATACATACATACATACATACATATTCAAACAAATATTCTATTTTCTACTTCTCTTGATATGGCAATAGTTGATTTGTGCTTTTTTTGCTAGTCTGAATTTATAAAACCTCCTTGAATTGTCACTAGAAATGGAACTGGATTACTATATTGACTTCATTAATAATTAATATTGAGACCTTGAGCACAATTTGAATTTCAGGCTTAATTTCTTCTTCTGTGAAAAAGAAATTATTGAAGTATTTACCTCTTATGGTTATTGTGATTATTAAATTGGAAAATTTAGGTAAAATTGCCTAGTACAGTTTCTGACACATGCTGAGTGGCTTAATATAGTTCAATTTTTTTTCATTATTATCATTACCTATTCTTTTCCCTGAATCTCTCTTTCAGTGACAGTCATATTGATCTTTTTAAAGTAAATCTCAGACCATCCAACTTTTCTTATCAATATGTGCTCATATAACCCTGTTATACAGGTTGAAATACAAATGCTTAGCTTGGCATTGAAGCCCCTTTGTAGTGGGCCACACCTTTTCTTCATCTCATCAATAGCAGTAGCACTCCAAGGACTCCAGCCATGTTCAATCAGCTTTTGGATTGAATCTGACTTTGCATTCCTGCACCTTCCTATATGCCACCTAGGAAAACTTTACATCTTCTTTCACACACCACACTCAAACCTTTGCGTTGCTTCAGTGCCTGTGTTTTGCAGGTGACCGTAAATGGAATCTCTTAGACAGGAGATTTCACTAGCCTTTCTAGACTGAAACTCTACCTTGTCCTCTTGTCATTTATTTTATTTCAGTGCTTAAATCCTCAGTTTATGGAATAACTCCTTTTGGTGTCCAGACCCACTCAGTCCAACTTTAATTTAACTTGAACTTGCAATGATACTTTGCATTTTCAGGATTTTTTGAGGTGTGACTCTGAAATGCCACAAGGCGATTGACTTCCCAAAGGTTTCCTACTGACTTGGATCCATGTGGTTTTTTGGGGTTTGTTTTTGTTTGTTTTGGTTTGGTTTTCCTGCTAGTCTCCATTTGTTAGAGATGTGCCTGTCTCTCCTCTACTTTCCTCTTCTTTGAAATATTACCCAGGATAGATACTTTGCTGGTGTAAAGAGCCAGGTTTGAGGTTGTGGGCTTCCCTCCCATCCAGGTCTTTATTTCTCGGGCATCATTAACATATCCCAAGTCAGTGGAGACTTGTCCATGTGCTGCTCAACTGGGGACTTGCCATTACATCTCAACTTACTCCTGCCTAGAACTAGATAATGGATTGGTTGTTCCTGAGCCCAGGGCCTGGACCAGATGGATTGTGTCTAGGTGTGTGTGGGAGGGGAGGAGAAAGGGGGTTGGAAAGGCACCTTCCCATCCTGTCCACATAAAAACAAGGTGAACTTTCTAGGCTTCTGCTCAGGAGAAAACTTTTCAAATTAAGATTTTTTTCCTTCTTCTATAATTATAAAATTACTTTAATGACTTCACTGTGGCTACTGGAGGAGAATAAAAAATAAGAGCTTCAACTTTGAAATTCACAGGATGATGTTCATTGTGGTCTGACCTGCTTTTTATCAAATGTTTGAATCTCTTCTATGTTATTTTGCAATGTGGGATCTCTGCCTGATTACTGCTAATTTCCGGGGACTTAATGCCTTTGTAAGGTCTTCTTTTTATTGTTAGGCAGTAGATTCATGAAAGGACCGATATGGGGATTACTATTTTTATTCTTAAGGTAAAGGTCCTGGTCCACCAAATGGATCTAAGTTTGAAACTCAACCTTCCCCCTCACCACATAGGTAATTACTCGGTTGGATCTCAACTCAAGGGGTGATTTTGCTGCTCCAGGGGCATGTGGTGACACTTTTGGTCATCACTGCTTGAGGAGGGAAATGCTAGGGTGAACTGAGTAGAGGCCAGGGATGCTGCTGGACCTCCTACAATGCACAATAACTCTTTGTCATGATAATTCTCCATAAAAAAGAAATTTCCAGGCCCAAATGTCAGTAGTGCCAAGGTTGAAAAACCCTGTCTTAGTCAAGATCCTTAATCTCTCAGGATCAGTTTTCTTTTTTTAAAAGAGAGCTATAAAAAGTGTTTTTTTTTTTTCTGTGCAGTGACATAGAAGTGACATGAAATTATATCTATAATATTCTTTAGCAGATGTCTGACCTAGTATAATCACTCAAAAATATTAGCTCTCATAATTATAACACATACAGATTGAACATCCCTCATTCCAAAATCTGAAATCCTTAATATTTTAAAATTTGAAATGTTTGAGCCTCAACAGGATACTTGAAAAGTTTGGGATTTTGTAGCATTTCTGATCTTAGATTTTCAGATTGAGGATGTTCAACCAGGAAAGTCCATACAAACATTAAAAAAAAACAAACCAACAAGAAAAACCCTCCAAAATCTGAAACACTTCTGGTCTCAAACATTTTGCATAAGAGTAAGTCAAACTGTATAATGTCTGCAGTGTGGATCCTGGGAATCAGCTACAGCAATACAAATGTGAGGCATTAGTATTAGAAGTCATAGAAGAACTGTGGTCTTTCAAATAATTGAAGTCAGCTAATTTCTACTCCCTAACAGAGTTTTATTGTTCCTCATGATACTATTACAAGCTTCCATGTCAGACTAGTTTCTCGTATCTGGTCCTGCTCTACTGGGCTAATCATAGTCTTAATGTGACACTATCTCAATATAATTTTCTTGGAATGTTCTGAACAATGAAGAGCAGAGCTGTGTCCTTCTTGGTTCTAAATTTTATGTTTCTATGAGCATTACCTAGAAATATGGGTTATTTTCTCACTGGTCACCTAATTGTGAGCACATATTGAGCTTTTCCTGATGCCCAAATTACTGAAAGAAAAATAAAGAGTAGAGAGAAAAATATCAAACTGACTTTGTGCTTATAATATCTACATTATTGGTAGATTTGGATGCTTACCTCTAACCCAGGCACTTGAGGTCTGACTTCTGTAGATTTAAATCAGGAGGGGACTAGCAGGAGATAAAGGAAGAGGAAGAGGAGGAAGAAACTCAGAGGAGAGAAATGGATCATGGTGTTTATGACCCTGGAATCCCCCTTATCAAAAAAGCCATTGGAGTGTGATCTCCCTTCAAGAGTTATCAGGATCTCCCAGGTTGCCATGCGACAAGCTCAGTTTGGAGGTTCTGTCTCAGCTGTTACATCTCTCCTCCTCTCTGGCTCTTTCTTTTATCACATTGCTCTACCTCATTGTGCACATCTAGGAAAATGAGAGCATTCCTCAAGACCTATTCGCCCGTGCATGCAGCCTCCCTGTGCAAACGGCTCCCCAGGATGGATCTGTATTATTTCACCAAAAAACAGCAGAGGAGGAATTTGTTCTGCTCCAGTGAAGACATGATTTCCAGTCCTCTCTGCTGCTGTAGCTCAGTTTTTTTGGCTGCTTCCTGGGAAAGGGACAGAGAAGAAAGGAGGCATCCAGAGTACTTAGCTGAGCCAGTTTTTACTAGGGCTAAATGAGGAGAAAAAAAAAAAAGATAATTCAGGATTATCTAGCTATGGGATGAAAACAATGTAGGAGATACATATGAGGCCCACACCACATGGTAGCCCCACATAGGTGTCTGGGACAGCCCCAACACTCCATGTTCCTTCTCTGCCTTCTGTTTTCCTGTTTATATTTACAATTTCCATAGTAGTTAAGATTATAGAAGGAAAACAGGTTTGGGCTCCAGTTTTGGGCTCCAGGCCTGCTTCTGTCCCCATAATGATGATGGTAATGTCACCCACTTCCCAGGCTTGTGATGAGTGGCATAAAGGTAACAGTGTCTAGTATAAGCACTCAACAAATATGAGAAATTTGCATCACTATTGGTCTTATTTAATTTTTTTATAGGTATCCTCATTGGCATTTAGAAAATGAAAACTGAGGCTCAGAGAGGATATGGTGCTGTACTCAAGGGTGAGCAGATGTTAATAGACAGAGTCAGGCTTTGAATCTTGGTGTCTATGATAATAAAATAATTTTGTACCATCTTTTACCTTCATTGCCTTATCTCACCCCTTCATATGTACATTATCTATTTAAGGATATAATATGGCTGCATTAATTTCACTCCAAAAATCTTAAGGATGTAAGAAGCAGAATTCAGAATTCCATGATTTACAAACAATAGTGAAGTGGCAATATTTCAAACTTTTGTAGTGACCCAGCTTACCAAATGCTTTGACACATAGATTTCACAATATACTTTCTTTTCTGAGGCTCAGAGAGGTTGGTGAAATGTCCAGAGACACAGAGAAAGTGACTTAGAACTGATATCATTTTCTTCTGCCTCCAGATCTTTTGAGTTTTCACTTCAGGATTCTGTGCTAACCAACAGATTTTATTCTCTAGCTTTCTGCTTGGGATTTTGTGTGGTGGTGGCATATAATTAGGAATAATAAAGCAAGTTTGCTCTTACCGTCTTGGAGAAAAGGGAAATTGAAATTATAAGTCATTAAATGGAAAATCCCAAGCTTTATAGTAACGCCAACTCAGCCTCAATCCATTATTGTCTATATATTTAGCCAGTCTATTTTAAGAGTTTAATATTCAGAAATAGGATGTATTTTATATGTGGCTGCATTAATTTCACTCCAAAAATCTTTGCCATTTGCTGTAGTTGACTTACATGTGCTTAAATTTATAATTCCCCTATTGCATTGGGAAGATTAGTTTAAAGGAAAATGGATGAAAAATCTGCCAGTTGGGTAGTGAGAATAGTATAAGTTGGGTGTGTGGTTCAATGGTAGAATACTTACCTAGCATGCACAAGGCCCTAGTACCACTCACCCCGGCACACACGCACACGAAGAGTTGAACAAATTACATACTCTGTTCTCTCATTTTCTCCTCATGACCCTGTCATGGGTGAGTTTTACACTCATGTTAGAATTGCATATCTTGTACCCCGCATTGAGTGCCCAGCCATAGATACCCTGAAACATCTGTCCATCGATTGAATAAGCATAGCCCAACTCTGAAGCCTGCTAATGAATGTGTTGGTGATCTTCAAGTCACCGAAGGGAGACTACTCCATTTCAGATGGTTGTGTTTCTGGGGTCATCCTCACAGTGATTATTAATATGATCTAAGGGGAAGTTGGCTGACAGGGGAATGGTTCCTCCCATCCTCTCCAATGTGGAAGTCATTCATCAAACCATATTTATTGGCCCTACTTTAGAACAAGCCATTAAGTAATATTTGAAGCTCTGTCATTTATAGGCTGTGTATGACCCTTGAAAACTTAATTAACCTCTGTGGGTCTTACCCATTTGAAAGATGGAGATAATGATATGTATCTTGAAAACTTGTGTATCTGTCAGTCATTGTGACAACCATGCTATATAACAAATTGCCACAAAATCTCAGGGGCATCCAATAATAATACTGATTAGTCCTGTGTCTGAGGATCAGATGGAATATTACACTCATCTCACTGGGTTTACTTGTCATCTATATGTTGGCTGGTGTCAGGGACCCAGGTTGTAGGTATCAGGGCAGCAGATTTGTGCTGCAGAGATGTGAATCTGTGGTTCACTATTCGTCCTCCTAGACCAACATATTAATTGAGACAAGTTCCCCTTGGTAGTGGTAGGTGTCAATGTGTCAGCAGAAATGGGTGGCACCTCTTGAAGCCCAGGCTCAGAACTAGCACATGCTGACTTCCACCCATGTACCATTGGCCATGACATAGCCAAGCCCAAGCCAAGGGACAGTGAAAATGAGTGAAGATATGAGGATGTGCATCCCATGTCTTATGAGGATTACATTAAGTGATGGCTGTGTTTACCTTAAAACATTCCTTATCACATAGTAAACCATCATTTATGAATGCCATTATTGTTACTGTGATTATCTGGCTAATGAAATGCTTTTGGCAAATTTGGAATAATATATTTAGGTGAACTCTGGTAACAGATCAAGCTGACTCTCTGGGGGAAGAAGTGAAACCAGGAGGAGGTTAAATTTCTGGAGAGGAAGGGAGTAAAGGCAAGAGAGTGGGATTTTCCCCTTTCTGCTAATGACCTTCCAGAAAAATGAATTCCCCTCACACCAAATGATGGTGCTGGATCTTAGCAACAAGTTCATATCTTCCCAAGTGTTTTGCACAGAATGCCTGCAGTCAGGACCTAATGATCTCTCTGAGTTCAAAGCCAAAATCTGATGAGCATGACAGAGGAAGTATGAGAACAGACAGAAGACCATGGCAGAAGCTGCAATTCTGTATGTTAGAGCTCTGTTCAGGTTCTGGGTTACAGCAAGATCCAGAGAGAACCATGACCAGGAAGAGCTGAAGAAGACTGGTAATGGGAATCCTGGATGCTACTGGAGCCAGAAATAATAAGATGGAAATCTGAGAACCAGAATTCACAAATCTATCTTCCTTGGACTGTGGTATTGACTCCATTCAACCATTGGTATGTCCTTTACCTCTCTGGCCTCCACACAATGGTAGTTCAGTTCTCTAGGGTGACATTAGTTAAGGGAAGTGGAAGTGCTTTGCAAACTGAGGAGTGCGATTCCTGTAACTGTTACATCCGTCTTGGTAAAAGCACATTCATTCACATTTAGAACTACAAGATGTTGGGGCTGGAAGGATTCTTGGAGACTCTGTGTGTTCTGGCTAGGGAGCATGGAACCAGCTCCATGAACCTGGAAGATTTTGTGTTGTTAACAGAACAGAGGAAAATATCACTGAGTTTAGTTCCATCACCCAAATGTGGTGCAGTTCTCCCAGTTGAGATCATGACCATCCTGTAAGTCTACAGTATTAACTGATAGGCCCAAGATCTTGGGTATAAGAAAAGGCTGTTCCCCGGTTTTCCAATTTGTATTTGTTGCTGTTTGTCCATTTGTCTCGTCTGCAGGCACTTGCTTGAAGATAAGCTGTACCAGGCACCAAAGGTTTAGGAAAATGGATGGGAGAGAAAACTAAAAAGTGAGAAAATTCTATCCATCATTTTTTTTTATCCCTGAGAGTTGAGAAGAGGCAGCCATTTTTAAAAATGTATACATGGGTTTTGAATTTGTTCTAGTTGTGAGATGTGCTTATTATCTGGCTAAGGAACACTGCCTGTTTTTTTTTTTTCCTTCTTTCCTTCCCTCCTTTCTTCTCTCCTTCTTTCTTTCCTCCCCCGACCCTCCACCTTTTCATCAAGAGGTGACTCTTGCATGAGATGGGATATTGTGTCAGTGACTGAACATGCCCAACTTGAAAACTTGATGGTTCTTTGCCTTTGTGTGGGATTTTTCTAGCTGAGGTAATAACTTAGAACTGGGGGTGTCTTCTATGACCTTTCCCCCAATCCTGGCATTTGAATGAACCCAGTGCAAAGCCAGGAGACACCGACCGATCTGTATTAGTAGACGTGCACACCTCCTGTTGGTTGTGTGTATCCTATGTCTGTTATCTTTCTCTCTCCTTTTTGAGAAGTTTATCTTAAGCGAGTCGTTCATGTGATTGTTGAGGCTGTAAGTCCAAAAGCTGCAGGGTGGGCCAGCAGGCTGGAGAGGGGAGGGGAGAGTTGATGTTGTGGCACAAGTCTGAAGGGGACTGTTCCCTCCTGCTCTGAGAAGTCAGTCTTCTATCAAGTCCATCAACTGATTGTCTGGGGCTTATCCAAAGTTTTGGAGAGAGATTTGCTTTACTCAAAGTCTACTCATTTAAATGTCAATATCATCTAATCAATACCCTCACAGCTACATCTAAAATAATGTTGGATCAAACATCTGGATATAGTGTCCTAGCCAACTTGACACATAAAATTAATCATCTCAAGATCTGAGATTAAATGTATTCAACAAAAATTTGGGAAACTTGGAAGAGTCGTGTAAATAGGAGACAGGAGCTTCAGGCCTTGGTCAGTTGCTGTCTTTAACCATGACTCTCTCTGGTTGCCTTTTATTTATATCTGAATAAAGGTGGAAATATGTAGTCTTGAAGAGAAATCCCAAAATGTCCGTTTTATAATGCCAACAACTTTCAGAATGAATAAAGCAAGGGGGAAGTGAAGTGATACGTCATTGAGCTGAAGGGATAATAAGTAGCCATGCGTACTCCTTCTTAGCTATTACTGTGTTCTAGAAGCTCTATTAGACACTGTACGTGCCTGAGTCCAATTAACTTAGCAATCCTGCAAACATTTACAGAGGAGGAAACTAGGGTTGCAAAAATGAAAGCAGTCACTCAGGGCCACATAGCTGGAGAGATGGGAATGAACTTGAGTGGCCTTTCTCACTTGTACTGGACAACGTGGTCAGTGACCACCGGCTGCTTGTTCTCTGAGCATCATTCTATAATGAGAGAGAAGTGACAGCATGCAACATGAGCTGAGCTTGGGACTCCCATACTGGACAGTCTTGGGGAAGGCTCCTCTGGCATTGGAGACCAGTCTCTAACCAGTGGGACTCACTGGTTCCAGCCAGGACCAAATTGCCTGGGGCTCCCTTGCCAAGATGATATAAATTGGAACTGGCTATCAGAGTCACTTTCCAGGCCTGAAGAAGTGGCATCCAAACTCAATGTCCACCTACCAAGCAGACCAGAGGCAGGACCTAAAGGGTGCAATGAATGGAGCTGGAGCTTCAGTTACTGTAACCTGAGTCCCAATCTCAGTTCTGCTATTTCTAGGCTGTGTGACCCTGGAAAACCATTTAACCTGTCTGAGTTTTAGTGCTCATCTTAAAATAGGAGTTAATGATCCTTGCCTTTCAAGGCTGTTAGGAGGAATAAATGAGAAAGCATAAGGAAATGCCAGGCTCCTTTCCTGGCAAAGAGTTGTCGCTCAAGAATTGTGAATTTTTCTTCTAACACAGATTGAATGTGTCTGAAAAAATTAAAGAGGTGATAAAGTGCTATCAAAACTTGAACTCAAACCTATACATATTTCAGTAGTGGAACATCCTGGGTGCTGTTGGGAGGAGAGAGCAGTGCATAACAGTTTGAGTATACAGTTGTCAAGAATCAGTGCAGACAAACACGCAGAGCCTGCTCTGCAAGGTAGAGGAAGAGGCCGAGGCTTGCCTGGTATCTGGAAACCAACAAGCCCCTTCTGCCTTTGCAAAGGGACTATGGCTCAGCCCTCTCTCTGGGTCTTCTCTTTGGCTTTTTCTCTTTCTCTCTCTTCTTTCCTGTCCTTTCCACACCCTCCATTCTCTATGCTCCCTTATCATCCTCTTTGCCCCCATCATTGATTATTGAGCATGATTCTGCCTTCCACTCTGGTTTTCTTCTCCTCTTCCCTCTCTCTCCTGCTCTCTTCTCCTCTCTCTTTCCAGCTTGGCCTGGGCGCCAGGGCTTCTCCCCTTAGACCCGGGTGGTTCACTCCCATTAAGCTCGACAATCTCTCATATGTCAATTAGAAAGAGGCAGCATTCCCCTCGTCTCCCTCCCTTTCCTCGGCCTGCCGCGATGCTCAAATCAAGCACCATCTGTTGCATTCATCCGGGCCATGGTGAGCATTTTGCCGCTCTGGGGAGGCAGAGCTTGGTGGGTACCAGGAGGTAATAAGGCTTATTTGAACAACTTGATGTATTGATATTGATAGAGCTGCAGAATGGGGGCTGGAGGGGTGCTGTGAAGAGGGCGGGGTGCAGGACGAAATTGGAGAGGGAAGAGATGCACACTAGCCCTGGCCCCCTCAGCCCGCCTGGGCTCTTGGCATTGTTGCCAAGACAAAAGCAGCCAAACAGATGGATAGGATTTGCTACAGTTGGGATCAGAAACCCTTGAAGCTCAGGGGAGCAAACCTTCTCTCTCCGTGTGTCTTTCCTCTCCCCCAGCCATTTAAGTCTATATCAGCTCAAGGGAAAGAACGTAGAAATAACAGGACAGGGATACGCTGACCTTTGGAAATTGCTGAATTTCAGAGATAGGAAGAACAGAGAGGGGATAGTGTATCAGTCATTTTCTGTCTAGACAAAGAAGCATCCCCAAAATATAAAAAGATTTTATAAGAATTCAATGAATCAACTGTTTGTGGAGGTCTAGGAAGAGCAAGGAGAGTCAATATGTGGAAATCAGGGGGCCAGGGACAGGACAGGACAGGAAGCCACTATTAGCTGCTGGAACTGAAGGGGCAGGGAGAGGAAGTGGTTTTATTGGTGTGAGATTTGTAACTGTGGAAAAGGGACCCCTGGCAGAAGATGTGATTACCCAGGGTCCTTGTCTCTATCAGATATGGTATGGAAACAGGAATGGAGTGAGGGAAGAGATACTCTACACTCTCCCTTCCCATCTTTAGCCAGAGCATCCTACTGGCCAAACCCACCTTGCAGCCAGATAACATGGAGCTAGGTGATACTGCCCCTAGGGATCTGCCACTGCGACAGATGGGAAGAATGCACCTGGGGAGCATGGTGGATCAGAGGTGCCAATGGAAAGAATGCACCTGAGGAGCATGGTGGATCATGGGTGCCAGTGGAGAGCAATGAGCACAGGTAGGGGTATGTATGCATTCTGTCGCCTGCACTGTGCCAGAAGCTCATGTTCTTTACTATTACAGATACTTCCTCTTACCTGTTCGAAGGGATGCCTGAATGGAGTCTCCCTAGAGGCTGGCTCTCTCTTGCGAGTGTGTGACCCAAAGAACTCAAGTCTCTACTCCACACTGCCACTTAGATGTTTTGAAGAGACCCCTAAGTTTCCATACCTAAAATCAAGCTTGTTCATGCCTATCAAATGTGGACTTTTACAGGGTCCCTGCTCTTGATGAGGGACCATCGTTCTGCAGCTGTGAAAAGCCAGAAGACCAGGAGTCAATCTCAAGTTCCCCACCCCACGTCTGCCCCTTTCAGTCTGCGTTCACGACCCGAGGGTGTTTTACCTACAATATCACTCTCAATGTTGCCCACTTCTCAGTCTCTACTATTCTACTGCTTCTGCCTCTCTTCTCTCTACTACTCCACCTACATCCCCATCTTTACAGTGTCTGCACTACTCCCGGCAGCCATCGTCTCATACTTGGGCTCTGGTGCTGCTGTGTTATCTTCCTAGTTGGTCTTCTCATTTTCATTCCTGTTCTTTCCCAGTGAATTCTTCTCTCTTTTGCTAGAGAAATCTTCCCTTCATGCAAATCTGCTCCTGCCCCTCTAAAACCTTCAGCATGGTCCATCCTTCACAAGGTCCAAGGAGTAAGGGTCAGGGTTAGGCTTCCTGTTTCTTCTCCTGGGTTATCTCATGTCACTTGCTGGCAGTAATTCAGTACCAAAGGCCGGTTTCAACCCCTTCCATAGTCCTTCTCCCTAAAAGGTCTTCATTCAGACTGTTCTATCTCTTTTTCTGTCCTCACCTCACCTCTCCAACACCCAACACTCCCTCCCACTTGATGATGCATACTCTTCAGACCCTAGTCATGTGCCCATTTCCATGAAGCACATTTCCATTATTTCCTAGACAAGGTCATAGTCTTTTTTAGATTGTGTTTTAGTCTGACTGGACTACATAATAAAATACAGTGGATGGGGTGGCATAAACAATGGTTTTCATACAGTTCTGGAGGCTAAAAGTCTAAGGCCAGCAGGGTGAGGTTTTGGTGAGGGTTTTCCTCCTGGCTTGCAGACCGTCACCTCCTCTTTGTGTCCTCATATGGTGGAGAAGAGGGAGAGAGAAAGAGGTGTCTCTCTTTCCAGTCCAATCAGATTATTACCCTTTCTTATGACCTCCCTCAATTTTACTTACCTCCTTACGACCCTACAAAAATAAGAGTTTGCTGTTGAAGCCATCAGTCCATGATGTTTTGTTAAGCTAACCAGTCTACAGTGTTTGGTTGTAACAAGACGTGTTCCTCTTGTTCTCACCAGAGGCTCGTGATGGTTTTTCTGTAAATGCTGCTGAATGAAGAGATAAATAAGTGGGGAGATGAGCGAATGAATGAATATTGACAAACCTAGGGGAGTCCCTCTATTTGAGAATTTCAGACAGTTCACTACTTGTTCTGGGTTCTTTTACAATGGCTTATCTTACCTCTTTCAATTCTGGGTTAAGTCACTCTTCTCTCTGGGTTTAAGGAATCAAATTGGGCCTGACGTTGCTTCTCAGAACTTTACCTTCCTTTGGAGGGGTCTCCTCTGCAGGCTTGAGTAAGGAGCCCATGTTTGGAGTCTTATTGCACCACTTTAAGTAGGACCTAAGGGAGGTGTCCTTGGAGAGGGGAGCAGGAGCAGTGAGGGAGCTAGAATGTCACCACGCAGCTCATTCTGTTGCCTGTTGTCTTTTCCCTAGACACCAAATATTATCCTTCTGTCCCTGAGGATGAGGCTTCTCACAGAACCTACTCTCCCAATCTGCCCTCTGGGTGGCACCTACCCTGCAGACATACCTGTCTAATGGGAGGATATCTGGAGGAAACAGGAGCACTTTAGCCGTGGGTGCTGGGATGTTCAGGAACCTTCTTTGTCCAATCCGATGAAACCTCTTCAAAGAAAGTCTTTGGCACCTGCCGCCTCCTGGTCTCAGACAGAAGGTAGCTGAAGAAATTCCCTCGCCTCCGGAGACAGAGACGGAGGGAGGGCTGAGTTTGAAGATTTCAAAGTCAAGGCTGTCTTTGGGAATGTCTCAGAACAAAGGCACGGGGCCCATGTAGCAGCCCCCCGGTCTTCTTTCTGGTCTCCCCTCCTTGCCTTTCATGTTGTCTTTCTCCTTCCTTCTCAACCCTTGTTGGTTTTTTCCCCTTTCCTTTAATCTTCTGCCTTTTTCTCTCTGTCTTTCTGACCTCACTTTCTTCATTCGCTGGAACTTTCTAACCAGTCGTTTTGAAACTTTGTGGAAATCCTGCTAGCAGATCATTGGAAGGTGTTGTTTGTAAAGGGAATGTCAGACTAGAGATCCTAAGGTGTGACTGCATCACTTGCTGGCTTGGAGCAAGTCACACAGCTCGTTTGCAGACCTCAGTGTAAGCTCCGTATAATGGGGATATGGTGCTAAGTGACCTACGTGTCCACAGTACTGGAGTTTTATCTCCTAGGACGTTGAGTGACCTTTGCTACCACTGCCCTGGTTCAAGCACCATTGCCTCTGACTGGCTACTGCAAAAGTCTCAATGCTGATCATCTCTCTTGCCTCCATTTGCATTCTCCACAGTCAAATTAATAATTGTTAACAAAGAGGCTCAATTTCCCATGAACTTTCTATTTAAAGCCCTTCAGTAACAACATTTTGCCATTGAGATAACATCCAGATTCCAAATGTGGTTTACAAGGTGTCCATCTCCCTCCAGCTGTTTCTTACCATCTACCCGTGCAAGCTCCATTGCACCTACACTAAGGTCCTTTCTGTTGCTCAAGAATCATGCTCCTTCTGGCTCCAGATTATCACACATGCTCTTCTGGCCTGGACACTTATTTTCCAGATTTCCCCACCTCCATCCTGATCTGCCTTTGCTAATTTACACTCATCCTTAAGATCTCTGTTTAGATATTGCTCTCTTCAGAAAGCCTGGAGTGAGATGCTCTAGAGTTCTAAACTCTCCTATCACATAAGTGTTGCAGGGTTAGCATTGCTGGGATTTGTATGCTACCAAAGAATGAATTACCTGAAATGCGGATTGTATCTAAATTGTTACCACTGTATCCCAAGGGCACAGGGCAGCACCTGTAACATAGTAGGTGTTCAATAAAGCTGACGTTACATCTGTGCGTATGCCCATGGCGTGTGGTTCTGTATCTCTACGGGGTCAGGGAGGGAGTTTTGAGACTCAAAGTGGCCAAGCCCAGTCCTCCAGGGGCTAAGGGTGGGCCAAGCCCTAATCTCAGCCCATTGCCACCCTGTATCAGCAGCTGAGGCGACGCAGGAGACAGTGGAGTCCCTGATGCAGAAGTTCAAGGAGAGTTTCCGCGCTAACACGCCCATCGAGATCAGTCAGCTGCAGCCAGCCCCGCGCAGCGCCTCGGCAGGGAAGCGGAAGCGGAGGAGCAAGTCTCGAGGTAGGCTCTCCTGGCACCTCTTGCCAGGAAGACAGCAGGCTGTCCTAGGGTCCCAGAGATGCTGGAAAGACTTCTTCCCTTGCTTGCATTACTCACAGAACCCCGTTGCACTTTGTCCCTTATAAATTCCCTTGGAGAAAGCAGACCTATGCCCCTGGGGACAGAGCTCACTTCTGGGAACCCCAGCTTCCTCATCTGTGAATGGGGATGGGTCCTTTAAATTCTGGAGGAATTAAGAAAATTAGCAACAATCTATGGGAAGCTTCTAGCACCAGGACCTGCAAACAGTAGATGGTCTTTTAAATTGTGGTTGGTGTCAACCTGGAGAACTGAGAGTGAAAAGACTCCTTGACTGGAGGTCAGGAACACGGGCCCCCAAGAACAGGAAGTCGAGTCCAGTCTGTAGGAAAGGAAGTGACACAGGGATCAAAAGTATGAGTATTTTGAACTAGAAAGAATTGAAGTCAAATTTTTGCTCTGCTAGTATGTCACCTAGGCTGACACTCTACTTCCCCAAGTAGAGTGTTTCATGGGGTCCTTGCAATATCTTAGTACAATGCCCAACATTTCATAAAGAGTAGCATTTTCCTTCTGCCCCTCCTGTTGATCTTCCCTCTTCTCTTTCCCTCTGCTACCTCATCATCTTCCTGGCCATCTGTATGACTTTGTGTATGTGAGGAACGCACTTGGCATGGCCTGATTTCCAAGCCTGGTCTTTCTTTTCAGTCTGCATCTGGTTGTGTTTCTTCTTGCCTCTCACTTTTCAGTTTCCAATAACCAGCTCTTCTCCATGGCTTCTGTGGCCGTCTGGCACCTTCAGAAGCATTCAGGCTGAGGAACGTGACATCCAAAGCCCCACAGAGTTTTGATCGCTGTCTCTTCTAAATCTATGAGCTCTGACCTCTCTCTGTGTCTCTCCTCGTACCACTGTCTCTGCATGAAGTCACCTATCTGACCCCTATAAATAATTTATTTACTCACACTTTATTTATTCTAGGCAGCAATATACATCTTATTTTGTTTGATCGTCAGAGCTACCATATGAGGCAGTACAATGACAATTCCCATTTTATAGATCATCTCACTGAGGCAAAAAGAGCTATAGTAACCTGCCCAAGGGGACAGACAGCCTAGTAAGTGTGGTAGATCCAGGAAAAAGCCATCAGAGTGAGTTTTTAACTAAACCATCAAATTCTACACAAGTGAAATCCTACCTGTCTTTCTAAGTCAAACCTAAGGCGTGCATTTCCACGAAGGTATCGTGTGGAAGTCACGATTCCCACTGGATTGTCCTAGTTTTCCTTTATACATGTGTTAATCACTGGATTCATTTTTGCATATTGTAATTTGCTTCCGTCTAGCTCTTTTAGCTGGGCAGAAGGCAGGGATTGTCTTATTGCTTGGGTGGTGTTTGCATTTCTGGGCCTAAATCAGTGTCTGACACATGGGAGATGATTGCTGTTTGTTGAAAGCATGTCTATGTCTCACTCCTGTGAGATCGTGAATGCTGTGAAAACCCCAGATCTGCATGTTAAGCTGAGGCCACACATTGAAAATTATGAAATTCATTTTTGGAACTCATGTGCTAAATAGCAGTTGCCTTGAAGTCAGAAATGTCTCAGTGCTAATCCCAACCCCATCAGTTTCCACTTGCATGGCTTAGATAGAGTTATCAGCCCTCTCTGAGCCTCAGTTTCCCATTGCACAAAACCATGATCCTTATATTAGAAGATTGCTAGGAGGAGCTGAAGAAATGACAAATGTAGATTACCTGAGAATCTCCAAGAAACCTGTATCAAGAACTGAATAAATGCTATTGTGAATTTTTTTCCCTACATTGAGCATTCAGGGACACTCAAAATTTTACTGTCTTCCCTATCTATCTTTATTCCTTCAGCATCCACCAAGAATCCCCCTCCCACATTCCCCTAATTGTATACCCCGTAAATACCCTTGACTTCAAGTCAATAAGCTCTCACTTCTTTATGTGTTAGTATCGCACCTTAAACATCTTTATGTCACTGAATTATTTTAAAATATCCATTTCATGCACCATGATTTTCTTAAGCAGCCTCTACAATTAGAAACATGGGAGGTTTTAATATGTCATCATTATAAACAATGCCTCATACAAGTCTTTTGTGGTTTTTAGTTTTTCTTTTTTCTTTTGCATAATCTTTGCCTTTGCTTGGAAATCTCTCTCTCTCTCTCACCCCGTTAGAGTAGAATTTCAGAGTAAGATTATTAGCGTACATCTCCTTGACCTAGATTGTGATTGGATAGCATGCTGTTTTAATTTACAAGTTAGATGGGTCCTCAGAGAATGAATGCATGAAGGAATCCATTTGAATCTCCTCAATGTGTGTCAAATTCTGACCACTGTCATTTCTTACCTTCTCCTTTCAACTACACCCTTTTAAAAAAAATTCAGTTCCCTCAAAGTAGAGTAACTTTTTAGAAATATCAATCAGATAATATCACTAGATAATATCACTCTCCTGCTTTAATAGTTTCCTGTTTGCCTAAGAATGTAATCCAAACTCTGGGACTCAGCCTGCACCACACCTTGTCAACCCTGTGTGATCTGAAGCTGGCGAGGCTGTCTTCCCTAATATCACCTGCTCTGCATTTTCTTGTGCTTCAGCTAAACCTGTTTCTTGTTTTCCTTCCTGTTTCTTGCACAGAGCTAAGGGTTCCCTTCTTTAGAGGCTGAGAACTTACTAGTCCTTCTTCTTGCCATGTCTCTTTCTACACCGCCCCCCTTTACATACTCATCCTCCTCCTGTCTGGCCCCTTCTCACGTTTCACCCCTGGGCTCAGAGTCAGCTCCTCAGCACCATCTCTGGTGACCAGACAATCAAAAGTTCTCCTCCTTTGGATACCAAACTTGCTAGGATCTTTTACATAATTCTTTTGAATTTTTTTTTCTTTTGCTTCCTCCAAGTAGTAGTTTAGTTTAAAATTCATTTCTTCTCTTGTCTATATGTGTTCCTCTCTCAAAGATATGCCTCAAATTTATAAACCTTCATGCATAGGCAGGCAGGGTTTAATAATATTTATTGACTAAGTGAGTGTATAGGCATCCGAAAGTGGCTCAGTTTTATAACTTTCAAATTGATGGTGTAAGAGGGATCCGTGCTGAACCAAAGCCTCCTGGTACTGACCTCCAGCAGACCCCACTTTCCCCATAGACATACTTCCTGACAAGTAGCACATCAACTGTGCTCAAGGGCATGCTGTCAAAGCCATTACCAAAAACAGCTCAACAGCATTGTGCTTGCAAGTTTGCTGCCACCATCAGGAAGGATTTTGTGGGAAAGGGGTGCAGACAGTATACATCAGCCCTGCACTTCCAAACTTGTTTATCAAGATTTCCTTGGGGGACTGGGGTTGTAGATCAGTGGTAAAACACTTGCCTCACACGCATGAGGCACTGGGTTCGATCCTCAGCACCACATAAAAATAAATAAATAAAATAAAGACTTGTGTCCATCTACAAATAAAAATAGATTTTTTTAAAAAAGATTAAAGATTTCCTTGCACAGAAATGCATGAGTCAAAGCAAATTTTTGGAAATTCTGCTCACTCCCTCTTCCTCTTGGAGCTTTCTAAATGTCTTTTCATCTATTAAAGACAGTGGGCTGCAGTACAGAGAGCTGGGCTGCTTTGTTTAACCCAGTGGACCATCTTGTGCACAGATTCTGCTTTTCCCCCTGGAACATTTATTAACATCTTGCAGAACAGAAGTATCCTCGGAAACACAATTTTAGGCATGCTCCCTTACCCTTCTCTGACCGCCAAAAATCTCAAATATGATGGTCTGAATCCTGAGTCTTTCATTGTCTCTCCCCTCACCCTGCCACTGAGGTGGCTGTGGGCCTTCTGGCCCAGAGTGGGAGCACCTGGCCTCTCTTTGCTTCATTAGGCTCCACGCCCACTCCGTGTGGCCCAGCGGTTTCCAGCAGATGGAGTGGGTGGCTAAGAACCCGTGTCGTGGAATTGAGCACATGGCTGAGAGCAACTCCAATGTGTTTTTCATGACTGTGGCTTCCTCCTGAGAGGTCTAGGGATGCTGAAGTACATCGTCCTTCATCAGACAGTGGAAGGCTAGCAGAGGACCTAATTGCTGGCTCCATGTTTGTGACAAGATTTTTATGAGGCAGCTGTTAATAAGTAGCCACTCCCTGGTGGCCTCAAAGGCCGTGAAAGAGAGGTGTCGGCATTCAGATAAGGCTGGGGAGGATTTCTTGGAGTGTGCAGAGGAACTTCTTGAGTTTCCTGCAGTTTAGGTAGTGCTGTTTAGAAACAGGACTCTGTATTTGGAATTTAACTCTGTCATTGGCAAACCGAATGATCTTAAGCAAACTAAGAAGTGCTGGACACAGCCTCCATTTCCTCTTCTGTAAAGTGCCAACCTCCCATGTGGGTGCAGAATAATACCTGAGAGATGCCCAACCCAGCACCTGGCACACAGTCAGTCCTCCAGGAAGAGGAGCCAGGGTTATCAGTGACATCAAGATCCTGTCCATCGGGACCCAGATCCCCACACGTCCATCCCCTCCTTCCTGGGCCACGGTGGCTGCTTTGGAGGAGGTTTTGTTCTCCCTGATCCAGATTCCTGCAGCAGCCTCTTCCTCCAGCCTTGTGGTCCACAAATCCATCGTCCACCCTGACAGCTAGAGTGATCTTGGGAAAACACTCTAAATCTGGCTCTGTCACTCCCCTGCCTACAGCACTTTCCTTATATTCTGTCACCTGCACGGCAGTGGGCTTTTTCACTCCCGACGTGGGGGCCTCTGAAGGCAGATGAGAGTGGACACACCTCCAAAGGGTCTCCAGCCGTGCTCAGAAGGCACTGGTGATCAGGTCTCCATTCCTGTTTCCATCTGTATGAAAACAAACATGTGCCACTCTATTGATGATGTGAACATGTGTCATTCAGTTTAAATTGTGCTCTACTATTTGTCAGTGAACTGATTTAACATTTGCGCGAGTCTTCAGATAATTTCCTGTCCCAGGAAGGAGAACTAGGAATAAGCTGATGAGTAAGGGGAGGGTAGCGGTACCTTCTTTAAAGGACTTCCATAGGACCAAACAAGCAAACGCCTGTGAAGCTTTCAGTACAGGCCAGACAAAGGGCACACAGGTGTTCAATTACTTGCTATTCTTTTTGCTATGATTATTACTCTTACTTTAGTCAATATTATTACCCCGTGCATATGCATGTACTCTAAAATCTTTAAGATGAAAAGCACATTATTTAATAGGACAGATTAAGAAGTTGGCCTTGAGCCAGGCGTGCCTGTAATCCCAGTGGCTCGGGAGGCTGAGGCAGGAGGATCGTGAGTTCAAAGCCAGCCTCAGCAATGGCAAGGCACTAAGCAACTCAGTGAGTCCCTGTCTCTAAATAAAATACAAAATAGGGCTGGGGATGTGGCTCAGTGCTGGTGAACTCAGTGCCCCTGAGTTCACTCCCTGATTTAAAAAAAAAAAAAAATGGCCTTGTCTGCTATATAAGTCTCCTTCCTGGATTGGGCTCCACCCTACCTGTGTGTACCTCCCACTTCTGCACTGCCATATTCTCCAACCTCCTGGGCCATATTTTCCGTCCCTCAATATGACTTGCTTTCTGAGTACTGATCATGTTTTCTTGAAAGACTCACCCCTTCGTCAGAAAATTGCAGGCAGAAAATTGCTACTCATTTTCTCAATCCAACTTCAGAGTCTTCTCTGTGTAGCACCTCCTCAGCCCTTACCCCAGGTGAATGCACCACCCTTCTCTCTGTGCACTCACAGTCCCAGGGCTGTCCATCATCACAGTCCTTACTGTCATCCATCCTAAGTACATGTGCACATATCTGACACTTCCTTCAACTCTCACAGTTCCATGATGGAAAGAACAGTGGTTTGTGCTGTCTGTAGCCCCTGTGCCTAACGAAGAACTGGAATAGGACATTAATTGGCTGAATGATAAAAGAAATGGCTGGCTGGAAGCCTGGCTGGATGGGTAGGTGTTTTGGTAAATGGGTGAATGGATAGATGGATAGATGGATAGGAGAATTTAGTTAAAAGAGTCATGGAATGCTGAAGGTAGATGAGATGCAGAGTAACCTACCATCTGTGGTCATTTAGTATGTTCTAGGCATTCGGCTGTATATCCTCTCATTTAAAAGCTCCCGATAGCTTCATAAGATGAGTACTATAATCACAGTCTTTCAACAAAGGAGAAAACTCAAGCTTGTACTATTTAAGTGGCTTGTCCAAGGTTAACCGACTGGTATATTGTGTAACTCTGAATTCAAAGTCCACCTTGAAATTCTCGGATGACTTGAGTTCTACTCTTAAGCTATCCTGGATAAGATCTTGGAGCTGTGAAATGATATCAATTTATTCTCATAACTAGAAGTCAGTGTATACAGTTTCCCTTGCACTGGTTTGTTTTCTGTGCCATCAGCACTGCTGTAAGAGTGTGTAAGAGCTCAAGTTTTCGTAAGGTGAGGTCATCTCCTATACCTGCCCCTTTCAGGCTCTCTGTGGCCTCAGGGAACCATTCCTGTCCTCAGGAACCCCCGATGGCTGAGGGTGGATCATGCTCTATGCATTTTTTTTAAAGGCCTCCAACCAAATTTTTTGGGATGCCACACAGGTATAGGTTGTGCCACCCATCTCTCTGCCCTCCCCCCATTTAATCATTTATTGAAGGAAGCAGGGGATTAGATATTCATTGCACAATGAATACACGGAGGTGGAGGTGGTGTGGGCCTGCTTGAGGTGTTTACGAAACCAGAAGAGTAATTAAAGAAAACTTCATAGAGGAGGTAATCCTTGACTAACACATTGGATTTAACTAGGGAGAGAGGGTGGGAAGACATTGCTGGTAGAAGAAAGAAAACATGCAAACCTGCTTGTGGGTGAAACTCTGCAGAGCACTATGGGGATATCTGGAGGAATATGTGAACCAGGTGGTGAGGTGAGATGGCATCAGCTCCTTCTTCAGGACCAGGCCCTGAAATTCGTTCCCATCTTTCCAGCTGTCCCCCGCCCTAACACTGGGAGGAGAGGCCAATTCTGTCTCCTTTATTCATCCTAATAGATAAGCTCCCGTGTGTTCTTCTATTGTGGAGCACTGTCCCTAGGACGCAGGCTTATGCTAATACATATTTTTTTCTTCTTTTTATTAGTAACTGGCTATAAATTATTTACTTAGTTGGAAGAAAATAGTCAGAAACATTAATGACTTTAAATTAGTTGCCTTAATGGGTTGTTGCTCTGTTTAAATATTGAACGGGCAGCCCCAGGATCTGTCCTTGTTTCTTTGGTCCAGTCTTAGTGCTCCTGATCTTTTAGCCCCTGCAGCAGCCTTGTATGCATATGACTTCTATTTGGGAAAAATTTGAAAAGGCTTCATTGAGACACTGCCCCTTTGGACAAAGAAGTTGATGTTGCATCATCGAAATGAAGTTCTAACATAAACCATGCAGTAATTATAGGCATTCAAAGGAGGACTAGATAGACATCAGTTGCCTGGAGACTATCCCCAGGTCTGGATGAAATGATCCCTCTTTTCACCACTGTTATGGTTTGGATGCGAGGTGTCTCCTCCAAAAGCTCATGTGTGAGACAATGCAAGAAGGTTTGGAGGAGAAATTATGAGGTTCTAGCCTGAAGCTAATCAGTGAATTGATCCCTGGTGGGATTAACTGAGTGGTAACTGGAGGCAGGTGGTGTGTGGCTGGAGGAAGTGATTCCTTGGGGGGCGTGGCTATGGGGTATATATTCTGTATCTGGAGCAGGTCTCTCTGTCTGCTTCCTGATCATCAAGTGAGCTGCTTCCCTCTGCCACACTCTTCCACCATGATGTTTAGCCTCATCTCGAGCCCTCAGAATTGGAACCAGACTTCTATGGACTAAGACCTCTGAAAATGGGAGCCCTCAAACTTTTTGTCCTCTGCAGTTGCTCGGGTTGGGTCTTTTAGTCACAGCAGCAACATAACTGACTGAAAAAAACCACCTGGTGCTGCTTCACCAACTGAGTCTTCCTCTTTTTTCTCCACTTCTAATATTCAAAACTTGCTCTTTCTTAAAGCAAACAAACAAAACCTGAAGGCTACATTCTTCATGAAGATTTCCTCCAAGCTTTGATAAGCTCCTTCCTGTCTTCCTTGAGCCATTTATCCTTTATTACCTTTTATTAAGAGTAATTTATGGCCACTTCACATCCTTACCCTTAATGAATCTCAAGTGCAGCAACTAGGTCCCGGCTGTTCTGTGTTCCCACTGACTAGCCCAGTTCCTGACAATACAGCAGATGCTCAATTAATATTTGATGAATTAATGGACAGCCAATCAACCTGGCTGCATGATCTTGGACAATACCTTGCACTTGCCAGGCCTCAGTGTCCCCATCTCAGAGGCTCTGTGGCAACATTCTCAGTTTCTGGAGTCAGAGAGGTGTGGATTCATATCCCAGTCCTGGAGCCGACTTGATTAACTTTGTAAAATGACTTTTGCACGAAATCTCCATTACCTGATGTGCACATCATACAATCATACAATCATTCTCACAGAGAGGCTGGGAGGATTAGAGGTAATGTATGTAAAGTGCTCAGCAGGCTGCACTGAACATAGTAAGTACCTAATAAATCTTTGTTTTTGTTAATTTGGAAAGCAACGGTGATGGGTTAGATAATTTCCACAAATCTCCTCCAACTCAAATAGCCTTTGATTATAAATCAGACTGGGAAACAGTGTTATCTGGAGAAATATCCAGAATTGGACATTTCTGGAGTAAAAAAAAAAAAAAAACTAGTTTGAAACCCAGCTCTGTCTTAAGTGCAATGAACCCTCAAGAAGACTCATTATAATCCTCAGGATTCCATCTGTGGCACCTGGGGATGTGGTAATATCTGCCATTCTCCATTTCCAGAGATGGTGTGAGGATGTGCTCAAGTGCTGATGGAAATGATCTTTTAAAGCTTGCTGCAGATTAGCCATGCTCTGTCTCCAGAGCCCTGACCCCTTCACAGGGAATGACATGCATCTGTGATCAGGGACCACCCTCCCAAAATGTGCAGCCAGGCGCCTTGCCACTAACAACCTAGTGATCCCCAGGTTGTGTTAGACTGAGATGTAGGAGAGCTCATCTGAAGTCAGAGCACACGCTGCCTCCATAAATCTTCCCTGATGTGTCTTTGAGAGAAGTTTGCCTTCCTGAAAGTGTATGTCTCCTCCAGGTGGTTTCCCTTGTCCGTCTGAAATATATCAGGGAGCTCTCAGTCAATTCTGTCTGCCCTGACGAGTGGAGGGGCAACCACAAGTGGCCTTCACAGAAGGCTCTGGACCAGGTCCCAGTGAAGCCTGAAGGCACAATTCTAGATTATTTCTTCCATCAGAATGGTGTTGCTAAATAATAAAACACCCTGAAACTTAGTGACTTAAAACAGCAGCCATTTCTTTAACACCTAACTCAAGTGGAGCATTTGGGCTTGGCTTAGCTAGATCTCATCTGGGTGGGGCAGACTCAGCTGACCTCAGTCCTGCAGCTGTGGTCCGCTGATGTTCCCAGGCTAGTTCACATACTGAGGGTTCCAGAAATAGCAAGAGCAGGAGCTGCAAAGTCTTTCGAGGATTAAGCTCAGAGGGTACACATCATCCTTTCTGTTTCATTCTGGTGGTAAAAGCAAGTCTCTTAGTCCATCAGAGGTGGAAATGGATCTCAAGGTTATCTGATCCAAACTCCTGTGGATGTGGAAAAGATGGGGAAAACTTGTCACTGTCACGCAGAGAAACTAGCAGACCCAGGAATGATATTTCTATATTAGGTCTCAATATTTGGGGGAAAAGTCCCAACTCAAAATAAATATGAACATATATGTATGTGTATACATATACACACACACACATATATATCAATCTCATGCACACACTCATAGATATAACAAAAACTTTTATATGGAAAGAAAGTGGGAGGGAGGATAGTAAACTTTAAATTATCATGTTACACAAAGTTGACAAGGGCCTTCTTTCTGGTCCATATACACATATGCATGCACACACACAAAAATGTTGGACAAAATGCATCTTTTAAAAATGCAAGAAACTGTATTGTTTTTTTTGGGGGGGGGTATTTGCTAAAATTTGCTTTGTGTGGTCTAAAATGTGGTCCATTTTGGAAAAGTTTCCATGAGCAGCTGAGAAGAAAGTGAATTTGGTTGTTGATAGCTGGCATGTTCTATAGATGTCTGTGAAGTTTATTTGATTAATGGTATTTTTAGATCTGAAGAGTCTTAGTTTATATCTGGATGACCTAGCTCTTGCTGAGAGAGGTGTGTTGAAATCATCTCAAATTATTGTACTGAGTCTTTATGTTAAGTAATCATATCAAAAATGAAGAAAGGAAGCACTTAGGTATAAAGACTGAAGAGATGCAAAGTCAGGCTGTGAGTTTGGAAGCTCATGTCCTGGTAGTGCTAGGTGGAAGAGGGTGGAGTGGGGTGGATTAAATAAAGAGGACCCATGAGCCTGGAAAGAGGAAGGATGAGGTAATAGGAATAACCTCAAAGTGCCAGAAAACACAATAAATACAGTTTGCATATTAACATTCAGAGTACATTATATTAAACAAAATCCAGTTATATGCTGTTTACCTAAGAGTCTCCTAAAACATAAAGACACAAAGCTTGCAGTGAAGGGAAAAGAAAGAAACACACTAGACAACACTAATCAAATGAAGACTTCAGGGAAATATACATTCAGGGAAAAATAAGCTTTACATCAGCAAGAAGAAACAAACAAAAGTAATCCTCAGGAATACAGAGTCAAAGCAACTGTTCATCAGGAGAGAAATAAAAATTGTACTTACACCCACTAACAACACAGCTTCAAAAACATATAGAAAAAAATGATAGAAATACAATGTTAATTAATACATAGACAAAGTGAGAGACGATTTTACAAAATCTATTAGATTGAGTAGACAAAATAATAGCAATAAAGAAAATGCCATTGAAAACACGATCCAATGAACATATATAAAATTCTACCCCAGAGGATACAAAGTTAAAGATTTTTTTTTTTTTAAGAAGTGAGAAATTCTCTTTATGGATCTTGACATCTTATGATCTCAATTTTCTGGCTTTGGCCCAGTTTCCTGAAATTTTATCTTTTTTTTTTTTTAAATGATAACTCCTTGCCACACTTATGACTAAGTATAGTTTGACTTTTATCCCTTAAAGACATTTATTCCAAATCAGAGGTGGGTGTAGGGAGAAGCAATCTATGTACACTGATTTCATTTTATCTTCATTTTCTTTCTTTGAGGAGGGAAGGAAGGTACCGGGAGGTTGTGGTTAAGGCCAACGCTTCTGGGAAAAAAAAAAAAAAAACAGTTCCTTTTGAGGCAAAGTGGTGACATTTTCTTTCAGTCCCCATTTCTCATATTTCTGCTACAAGCCAGGGGAGCCATCATTTTGTCGCGATGTCATTTTCTCCTCTCCTCCATGTTGCTTAGGTCTGATCTAGCTGTAGAGACTTGCAGAGAACCCTCTAACACCTGACCTGCTCCTACATCTGCGTCAGCCCTGTCACCTTGCCAAAGAGCTGGCTGAGACAGGTCATGTGTCCCCTGCAATGGAGCGTTGTGATATCAGCAGGAACCTTCACAGATTCTAAGGTGGAGAAGGGTCTCAATGTTGTCTTTTTGTGTTCAGGCAGGACTGGGTAGAAATAACTCCACAATCCTGTCATTTACAGCAGTATCAGAGGCAATGGAGATTACTATGTTAAGTGAAATAAGCCAGGCACAGAAAGACAAGGACCGCATGATCTCACTCGTGTGTGGAACCTGAAGAATTTATCTCAGAAGTTGAGACCAGAGTGGTGGTTATCAGGAGCTGGGAAAGTAGAGGGAATGGAAGGATGGGGAAAGATTATTCTATGGGTAAATCAGTTACAATTAAATAGAAGCAAGAAGTTCTGATGTGCTTTTGCACAGTAGGGAGACTACAAGTAACAATTATGTTCACGCATTTCAGCAAGTTTCAGAAAGGACTTTGAAAGTTTCACCACATAGATATGATAAGTTTTGGAGGAGATAAATAGGTTCAAACTGGTTTAAACATTATGCAATGTGTACATGCATAAAAATTACATGGTACTCCATTTAGTATGTACAGATTTGTTTTTATGTACTAATTAAAAATAAATTTAAAAAGTAAGAACTCCGTAAGATCTTGAAAATTCAAGGTTAGGCAATTGCATTGGTTACAGTGCCCCAGAATGCCTAGGATCTATGATAGATTCTGATCTCAGTTGTACTATAAGCAGCTTCTGTGGTCCCAGCATGATCACACAAGTCAGACTCTGAAACCATGTCTGTCATAGGAGGAGGCTCTTCTGTGGCTGTTATAGTTTATTCTCATTTCTTAGATTCTCTTCCCTCCTGGTGTGTCTACCTAAACTGATGTTCCTGCCCTGAATCTCCAAGATGGCTTCCATTCATTCATTCAACTGAGTGCCTTCCAAGTGTTAGGCACCATGCTGGGTCCTGAGACTAACAGGAAGATCAGACATACAGGTCCTCATCCATACGGGGCTCAAGATATAGATGGAAAAACAGGAAGTCGGCCACTCAGGCATTCAAGTACAATGATTAAGTTGTGTAAGTGCTTGAAAATAAATGACTTTGTTGTTGACCTGTGTCGTCATCCACCAAAACTACAGTGAAACCAGTTGGGATTCCTACTCCTTTGCCATGGCTAGAAATCAACACTCTCTTGATTCCTTCAGCAAAGATGAAATCAGAGAAGGTAACAATTCTGAGGCTAGTGTAGTGTTTTGTTCTTATTCTGTTTCCTACTTGGGGACATACAGCTAATAGGAAGCAACAGCAATGATTGGTCCCCGATTTTGTGCCAGTTACGGTTCCAGGTGCTTTCATGCATGTTATTCTGTCACACCTTCTTCTAACCCTTATTGTGTCAAAGAAATTGATATTCTGGAACATGAAGTAAGTTGCCCACGCTTGCAGGGGGACAGGGCTTGGATGTAAAGGTGGATCATCTCCTTCCAGTGTCCCATCCTCTCTCCTACCTTTCAGCTGTGCTATCTGCAGTGCCTGGCTCCAAGTCTTGTTTGCATTACCTTTGTGGGGTCTCTGCATACACATGGGCCTCAGGGCTTAAACTGAAATTCAGCAGAAACGAGGCAGCAACAGAGGAGAATCTTTCACTGAATACCCTAATAACCCTGGTGGGATTTTTATTCATTTTCTTGCCTAATTATTATTAAGAATATGCCATCTGTGTAAATGAGGTTTTATGGTTTTGTTGTAAACTTTGGTGCAATGCAACTTGAAAAAAAACTAACCTTTAATCTCATTCCATGATGAAAAATGTTGGTTTGATGTACAACGTCTAATTGCCCCTACCACGTGTTGGAAATCCAAATGTAGCTAAACATTAAGGTTAAATGATGATATCACAACTTACTCAGTTTGCATTTTACATTCAATTGAAAACACAAACCCCCTCGCCTCATTAATCCTTTGCAATCCAATTCCCCCCTCCCCCTAAATGAAATGATCCTTTTGGGACACATTTATATCCTTTTAACAGCCGCCTGACAGTTCTGCTGATGGAGTTTGTATCCAACTTTGTTACTGGATAGTGACAACTTGCCCTGACGGATATGTGTACATAATTATTCTCTCACAGTTAGATTTAATTAATGCTTACCCTCATCATGATCTTGCAGCTAGCAGGCTTTCTCTGCAGGAGCAGTTAATGGCAAAAGGATTTCCTTTTTAGCCAAGAGAGACTCCAAAAGGCTTTGTAAAACTTTTATTTTTTTTTAAGATGAAAAAAAAAAGAAAAAAGAAAACAAAGCATCCAAGCATGTTTAATCTGCTTCCTCTCCACATTAATGCCACATATGAACAAATTTGAGGCTGCATATAGGGATGGGATTTTTAAAACTAATTTCAGACTATAAGAGTTGCTAATATGAGAAACTCTGACAGACCCACAGGGAAGATGTGTAATTTTTAGTATGGTGGCTTAGGATCCAGGCCCCCCGGCTTCATTTTGCTTGTCTCCATACAAAATATGCATGTGTGTGTGTTTTTCTAACCATCTCCCCAAATGCCATCCAGAGTTCAATAATAAATTGCTATGTGAGAGAGGAGATATTAAAGAGAAATGACGGGGGAGACAGAAGGAGCATGAAGATAAGATTTGGAAAGAGATTATTAAGAAGTTCATAATAAGAAAAGGGAGTGTGTTCTTGTAAAACCCCATTAGTTGGGAATACTTTACAAATAATCTGTCCCAGTCCATGCTTGTGAAATATTCATGTGCCATTTGCTTTTTATTACCGTAATGGCAATGCCTTGTGTTTGTAGAGAGCTTAACAGTTTACAACACATTTTCATATCCATTATCTTAGGTGATCTTTGCAATAACCCTGTGAGACCAGCAGAGAAACATTCACAGATGAGTAGACTGAGGCTCGGAGAGGTTGAGTCACTTGTGTAAGTTCTCACTGCTGGAAAGCAGAGGAACTTGGCATTGAAGTCACAGCTTCTTAAAGCCAGATCCAGCGCTGTTTTTACTACTTTATGCCATTTCTCTTTAGGTTTTAAAATGCATACAGGGAAGATTTATATGAGGACTCAAAAATCAGTCCCTCCAGGCCTTCATCTGTCTTGCTAAAGCGTCAGCAGACTCTGAGCTAAAAAATACCATCTGAGATGAGAGTCATATGATGCTACTTATTTTAATGATTACATACAATATTAATGATCATTATTGCTGTGAGTTGTTATGAGAGATTTCATCTAGCAAGATCCCAGAGGCTAGACGGGAACTTCGGGATAGAAGGGAACACGTCCTTTCTCTGGGAATAGGAGATAGTGTTTAAAGGCCTTGACCTTGAATCCTCAAGAGGCCCCAAATAAAGTATCAGGAAATTCAGGACTGTGGAGTGGGAGGTAGGTTTGTAGAAACCATTTCATGATCCAGATAAAAAAAAAACTGAGGCAGGAAGAGGGGAAGTGGCTTGACCATGAACTAGTGGCAGACCTGGGAACTCCATACCTGCCTCACTGACTCCCAATGCTAAGCTCAATCCACTTACACCCAAACTGTAACCTCCAATGGCAGAAGCCTCAGAAATATCCTTTCTTATGAGAAACAGGCCTATAAAAAGAGAGTGGCTCATCAAAGATCATGTATGGACCCAGAGGCAGGACACCAAATCACACCCCCTTAATTCATATCAATTCAGTTCAATTTGACAGTATTGTGTGGGTGTGTGATGAGCTGGCCCTGTGCTCACCACTATCATGACACTGGCCTAACAGAGCACAGACAGGCATGTGATGCAGATGGAGGAAGACTATGGGTTTTCACTCATATTTGGTACTGTGGGTAAGAAAGGTTTGAAACTGATGCACAGGGGAATCCAAATCCAAGTTTAAATGAGCTGACCTTGGAGAAGAGGACCTGGGAGAGGAGGATAGGGAGGGCATCCCTACAGCTCCAATTACTCTCTTGACTGCTTGCTTCCTAATGTTTTCTCCTCTCTGAGTCCCACAAGATTAACACAGGAGTTGAAGAATAAGGGCGAGAGCCGGTAGAAATACAGTCACTTATGTTTAGATACACTAGTCTCATCTGTTGTTATTATATTCTTATTTACCAAAGGTTTATTCCCCACCGTGCAGCATGCCATTTTTCAATACATCATCTAAGTAAATTCTCATAATGTCCTTGTAAAGTAGGTATTATTATTACTATCCCCCTTAAAAGGTGAGAACTTTGGGACTCATAAGGGAAGGTATACTTGCCAAATGCTAGATAGCTGATCGGTGGCAAAGCTTGGATTTGAACCCAGATCTGTCCAACTCCGAAGCCCAGTCACTTAAGTGTAATGCCTATGGCTCCCTCATTGAAGCTGGTGGCTGAGGCCATGGATGATGAAGCTTGATATCCACAGGGTCTGTCTTTCAGTCCTCATTGCTCTAGGCCAGTGACCCTCCAAGAGATCTCCTGAACACACAGCATCAACGTCTTCTGAGAACTTGATGGAATGTCGCTTCTCAGACTCTGACCCTCCGAGCTAAAGCCTGGTAATATGTGTTTTAACAGCTCCCCGTTGATACTGTGGCAAGACTAAAGAGAGAGCCACAGCATTCAGAAAACGTACCCATCCTTGACTTGCTCTCATGGAATCTCCAGGCCTCAGGGATGCTGTAGGTCAACAATTTCAGCTTCTTTTGGAGCTCTGTGCTATTCATCTGGTTCCTGATGTTTTGTGTGTGCTGTTCTGTCCTTTGTGGATGATCAAAGTCAACTTAAAAGAGCAAGATTTGCAAGCTCTGTGAGCAGGCTCCAGGGAACCGGGACAAGATGTGTGTAGACCCTTGAGTTGTAGCACCTGTCTGAATTGAAGGGGGAAGTTCCAGAGTAGCCTCTGCCCCCACCTCCATAAACCCACCACCAGTGACAACCACAACTGGGGCCATCTGTTGTCTTTGTAGCATGAGTTTTTTTAATCATTTGTTGATGAACAAGCAAGGGGGAGGATCTTACTGTCTTTCCCTGTCGCGGCCTCTGGCCAGCCAATACAGTTGTGCATCCACATATGCCTTACGTTGAATCTCTTCTTTTTCCCCACAAGGTGGATGACCCCTGGCAGTTTAGTTAGTAGTGCAACAGTGTCTGTTTTTGACTTGAATGCTTGAATCCACATACAGACCCGATACCCCTCTGTAAAAATCTTGGCTTTTCCTCTCTTGCTTCCATGTGGCCACAAGTACAAGATGAATATAAGGTGCTAGTGCTGTCTGGTGGATGACGAGGGACCTGGGCCATCTGTACAGTTTATTTATGCTCTCTGACCTTGCTTGGATTTGATCCTGAAAGTGCTATTTTCATCTTTTGATGAGACTCCCACTCTGATCATAGATAGGATGGATGACATAGCTGGGTCTGACAGAACCAGCTCATGTTATCTGCTGGGCTATGGCTATATTTGCTCTTGATAAGATCCAGTAGCAGTCCACTATGCCAAAGGAGTAGATCTCTGATCCAAATGATATGACTATACTTCAAAATGGTGGGGATCTATATTTGTGAGTCTACTATCTGGCATTTGCTATAAACTCCATGTAGTACTGATGGCCACCAAGAACTCACACAGGCTTCACTGAGTCTAATGGTGCAAATGGAGACTGTTGTATCATGACCTAACTGCTGCAGAGCCTTCTCCTACTCCGTGATCCATTCGGAGCTAGCAGCCTTCCATGAAACTTAGAAAGTGGGTCAGGGCAATGTTCCCAAATGCGTCATTTGCTGTCTTCAGAACCCAAAGAACCCCACACACATTCTGCATTCCTCCTTCAGGTGTGAACTGAAAGATGCAGAATACTTTTCTTTTATTTAAAGGGGATGTGATTACATGCCATAGGCTAATGAACCCTAAACGCTTCACTGATGTGGTGAGCCCCCGATTCTTCATAGGATTTATCTTGCACCCTCTGGAGTACACATCTTACCAAACCCTTGAGCACACTTTCACTTTTTTGTTTAGCTGGCCTAACCAATGTGACATTCTGTGAAGTGTCCAGGTAGTCTGTGTCCCTCCAGACCATGTGATGACAAAGGATAGGACATTTGAAATAGCCCAGGGGCAGAACTATAAATGCATACTAGTGCCCACCCCATGTGAGTAGAAACTGGATTTGATCTGCCTTCCATCCAGAGATGGAAAAAATTTATTTTCCAGATCAGTGGACGCATTGATACCCCATGTGGAGGCTATGTTAATTGCCTATAGCAGGGAACTGCATCTAACAGCTGGAAATGACATACAATTTGTTTGATTTTTGGTGACTCATTCTCTACCCTTGAAATCAGGTTCAAGGGTTTGGTGAGATAGGTGCTGCAGAAAGTATAAGATAGAGCCTATGAAGAATTGGGGGTTCACATCAGTGAAGATTTCAGGGTTCAGGAGTATATGACGGGCTGTTGCATCCCTTACAATGTAAAGAGAAACTCTGAATTTTGAAGGGACCAGACTGGTAAATTAAATATAGATATGAAGAAGACTACAGCTCCTGTATCCATAAAGTCTTCAAGAGTAAGCCAATCACTTCCATTGCCCTCAAGATGAGGGGCTAGTTTTGGTTTCCTCTCTTGGCTACTGATGGAAATGCCGACATTTGCCTTCCCCATGAGGATGTTTTTATCACAGAATCTAAGGAAACCATGAGAGGAGTACTCTTCCAACTGTTAAGCATGTTCGTGGCAAGGTGCCTTTGGGGACTTTGGGAAATGACCAGACCTCTGCCACCTAGGTCAAGACTCCATTCTGTTACATGGCTTCCCACATCCTCCACTCTTTCGTATTCCTTGGGTCCCTGGGTACCAATGTCAACTGATATTCAACTGACTGTGAAATGTGTGGCTATTCCCCTTATCCTAGTGTATAATCATTCAAATAGCCACAAGTCCCTCTGAGGAAGGCCTGGTGGAGACATTCTCACAAATGCGGTGGGGTTCTGGCCGTCCAGAAGAATCCCCAGGCTCTCCTGCAGTCACTGGTTTAAGTCCATAAACTGGGCATGCACTAGATGTTGGACAAAGACTTGTCCTCAGAACGCGATGACTCACTTTACAGGAAGTTCTCAGAATTGTGTGTGGGAAGGTGGAGTTTCAGTCATTCACAGAGAGGTAGGATACAGTTTCCATATGAACCACCACCTTCTTCCGTTCCTGAGTCTTGTATCTCTCCCAGGCTCAACAAGAGCCAACATAATTTGTAATTCTTCTGTGTTTCACAATTGCATAATCTCTGAATATGTATCATTTCCTTTAATATAAAATAATAGCTGTGCAGAGTGTAGGAATTACCTTTTCATGTTCTAGCGCTATTTTATCTGTTCATCTCTATCTGGAAAAATCTACCTAGAGGAGAGCTTCTAAAGTCAGACCTCAAAAACTTTCTATGAAATGTAGGGTAATTATTCAACACCACAGTATGAGCTTCGAATTTTTGTCACTCTCCAGCCAATTCCTACCACAGAAGAAAGGTGAAAATGTAGGGATTGGTATCTCTGTTTTTCATATTATATATTTAAAAATTAAATACTTTTGAAAAGACCAGAGAGGTTAAGTAAGAAAGAAGCAGGTCCAAAAGCTAGGACCCAGTCACATGTCATTCTGGCACTCATAAGTGTATGCTATGGTATTAACTGTGGAGTGAAAAATTCAGGAACCAGCAGATGAGAGAGTGGGGAGGGGGCAGGGGCCTCTGTGGGCCACTGCCCAGTCCACCTACTCCTTAGAGCATACGTGGGAAAGCACATCTCAGCCTTAATAGGGGCCTTCCCATCCTGGCCACACAAGTCTTGGGTTTCCCATTCCTTAAGCTTGCAGCCAATTCCTTGGCACGTCAGAGCAGTTGGGAAATAATACATCATGCCCAGTAAAATAAAATTCATTCCTTCTCTTCCTTTCCTTTCTTAGAGTTCTTCAAAAAGCCAAATAGGTGAGTTTCTGAAAAGTATGTGTTTGAAGGAGATTTATACACTTCCATGTAAATCCTCTCGTCGTTTTGTTGATCTGTCTGCCTGAGCAGATGATTTATAATTTTCCCTTCAACGATCCAGTTTTGAACTTTTCTGCCTTTTTCATGAGCAATATCTATTCATGCATTCAATAAATATTTATTGAGTACTTATTATATATCAGGCACTGGTCTAAATAGAGAGGGTAGTGATGATAAGAAGGAGTCCTGATTCTCCAAAGTTTCTAGTCTAATGAAAGAGAGAGGTAACCAATGAGGAGATGACTTCCTCTCAGAGAGTCATAAGTGCGACCAAGAAAATTAAAGTAGGAAAAGTGAATAGAGATTGATGGGGCAGCAGATGCAGGTGGTCATCTCCGAGGGGGTGAAATGTGTGCAAAGATCTGGGTAAAGTAGGAAAAGCACATTGCAGGCAGGAAGAGAGCAGTATTATGACCCTGACCAAGGTTAGTGTATTTGATGGCCAGCAAGACAGCCTGGGTGTGTGGGGCACTGTGAGCTAGCAGAAGGAGACAGGCTAGAACATTAGCCTGGGGCTACATGATTAGGATCCAGTGGTGGAATTTGTAGCACTGACCTAAGTTTGATGGACAGCCATTGGAGACTTTCAAACAGAAGGAATGGCTGTGATTTATATTTATAATATGACCTCTGTAGCTAATGTGTGTAGAACACACCTTGGGAATGTTAAAGTAGAAGGATGGAGAATGGCAAAGAGCTCATGTCATAGTCGGAGGGAGGATGAAAGCTTAATCTAAGATTGTAGCTGTGGAGCTGATGGGAAAAGACCAAACTTAAGATGTGCTCTCAAGTAGAGAAATGGGATGTGGGTTTAGACTGGCAGTGACTACCATCAGAGTTAAGGGGATAGCAGTGACTACCATCAGAGTTAAGGTCAGGACTGAGACCTAGGGTGGAGAGACTGGCACAGTAACCTGCTTAAGGGAGATGAGCAAGAATACCTACTTGGGGAGGTGATGGTATCTTATCTGAACCGGATGATCACTTACAGTCTATATGGGGCATATAGAATTCTTTTATCAGGAGAGAAAATGGGGAAGTTCAATGGCATTCCTGAAGCCATATGACAACACTGATGAAGACCCAGGAATTCTAAGCTGAATTAATAGTTCTTTTCATAACACTGACCTGTGAATCTTTTAAAGCAATAATGGAGTTAGCTGGCACTTTTACACTTGCAGGGCATGGGTAAAGGTTAATAATTGTGTTTTTTTTAGATAACAGAAATTTTACAAAGGTATCTCATCTGCATTTCTTTCTACTGTTATGAGATCCTGGGTCCTCTGGGTAGGAGCTCATACCCAGAGACTTGTGAAGGTGACCCTGGGATTGACTACCATGTCTGAAGAAAGATGGAGTGTAACAACTGCTTTGAAAAGATGCTATTTTCCACCAGAATGGAAATGAAGCAAGGGTGGGGGTGGGGTGGTAGCTTGGGAGAGGAGAAGCAGTCCCTCAGCACATGGGGGATATTTCTGTTTGGGATTAACTCGCTAATAACTCAGCAAACAGGATTACATTGGAGAACATCTGTAGCACCACGGAAGGTGCTGGCGAGAAGTGCTCTTGCTTTATTCCTTCTGGTTAGCAATTGTTAGCACCTACTGTGTGCCAGGGACCACACCAAGAGCTGAGCGAGGGGAAACGCCCTTACATATATTATTTTGAGACCTTATGGGGAGATCTTTTCCCATCCCCCAAACAAGCCTGGACTTTTGACAATGCTGAAACTTTAACTATGGGGACTCTTGGAAATGCACTAAACGTATTTTGCCTTATGAGATGGGCATGAACTTTTCGGGGGACACCTCATCTAAACCATAACATCTCACTCTTTATTAAAATAGCATTATTGATACGACTCTGGGTATTAGAACTGCTTTGTTTTCCTCTTTGATTTTTCCTTGCTTTTTAACTTGCCCCCCCCACACACTCTCCCAAAGCTGTTTAAAATCCCAAACTTGTCCAAGAAAGAATGAGTGCAAATAGCAAATTGAATTTGGTCCCTTTCACTTGGATCTGAGCTAATTAAATTTAGCATTTGAATAGAGCTTTTCATAAATCTGCCACAAAGAATAATGAACCTTTTCTAGCTGGGGGGAAACTGAGGTCCTCCATCCCCAACATATGCCTCTTCTCTCTCTTTTCCACCTGCCTGAGACCTTGATGGCTTTTTGAAAACATTGCTGTTATCACCACCAGTCACCATTGCCAAGCATTAAGTTACCATACTGTCCACAGAAGTACAGGGGCACAGCTCTGGGTGTGAAGACCACAAGCTGATCTTAATTTAGCTCTTTGCTGTCATCTCCTGGACACATGGCTTCACATGTCAGTTCTATGATCTTTTGCTTATGTTATGGAATTGTTATATGGACTTAATTAGATGGTGAATGGGAAAAAATGCTCTTTTGCTGATGCCAAGAACCTCCCCTCAACACTCATGCACACTTTTTAAGATAATTGTTGTCATCTGGAAATCCAGAAACAACTCTGTTAGCCACAGGACAGCCACCATGGAAGGCAAGCAAATTCATGTGCAGCTTGAGCTGCTTTGAAAATGAATGTTGCAAAGATTTTGGAGCCAAGCTCCCTCTCTTGCCTCCCAGCATTGCAATTCTTTTATGCTGGCCCAGTGCAAAAGGAGAGATTTTTTTTTTTCATTAAAACCCTATATCTTAGCTTCGGTTCCTGCCTTGATCTTCCAAAGCTTGTTTTTCAGTTAGCAATTAGCTGAATCCATTTACCTTGAGCACTTGTCTTTGTTTGTTTACTTGTTTGATTATTCTTGCATAGACAGAATAATGCACATCAATGAGACCCTGTAGTGACATCAAGTCTTAAAAGCATCTTAGAAACCCCTGCCTTCTTCATAGAAATCCATGTGTTCTCTCTTCTTTCAACTTCTGAGTGCAGCGCTAAGCCTGATTCTATTTGTCTCACATGATTATCTTCCCTACTCTCATCCCCATCCAGGCACATTGACTCTGTCCTGACCATTCTCTCTTACACTCCTAGAGGTGTGAACAACCCCCTGCCATGTGACCCCACAGCTTCCTTAGTTATCTACATGGTGTCCTTCTCATCCTTTACTCCATCACCTGGTGTGTGGCTGACTTCCTCCACCCAAATGTGCATCCCTTGGTGGGAAGGAATATATCTTACTAATAGGCATACCTCAACCTCTTGCACAGGTTTTAACATTTAGTAGGTATTCACCAACACATGTATTGTGTGAACAACAACCCCAAAGTAAGAATAAAATAAAACTCCGAATGTTTTCTCAATGGCACAAAGTTTTCAACATTCAGTGTGGAATCTCATTTAAACCACGAACAGCAGTATCCATTTCATACTATTCCCACTTTAAAGATGTGAGACTTCAATTTTAAGGAGGTCAAGCAGCTCACCAAAGGACAATATTAATGGTGATTATTACTATGTAGCAAATTACTTGATAATTTTGTGGATAACAACAACCACCTTTTTCTTTTCTCACAATTTTGTGGATCAGGAATTTGGGTGCTTCTTACTTGGGGTCTCTTGGGTGGTTGCAGTCACACATCGGATAGGGCTATAATCATTTGCAGGCATGAAAAGCTCAACAGGGTTGAACATCCAAAATGGCCCATTCACATGGCTGCTATCTGATGCTAGCTGTTGGCTTGGAGCTGAGCCCCTGGGACTGTGGACTCAGTTTTCCTCCACGTGACCTCTTCAACATTGTTCTTTGGGGAGTCAAACCAGTCACAATTCAAGAAGTCTATCTCAACTCTACCCTGAAGAACTAGGTAAGCCGCATGGACTTTTCTGACCTTAGGCTCAGAAATTTAGCATGACCAGGGAAACACAGAATTAGAGAACCAAAACACAAACTCAGATATTCTCACTCCAAAGTCATTCTCACTCCAAATCCAATCATTTTTTTCTACTCCATGATGGATATATATGATGAATGTTAAATAAACAGATTAATTCAGAACTAATGTAGTGTATCAATGAAAGCCTCAGTTATCTAGATAGCTAGAGGAAGAATTATTCCGCTAAAAACACAATTTATGATGAATTATTGAATTGTCTCTGTCCCAATTTCATGCCTGAAATGCAGAGAAGTGAGGCCACTCATCCACCTGAGATTTCCTCTACTTTGTTTTTTCCATTTCTTAAATATGACCACCAAGAAGAGGGTTATTCAGTTACAAGTTGTCTTAAAGAATAAATTTTAGTTATATTTAACCAGTAACACAATGTTGTTCTTAATCTGATATATGCCATAGTTTTCTTATGTTCATTATGGAAAGTTTGTTAAGAGCCCCAGAGTGCAAGCGGAAAAATAAAAAGTCCTTTAATTTCATCATCTAAATACCATCAACATTGATGTTACAATTTTTACAAAGTTTTAAAAAATATTCTTCTATATGTGCAATTTAAAAACCAATTTTCAGCTTGGTGCAGAGGTGTACACCTGTAATCCTAGAAACTAGGGAGGCTAAGGTAAGAGCATCACAAGTTTGAGTCCAGTATGGGCAACTTACCAAGACCCTGTCTCAAAATAAAAAATGAAAAGGGCTGGTGGATGTAGCTCAGTGTTATGGAGCCCCTGGGTTCAATCCCCAATACCTCAAAAAGAAATCAATTTTATTAAGTACAATTTATATACAGCAAACTACACACAATAAACTTATTAAGTGCAATTTATATACAGCAAACTACACACAATAAACTATATCAACTTACAGTTTGCAATTCAGTGAGTGTGGGAAGACAGTTGTGTATATATCAGGGAACATTCCCCCAAAGAATCTTTCTGACCTTTTGCCATGTGATCTTTCTACCCACAACATTCTTGCAACCACAGATGGGCTTTGTGTCACTGGAGACTGTATTTGCCTTTCTCTTATATGAATAGGATCTTATACTATGTACTCCTTTGTGTCTGTTGTCTTTCTTTCAGCATAGTGATTTTGAGATCCACACAGATCATGGTACATATTAATAGTTTCTTTTTAATGCTAAATGGTTTTGATTATATGGAAGAGTTCTATTTCCTTTGTTCACCTGTTGATGGACATTATAATTGATTCCAGTTTTTTTTTCTTTGCTGTGAATAAAAGCACTGTGAACATTTATTTATAAGTGTGGACATATATTTTTATTTCTCTGGTGTAGATAATAAGGCTGTGTTATCTGGGTCATGTGGTTGTTACTATAGGTTTAACTTTTTCAGAAAACAGTGGGTTTTTTAAAAAATTTTTCAAAGTAGATGCAGGATGCTCATTGTCATCAGCAGTATGTACGAGTGTTACTTGTTCCAAATCTTTGTCAGAATTGGTAAGGCCAATTTGATTTTAAATGTTGCCATACTAATGGTTGTAGAGTGGCATCTCACTGGGGTTTAATTTGTATTTTCCTAATAACTGTAGAGGTTGAGGATCTGCTCATGTACTTACTATAATTTATACTTTTGAGTTATTTCTTCAGGACTTTTACAGACTTTGTAGTTAGCTTGTTTATCTACTTATGATAGAGTTAGATGGAGTATTCATATATTCTAGATACAAGCCCTTTTCATATATATGTATTACAAATATTTTCCTCTGTTCTGTGGATTGTCTTTCCCTTTATTAGTTTTGCCTTTTGAAGAGCAAAAGTTTTTATTCATAAAAAAACAAATTTGATGCTTTTGCTTTTATGGTTCATGCATTTAGTTTCCTAAGACCTTCTTCGTCCATTATAATGTCAGAAAGAATTTTCTCTTTTGTTTTCTTTTAGAAGGTTTACAGTTTTAGCTTTTACATTCAGTTCTGTGATCCATTTGAAGTTAATATGTATGAATGTCATGAACTAAGGGGCTATCTATATTCATTTCCTTTATCATATGACTCTCCAGTTGTTCCAGCACCATATGTTCAAAAATACTTTCCTTTGGCAATTTTATAAAAAAATTAAATTATATCTATTTCTGATCTTTCTGTTTTGTTTCTTTGTTCTGTGTGTCTATACTTTAGCCTACACCACATTTTCTTGGTTATTAGAACTGTATGGTAAGTCTTGATTATTGTATTTTAAAAGAACTTTGCTATTTTTGAGTTATTTGAATTCCTACATAAGTTTTAGAATCATCTCACTAATTTCTACTAAGAATATGCCTGCTGGGATTATAACTAGGATTGCATACAATCTAGAGATAAATTTGGGAGGGATGACAGTTTAAAATATACAGTCTTCTCAATCCACAAGCTTACTATTTCTCTCCATTTATTTAGGTTTTCTTTAAATTCTTTGGGCAGTGTTCTGTTTTCATTGAAGAGACCACACACATGCCGTTTGTTAAACATATCATTAAGTATTGCAGAGTGGTTTCTTTTTTTTTTTTTTTTTGCACAATTGTAAGTGGAATTGCTTTTGAAATTTTATTTTCCAGTTGTTTGCTGCCAGTATGTGAGCAATTAGCTTTTTGCATATTTACATTTTATTTTTTAAACATACTAAAAATCACTGATTCTAATAGTTGTTTTGCAGATTCCTTGTGATTATTTTTGTAAATTATTTTTTATACCAACTACAAGCAAATATGGTTTTATTCCTTCCCTTCAATTTGAGGGATTTTTTAAAAGAATATTATTATTTTGTGTTATACAGAACACCAGAATACACCCAGACATTATTACAAAACTATGAATACAAGCTGCTTCAAAATCGGGCCCCAGCACTTCCCACTCCACCTTCTTTCCACTCCATTGATCTCTCTTCAATCCATTTATAGTTTACTCTTTGCCTTCATGAATCACGTGCAAAAGTTCAGTCAGATTCATTCCACTCTTCTTCCTTTTTCCCATCCTTCTTTCCTCCTCCCCAATCCCTTCATCTACTCTACTTTTTCCTCCTTGATATCCACCTTGTTTACTGTTTCCTGAGCCTTGTGAATTGTGCATGTCTTACACTAAATTTGATAAACGCAACCATTATTCCTTTTTTTTTGTTGTTTTTTACTGTTTCACTGTTTATTTTGTTTGTTTTTAAGACTTCAGTTTTCTGTTTTTAAAAATTTTGATATTGTCCCATGGGTGACTTAGTCATTAATTTTTGTGACCTTTCTTCTTTCTCTTCTTCAGATTTCTAATAATCTCTCTTCAAGACCATGATTTTCTTCATTCTATTAAGCCTATATGGTGATTATTTATTTATTTGTTTATTTGTTGTTTCTCAATACTAAAACCTCCCTTTGTTTCATGTGTGTGTGCGTGCATGTATGAGTTTTTCAATTTTATTCATTACACCATCATTTACCTAACTGGTCACAGTTGTAGTGATAGCATGCCTATGTGATAATTCCAGCATCTAGACCATCTTACAGTTGGCCTTTGCTGATTATCTTTTCCCTTGCAAATAGACACAATTTTCCTGGCTCACCATATGTAGAGTAATTTCAGTTTGAATTTTGGACATTGTGTGTATTTATTGAATAGAGACTTTTGTTATAATCCTCTATGAAATGGTGACATTTTGTTTTTTTAAGAAAGTTAACTTGGTTAGGGTCTGTCTTTACTGTGATGTGAAGGTTTTTCATCATCTTCAATGGAGTTTATTGGAGTCTGTAGGTATGATCAGAGGTCAGTGGAGATGTGGCAGAGATTACCTACAGATTGTAGATTTCCCTTCTAGGGGCACTCTTTTTCTTGATTTCTCTCCCACTTTCCAGTAACTTTTGAGATCTGAGACCCATCCATTGAGTCAACTATTCAAAATGACAGTCAAATTTCTTTGGCGCTTTGATTGCCTGAGCCATGCCTAAGTATGTCTTAACCTTAAGGGAAAACTTTGAAAATGCATTTTATGCTGGCTCCTTCCTCCAATTTTCAGTTTCTTTCCAAAATATGCCTGCTTTTATTTTCTTTTCAGAACCATTAGTTAATAGTATGATATATTTTGTCCAGAATTTATTGTTATCTGCAAGAGGGTAGTATTATTACCATCTTATTCATAATATAGGCAGAACCTCATATCTATTTGATATTAATCATTTATTAATATAGAATTTGCATTTTTCTATCCTTTTTAAAAAGTGGGATTGCAGCATATTTTCTATAATATTTTATCAACATCAAAATCTGTGTGATAATCTAACATCATTCACTCTTCCCCTCAAGTTGGACATTCAGGCTCTTTTCCATTTTCTAATATTTATACATAATATTACAATGAGTTTAATGGTGCATAAAGCCTTGCCTATATTTAGGATGGTTTCCTTAGGGTGAATTCCCAGAAGTGGTTCAAAAGAGATGGACATTTTTTTAAGACTTTTTATATTGCCAAATTGCTTCCCAAAAGGGCTGTACAAATTTGCACTGCTTGCAGCAATTTAGGAAAATGATCATTTTATAAAACCCTTGCCAGACCTGGATATTAGTAAAACAAGAACTAACATTTCTATTTCAAAATATGAAAAAATTGTGACCAAAATTTTATGAACACATATGCACATAATATTTTAATAGCAGAGGATAGCTCTTTCTAATCCTATGTTCAGAGACTCTAAAATGAAGTAGATGTATTACAGACAGGAAGACCCTGAAAGCTTGAAAAGCTGAACATATAATCACACATAGCTATAAGAGGAAGGGCATTGGAAAAACACAGAGGGAGAAAATCATTTGTACAGAAAAGTAAAAGATGGGGGGAAAGGCCAACGTGCATAACAGTTTAGCCCAAACTTATGAGATTACTCCTGGAAAGGCTGAGACTTCAAATTTGTCAATGCAGAGTGGGCAAATTTGAAAGAAAATGAACAAAAATAAAACAACCTTTTAAAATTGCTTTTGGAACAATAAGAACAAGAAAATGATTGTCCCATTGCATGAAACAACTGAAATCTTATTACCAGATGAAAGTAGAGAACTAAATTCATTCTGAATCTGTCAGATCTGTCACTTAGATCTAAGGGGAGGAAAAAAAAAACCCTGAAAACCAGAAGAGGAGAATAAAGATGTTTCATAAGGAATGGAGTCGACCATACATACAGAGGAGGTAGTATTTGCTTTCAAGTGTCTGTCTGCCTCAACTTCTGTCTCCAGGTGCAAGCAAATTACTTTCCCAGGTGCTAAAATGATTTGAGGATATGTTTTCAGAACCACAGAGTTGGTTGTGATCTTGAAGGAATCAAGGCAGGCAGAGGAGCTTCTAAAATTCTGAAAGACCAATCTTATTCTGCTTACAAATAGGTGCTTACAAGCATTTGGAACAAACAATGAAGTCAGTTGGTCAAATATTCATGGTGGGTGTGTTGGAAGGGAAACCAGGATCATACAGGATCTTTATCATGAGTACACTAAGAATAATGCTAGGCGAACTGCATATCTACTTGTAATGTTTTGTTGCCCTGCATTTTAGGGAGAAACTGCAGACACAGGATATTTGGACATCAAGATATTTTCCAAGCATCACATGAACATAGTCATCTCTGTGTTTATCTTAATATTCTTTCTCCCCAATTCAGTGTCAACTCCTGATGCCAGAGGGTATTTCTGCTCTTCTCTGAACTCCATATCCAGTTCTTGGTATTATAGGCTTTCAACAGATACTTATTGAATGAACAATGTATGTTTGAATCCAAAGGAAAAAAAATTCTAGACTGCTTGATAGTATGGTCAGATGATCCATTTTTATTTATTACAGAAAGGGAACAGTTAATGGGCTGCTATTAACCTGTGGATAGTTCTCTAGCCATCAGCTGTCAAGGTCTATTCTCCATATGGCTTTCTCCAACACTGATGTCAATGTCTTAGGTAATGGAAGACCTGCCATGGGATACCGGCAGTAGTAAGGACCCCATTAATCTTCCCAACCCATTCCTCCTCCTTACTGTCTGTGTGGCCTTGATGAAGACACACGCTCCCTAAGAACGCTAATTTCCTGATACTTAAAATGGGGATGACCACATCAACTTATTTATACTATTATCTGTACTAATTGATTTTTTTAAAATATTTATTTTTTGGTTGTAGTTGGACACAATACCTTTATTTTATTTATTTTTATGTGGTGCTGAGGATTGAACCCAGGGCCTCACAAGAGCTAGGCGAGCACTCTTACTGCTGAGCTACAACCCCAGCCCCTACTAATTGATTTTAACATGCATAAATTTCTTGTCTGGTTGCTTGACATTTAACAGGTACCTAGTAACTATTAATTCCTTTTCTTACCTCCTGCTCCTTTTCATGTTTATCCAGTTCACAGAGGACATGCAATGAGGGAACAGTGAAAACACGAGTTCAGAGGATTAGGATGAAATGTATCTTGAGAGACGAGAAGAAAGGGCTGAAATATGCAGATACAATTTGATAGTACAAAATGTTCTGTACTTTGGTTGAGAAAAATCAATTTTACAAATACATGATGGCCAAGACCAGCTTTATTTGCAGTGCATGTGAACAAAGAACCATGAGCAGATTGAATACAAGGCAGCTCCCAGGAAAGCTGCAGCAGTTCTGGGCTGCACAATTCTTAAGTCTCATGTTCAGAAAGAAGGAGCTGATCATCTCTTTCTGCTCAGTGCAGGTGAGATCTCAGATGAACTGTGAACACCTGATTCTGGACCTCAAAACTTAGAAACAACTTGAGTCATTGGAGTACATTGAAAAGAATATGACAAAATTGATTTGAAATGTGGGTTGCAAATCAAGATCATTAGGATTAAAAATAATGATCTAATACCTAGTGCTATAGAGGGTATATTGAACTAACCACTCTCCTATGTAGCTGATCAGGATGAAATCACTACATCCTTTCTGGTAGATAACTTGACAACACAGAGCAAAACCCTTAAGTCTGAAGATCCTCTTTGACCCAGTGATTCCTCTTTACTTTTAAGAAAACTCCACACCGGGATGCACAAGGATGTAAATAAAGATTTTTCTAGAGCTGAGAATGTAATTCAGTGGTAATGCACTTGCCTAGCATGTGTTAGACACTACAGAAAATCCCAGCACTACAAAAAAAAAAAAAAAAGATCTATAAGAATGTGTGATGTGATATAGTAAAATTTGAAAACAATGTAAAATTTATAAACAATAGGGAACTGGCTAAATAAATGATCATATTGATACAGTGGAATATTTGAAGACATTAAATGGTATTGAAAGTGAATACTTAATGAGGTAATATTTATGACATTGTATTTAGCTTTTAGTTTCTCAAGCAATCTATGTTCATTTTCTTAAAATGGTGGAAGAAAAAAATCAAAAAAAAGAAAATCTTAGTATTCAGAGAAAATCACTATTGATGTTTTGGGAATATGGATATAGATAGTAAGTATATAAATGAAGATATGAATGTGTGTATATATATATATATATATATATATATATATATATATGGATGTGTGTGCATAAATTCACATATGTGTATGTATACAATAGAAAGAAATAATAGAGTAGTAATAGAAAAAGTGAGAGGCATGTAATTAGGTTTCAATATATATATTTCTGACAAAAATAAATGAATTAGCTTATGCATAGTTTTTTTTTTAACTAAACACTGTATACTCATTACAAGATAATGACATATTGTAAGGACTTATGCCTGACTACAAACCTCAAGTAAGTCAGTTGGAAATAACAGTATTTGGCTTAACTATTATTTTTTATTTGTGATTTTTTTTTGTTTATAAATTACTTTATAACCCACAATGCATAGCTTTTTAACTTTATAATAAAATAATAACTAGAAGAATTGATGGGAATATTTAGTTTGGATGGAAAGATTATGTGAGCATCCTTCGGACAACTGAAGGACTATCATACTGGGTCAAGGAACAGCCACATAGAATCTATGGGGTGGAAATTACAGGGAATGTGATTCCAGACCAATCTTAAAGTCTCAAATCTGCCCTTTCACCCACATTTACCTTCTAGACCTCCCTTTGCATTCACTCTCTGCTTTTCCATTTATGGTCTATGTGACCTTGAGCAAGCAAGCCATTTGTAGTGTCTCACCCTCAGTGATTTCATCTTTCAAATAGCGATGCCTGTCTTCTTCAGGCATCATGAGAATCAAATGAGTTGCTATCTTTGGGAAAGAAATAAAGGTATTAACTGCTCTGCGGTACTTGCTGGATGTTAATATCTTTTGCATACATCATGTTAGTAACAGGACAGACTTAGGACTTGGGTCTCTGGACACTCAGTTCATCTTTCCGTTGCCGAGGGCTGCCATATGGTGATAGCTTAGAAGGAGTCTGAACCTTTTTATGGGACTGGACCAGGGCAGTGTTCTGATTGCCTACATAATCCCATACTTGGTGCCTTAAAACTGCCATCTTCTTAGATCCTGGATTTTAGCAGTCAGGAATTCATAAAAGATAAAAGAGATGAATTATCTCAGCTCCACAATGACTGGGCCTCATCTGGGAAACTCCAGGGACTCAGATGACCACAGGTTGGGATTAGTTAGAAGCTTCTGCCACATTTTGCTATTAGGAATGGCTTGGCTGTCTTGGAGGCTTGGATCACCTAGGGAATGTTGACACTTACACATGGTCTCTGCACACATCTGTGACTCTCAAAATATGGTACAGGAGTGTTCAGAGAGCCAGAGTTTTAGTAGAGCCAGGTAGGAGCTGCATTACCTGCTAGGCCTAGCCTCAGAGGTCTCGGTCACTTCCACAGTGTTCTGTGGATAATAGGCTCATCCCTAAGGCCATCACAGATTCAAGGGCAGGGAAATGAGACTCCACCTTTGAGAGGACAGTGACAAAGCTCACATGGCAGAAGGGAGTATGGAATGGCAGATTGTGTTATGGCCCTCTTTGGAAAATACAGCCTCCCCCAGGAGCACGGGCTTATTCCAAAAGATGGAGCTTCATATTCACAAAATAGGAAATTAGCCTGGGAGAACTTCTCCCCCATCGTGGATAAATTGGGTATCTCCCTTCTTGGAGGTTGGGACAATCTCACCCTGGGGTGACTGTATCATACCAAAGGTCACATAAGGGTAGCAATAAAGACATTTTATCTTTTAAACTGCAGCAATAAAAACATTTTATCTTTTAAATTCACATAATTTTATTGTCTTTTTATTAGCAAGCACTAGAATTCACTGGAGGAAATTTATAAAATACAGATGAATAACAGTAAGAAAAAAAATTAAATACCCCAAATCTTATCATCCAAAGAAAAACCATTTTAATACTTCAGCATATCTCCTACAATCTTTGTGTGTGTGTATATATTTGAAAAACATAATAGGATTGTTTTGTACTTAGAGTTATATGATAGGTATTTTTACACTTGGTTTAGAATCTTGCATAATAATATCTCAGGATGACTTTTTGTTTCTTTTCAAATTAAAAATATAAATACTTCTATTACACATGCAGTGGAATTTACACCAAATATCATCAAGTGAACAGAGGCTTATCCAAGTAGATCCCTCTTTGTATTCTTCTCTATATACTATTTCAGTCAACAATGATGTATCATGGAAAATTTTACTTGTCAATAAATATAGATTTATGTCACTGTATTTAATGGTCTCATGAAACTCTATTTCAGAGACATGGCATCATTTTTTAAAATCTTGTAATAAAAGGACCTCTGGATTATTTTCATTTTTTTCTGAAATCATAATAATCATGTTTAATTATATTTTTATAATAAGAATTTTTCACCATAAAGACCAATTTTACAAATTAACTGTTAATTCCAGAAATGCTGCAGAAATCCTTTTCCCTGGGGGTTTAGACAAGTCAGAGATTGAATCCAGATCTTATTACTTACCCAGCTGTGTGACCACAGGTAATGACATCCACTACCCTCAGCCTGTGTTTGCTTTGTACAAGACTATATGTAGTATCCTCTATATAAAGTGCCTGGACTATATAGCAGGTGCTCCACGACAGGTAATAATTGTGATCAAAATACCTCCAAGAGGTGAATGCATATCTGTGGTTTAGCCCTAGAGCTGAGAGCCTTTGAAGTTGTGTGGTTTAGGGGATATGGGAAGTTGTAACCTGATTCTATCCCTTTCCCATAACTGGCACCATTTGTATTCCCTGGATAGTTGGGGGTCAGATGGGATTTTGCATTCCTGAGCCATATATTTCTTTATCTGGTGCAGTTCTGGGCAATCTAAAAATGCACTATCGCTGTCACCAGCTTGAGGAAGACACGGAGCTTGAATAATTTACCATGTCACCACCATCCATCATGATAGCAAGAGCAGGAAGTGCAGTGTGGAAGGACTGGGCCAACCAGAGGCTGGTGAAGCAGATCCATGGGCAGGGCAGCCCAAGCAGAGAAGGTAGATTTGCAAAGAAGAGCAGCAAGTTAACTCTTAGAAGCCCAGGAAAGACCATGCAACCTCTTGTTCGGGGCTCTGCAGAAGCCATATCCCTTTCAAGTTTTCTGGATGCCCTGATTTTTCCTAGAACAAATCGGGGGTCAGATTCCTAGAATACTACCCAGGTATCCGTGTGATTTGTGGAAAACTTCTAAATACCTCCAAGTATCTCTACCAGCAAAATTGTCATATGAAATTCCCATAGAGAAGGCTTTGCTAAGCCCCAGAATATTATTCCTACAATACCTTACATTCCTCACTACCAGAAAGAAAACTTAAAGAATTCAGGAGTTTTTTTGTCTGTTTTATTCACTTCATCCTCAGTGCCTTGAACAGTGTTTGATAGAGTGGGCACTTAGGTAATGGGTATTGCATGAATAGGCGGATGGCTGATATTGCTATAATTTTCTGAGGCGAACCCTGGGTCTGAGATGACTGAATGATTACCCTCTACATCCTGAAATAGTGTGCTGGGGCCCTGCAAGTCTGAACTCTCGGCCCTTTTCAAAGCAGCTTTGCAACACCTTCACCCTATGTCCCAACTGTCCCTCTTCCTTTCCCTTGTAGCTCTCACCTCCCCCATTCTGCAGTCCTCTGATCAGTCTAGTGAAAGCTGCAGAGAGCCTCTTTTTTTTTAATGTTCTTTTGAGCTAAAATTCACATCACATAAAATTAACCATTAATCATTTTAAAGTGTATAATTCATTGGCACTTAGCACATTTGCAAGGTTGTGTAGCCATCACCTCTGTCTAGTTCCAAGACATTTCCATCACCCTCAAAAGAAACCTGTACTCATTAACAGTCACTCCCTAGTCCTCTCCTCCCTCTTCCCAACCCTGGCAACCACCAGTCTGCTTTCTACCTCTATGGATTTACCTTTTCTAAATGTTTGATATAAAAGGCCAGATGTGGTATGATTCCAATTATATCTAGCTTCTTTTACTTTGCAAAATGTTGGTGAGGTTCATCAACATGGTGCCATGAGTTTGCATTTCTTTTGTGGCTCTATAATTCCATGTGGGATGCCACATTTTGTGTATCCTCCCATTGTCTGATGGGCATTAGTTACTACCTTTTAGCTTTGTGATTAGTGCTGCTATGAACATCCATGAACACATTTCGTTTGAATACACTATCTTTAGTTATTTGGGGCATATGCCTAGAAATGGAAATCCTAGGTCATCTGGTAATTCTGTTTTAAGGAATCACCAAATCATTTTTCACAGTGGCTCTCTCAATTTTTATTCCCACCAATAATTATGATGGTTCCAATTTTACTACATCTTCACCAACATCTGTTTTTTGTATTATTTACCTAATGGCCAACATGGTGGATATGACTTCATATCTATGGTTTTGATTTGCCTTTCCCTACAGATAATGATATTGAGCATCTTTTCTTTCTTTTTCTTTTTTTTAAGAACAGGATTGTTGGGGCTAGGGTTGTGGCTCAGTGGTAGAGAGCTCACCTAGCACATTCGAGTCCCTGGGTTCTATCCTCAGCACCACATAAAAATAAATAAATAAAATAAAATTATTGTGTCCAACTAAATAAATATTTAAAAAGAAAGAAAGAAAAAGAATAGGGTTTTTGAACTTAAAAAAAGCTGGGTTCCAACATGGGTTCTACCATTTGTGATTTGTGTGATCTTAGATAAGCAATACTGACATTCCAAATAGTGGTTTGTCTTTCACTCAAATGAGTATGATTCTTACCTCTTAGACGTCTTCTGAGGTCTAAATGGCGTATCACATGTGAAGTGGCCAGAGTTGTTCTTACCAGGCTGTGGTGTGTGCTATTCCATATTTTTTTCTTTATATTTCATTTTTTATTTATTACTTTTTAATTCTAGCCAACACCAGGACACACCCTGACATTATCACAAAGGTACAAAACTGAACCAGCTTCCAATCAATCTCCAACACACTCCATTACCATATTCTTAATGGCTCTGAGATCATTGAGGACAAAGGAACTAGTGGCTCAAGGAATAAGGCCAGAGAATCCACTAGTTCCAGTAAACAGATTGCGTCCTCTTTTCTCTTGCCAGTCTCTGACTATTCCTACTTTCTCTCAGCCCCTAAGTGAAAATACTAGAGCAGGCCTGTATAATTCATGGCTGCATTTTAGTGCATTAAATCACCAATTTTATATTAAAATGCTAATGGGGGGGGGCTTTTCACCAACCATCAGAATCTTCTCCAAGTCAATCTGTGATTGGCCTATGACCCCTGCAGATTATATAGGCACTTAGAGTCCATATGCCTTGGGTGGCTGCCACCTTCCTTTCTGAACCAGAGTGTAGAGGTGACCACGGTTACCCATCAGTATTCCCTTCCCTCCCATTAAACTCGTTAAGGAAGGAAAGTCCCTCTAGTCTCTCTTTCTTGATCTTTGTTCACGTACAGAATATCATTTTCCTCATAATGACAGTGTAAACTCAAGATTTATTATTTTAAAAATAAGTTCAGAGAGATTAGGTGCTGTGCCCAAGGACACATAGCTAATAAGTGAGATGTAGCATTAGAACTCATGTCTGATTCTGGTAGCCTAATTTCTTTCTAACAAAGGACATTATCTCTAATTGTTCATGGATTAAACTCACATTGAAACCAAGAAATAAGTCTCTAAGAGCCTTGAGAGCTGGAACACTGTAACAGTGTTGTTTAATAGAATTATAGCTACATCAGCTTTTATCCAAGTCTCTCTTTTTATTTTTTAAAAATTAACACGTTCCTTGGTTCCATAGCTTATTCCACTCTCTCCCATGCCCAGATCCTGGAGTCAGTTATACTCAGAGATCTGTTGAATAAATGCCTCCAGAACTGAGCCTTCTGGTGTGGGGCACATGAAATGTGGACTGTCTGAATTGAGATGTGATGTAAGTGGGTTTTGAAGACTCATGAAAAATATAAAATCATTTTCTGTTATTTACATGGTGACATGATGATGGTTTACATACATTGAGTGAAATATATTGTGAAAATTTATCTGCCCCATCCATCTAATGTGGCTACTAGAACATTTGAAACCCAAATGTGACTTGCATTATATTTCTTCTGAGCCAGCTGTTCTAGAGGCAGTCTCTCTCAGCCTCAGTTTCCCCTCTGAAAATGATCCCTGAATACTTAACAGGAAGGTGAAGGGGGTGGGCAGGTGTGGGAATAGAGGGTTGACCCAAAGGGGAGTCATTGGGGTAGTTATGTTGGACAGTGTCTGTGTGCTTGGACACATGGAAGGATGGAGGGATCACTAGGATCCTGCTGAACTTAATCAGAGCTGCTATAATAAACACCATTGCAAAACTCAGGGGAAGAACAGGAAGAAGGGGAATGTGTGTCCTTGTAATGGAATCAGGAAATAGACTGGCTAGTCCTTAGTGATGAACTCATCAGGCATTTGTGTGCACACATGCACACCACACACACACACACACACACACACAAACATACACACGCACGTGCGCGCGCACACACACACTCTTCCTTCTCTTCCAGCTGTCTCATATTAGCTATGAGACAGTACAAGTAACAGACCCAATTGTTACTCCAGCTTGGCCATTTACTCCCTCACATCACCTTTGTGAGACAGTTATTGGTCTGTAAAACAAGGTTGATGATACCACCCTTTCAGGGATGACTATGGACATTAAATGAGCTATTCACTCATATTTTTATCATATACTAGCACAGAGATGGAGTAGACTCTGCATCCAGTGGCAAAGTTTGAATTATGCTTCTGCTTCTTACAGCTGTGTGAATCTCCTCATTTCCCTACAACTTTATTTTCTCATCCATTCCAATGGAAATGAAAGGAGTGTCCTACCCTGGAGGGTTCTTATGAAGACAAGACAGAGTGCTTCCAGGGTTTAGAACAGTGCGTGCAAGAGAGACAGTGCTGTGCTAGTGTTAGCTGTTCTTATTGGAATTGCCTGGTGACCTTTTTGACACCCACACTAGACTGTCCCAGAAGGGAAATAACTGTCTGAATCCTATATGCCACATTTGTTAACTGTTGGAAAGGCATAGTAGGTTGTTATGGTTTAGATATGAGGTGTCCCCCAAAAGCTCACATATGAGACAATGGAAGAAAATTTAGAGGTGAAGTGATTGGGTTATGAGAGTCCTAAATAAACTGATTGGGTTTATCAGTGCATCAATCCCCTGAGAGGGATTAAGTACTTGGTAACTGTAGGCAGGTGGGGTGTGGCTGCAGGGGGTGGGTCATTGGGGGCTTCACTTTGTCTACAGTGAAGGAGTCTCTCTGCTTCCTGGTGCCATGTCCTGAGCTGCTTTCCTCCACCACATACTTCCACCACGATGTTCTTCCTCAGTAGTAGCCCAGAGCAATGGAGTTGGCCCTCTATGGACTGAGACCTCTGAAACCATGAGCCTGAAATAAACTTTTCCTCCTCTAAAATTGTTTTGGTCAGTTCTTTTGGTCATAGCATAAAAGCTGACTAAAACATGGATCATTTGTTTACCAAAGGAGGAAAGGTAAAAAGGATGTAGGACCCAAGGAAGGTATAGAGGAGGATTTAGCTAGAATATTTAAAAATCTGGGAGTGGCTATAAAGGGTCAGTGGAAAGGGTCTGGGTGGACTTCTACAGGCACAGACCCCTCCCTCCTGCTCTCCTGCTCAGAGAGCAGCAGGAAGAATGACAAATGCTTCCTGTACACAAGGAAGTGCTTGATTAGACACCTTTATTTTCCCCTTGGCTGAGAATTATGCACAGGTAAACAAAAATCTTCCTTCCTCTTCCAGTACCACCCCTTCATGCACATTTTTTCCTTTTATTTCCTTCCCTTTTTTCCCCCCTTTATTTGTAGGAGATGGTGGAGGTGTGCATAAGACCATGCCTGATGACCCATGTGTGGACAAAGAACAGCTGTTTTTGTCCTTGGATTTCCCTATTTGTTTGCTATCTGAGGGAGGTGTCAGGGGGATGGTAACTCATCTTTCCATTTTATGGAGCATTAAACCAAGAGGTACCATAGCAAGAGATTCAAAATTTGAACTTAGCCATCAGTCCTCCTTGTTTTCAAAATCCAGCTTCACTCATTATTGAAAAATTACTTTCCTTTTCCAAACCTCGTTGTGTCCACTATACAGATGAAGAAACTGATACCTCCCTCTTACTGATAATGAATTTGGATAATGTATGCAATGCTTATAACACAGAACTAGGTACCTTGACATTTGAAGGACAATCTGCTTTCCCAAGGCTTTTGCTCGAGTTCTTCCAAGGAGAGTAATTTATGTCCTAGACAAACACAATCCAGATGGAGTAAGACAAATTAGCCCTAAATCCTGACTCTCCCACTTATCAGGGGTGTGACTTTTGGCAAGTTAACTTCCCAGCATGTTCTTTTATCTTTTCTTTATTATCTAGTTTGTTAATTACATCTCCCTTATGAGAATATCATGATGGGGATTGCATGCCATCTTGTACACAAATCTTCTAGGTAGAGAGTAGATTGCATAACAACATTGCTGGAAAGAATGAATTGCAATAACAGTATTGCAGAAAATGTGTTTGCAAGTGGAATTTCTGTATACTGAATGCCATTTCAAATCCCTACCAGAGGAAATTACATAGTAAATTCGTTCGTGAATTGAATAACATTTTCCTCTAATCTATGCTTTTCTTTTCCTCAGGTGGAACTTTCAAGTAGATAATGGGTTGGCATAGTTCTTGACTCAAAAGATACAAAGGATTTACATGGGAAAGTAGCCTCCTTCTATCCCCACTCTTCAGCCACTCAATTCTCCACCCAGGATAACCACTTTTACTGGATTCTTGAGTCTCCTTCTAGAGACAGCCTATTATTTAGATGTCCAAAACATCATCCATTAAAGAGTCCTCAAAGTCTAACCATTCTCTCTTGCCCACCCACTCACCCCCAACCTTTTTAGAAGCACACTCATCTTTGCTTTCTCCTTAAGGTAAAGAGTTTGCCCATCTTTTAATCCCTCTCTTTCCATATCTCATCCTTAAAAAAAAACAATTTAAAATACTCAAAGTAAAGATAATAATTATCCATATTCCTAGCATCAGAATTATTTAATATTAGTTCCTTCCAGCCTTCCTTTTTTCATTCTAGGTCATCAACTGTTCACAGTATAGGAATACATCACCCTTTTTCCCTGCACAGTGCCCTGTGCTTGTCTCTGAAGCACCTCCCACACCCAATCTCGTCCTCCTCCTCATCCTCCCTGTACACACCCTCACCAAAGCCCTCATCTTTCACCTGAAGGATCACTGAGCCTCTCCACTGCTCTCCCTGCCTGGCACCTATCTAGGCTTGGGCACCCCCACAACATTCCTGCTGGTTCACAGGCCTCATCAACTCACATTTGTTCTCTGAAACCTTCTTTGACACCCAATATAAAAATCACACCCCCACTTTCTCCTCAACTTGGCACTCAAGGATGGCCAAGGTGTGGCTCCAGCAGGTTCTTAACAGCCAGCACAAGACCTGCTGTTGCCTCCAGCTGCCCATGGGCTCCATCCTCAGGGATGCTCCACAATGACTTCCCCTTGGAACTCCTTTTTCTACCACTGAAGCCCCATCCTTCCTTTAAGCCCTGACTTAAATCTTCACTCCTCCATAAAACCTTCCCAGGTCCTTCATGTTGAAATGAATTGCTCTCCTCCATATTCCTAGTGTCTCATTGTGTGGTAAACATAAGCCATGAATTAGGTTTAAGGCTCCTAAGGATCCCATTTGTCTGTCTGACTAGCTTATGATTCCCTGGCTCACCAGGACTGAGTCACATTTATCAGTGTCTCCATTGTCTGGCTCTGGGCCTGGCATAGAGTAAGCCCTTGATTGAAATGTGTGTGAAATTAACTTGTTGCCTGGAGTGTATTTTTTTAGAGGTAGGCTCCACATGCAAAGCAACAGTAGCTCTCCATGATTCAGGGCCCACTGTAGACTGGTATTTTACATATTCTGTCTCCTTCAATCTGAAGAGCAAACCTCACAAGGTTAACAGTATTGCTCTTATTTGAGAGAAAGCCCTGAAAGGTGACGTGTCTCTTCAAGGTCACACAGCCTGGAAGATGCCTAGCGGTGGTTGAAACCCTGCTCCGCCTCACTGCAGACCCTGGACTCCTTCCCATTAATCATGCTGACTCCCGGGTGACTGGGGATTTACGAAGAGAAGTCTGGGGGTGGGGCTGCCCATGTGTGAGATGGTTGAGGGATTTAACAGGCTTCTGGAGGTCTGTGAGGCTCACTGGTGGATTGTGCTTCCTTGCAGGGGGGATCAGCTTTGGGAGAACCAAGGGGACTTCAGGTTCAGAAGCAGACGATGAAACGCAACTGACGTTCTACACAGAGCAGTACCGCAGTCGCCGTCGCAGCAAAGGTAACAGAGTCCTTGGGAAGGTTCCATAACCGGAGTTGGTGGAAGCAGATTTTGTGATCAGTGACAAACCTAAATTTTCTCCATTCTGATTAACATGGAGCTTGGTGTCTCCTACCCTGGCCAGACTATTGACCTTTGTTTTTCCTGCTCTCTTCTCTATTTTATTTATTTTGTCCTACATCATCTATCAAAGGTCTTGGGATTTTTTTTTTAATTTATGCAGTTTTTAAAAATTCAACACATTAAATGAAATAACTAATCATATTGAAAGAAAACCAGGAATAAGAATAATTACTGAAATTCAGGTTGGATTAATTCCAGGTACCCCATGTCTACCATGTTATGTAGTTCTTAAGAACTGCTGACTTAACTCAGAGATCCCTAGAAGGAAAAATGTAAAGGGAAATATAAGTAAAATGTACAGAATCTATGGGAGAGAAATGGGCATTTATTCTTAAAATTTCATTTATATGATGTTGACCAGGGAGAAAGACCTCAAGGTGGTCCCTATAAACAAGAATTTAAATGGGTTTATAGACAGTATCTTCGACAGATATCATCTGGGATAGGCTGAGGTGTAGCTCAGTGATAGAGCATTTGTCTAGCCTGTGTGATTTCAATCCCAAGCACAGAAAAAAAAAAATCAGTATTGATGCATTATTTTTCATGATGATAGTCAAATTCAGGTGATGTCAAATTGCTGGAGCAGAGCTTCATAAAGGACTATCCTTTATACCCAAGGTCCATAGTTCTCTGATGATTCAACATGCTATATATATGAAAACATAGCATATTTCAGGCAATCATCTGTCAATGTGAATCCAGTTCTTCATCTCCTGGCATTTTATAAGAATAGGAAATCAACAAGTGTGAGATTGCATGTTTGGAAGAGACTCTGGGAATGCAAACATGTTCTCCATGCCAATGATGGGGCCATCTATGGGCTCTGATTACTACTGAAAGGAAGGCAGCTAAGCAAGACTGGAGTACCTGAGGCAGGAAAGGGGAAGAGAAATCACCCCCACCAGCCTTCCTTCATGCACTTTACCCATTCACCAGAGATGTCCAAAGAGCATAGATCACAGAGCCTCTTTGGGCTCAGTTTTCTCATCTGTAAAGTGGGCTTTTACAACTATCTTATGGAGTTGGGAGATGGATTTTGATTAAGTTTTATGAAAATGTATCATGGTCCCTGTGTAGGCTGGGGCAAAATGAGGTAGACATTATTCATGTTGGTTCAGTTCTCATTGTTACTATCCCTGTCTCCCTGTCCATGGTGCCTTCACGGAAAGAATCCTGTATGGGGAGTGTTTCCATCTCCACATCCCCTGGGAAGGGCTTGCAGCCTCTGCAGCTGTTAGAATAATGGGGCCTGCCGCTCACTCCTGCCCACTCCTTAGCTTTCTGGAATTTGCTGCATTGGAGATTTAGAAGTCGGTGATCGATGATTCTTGACCTGTCTTCTCCCTCCCCGAATCCGGCAACCAGGATGAGGGCTGGGGGAAGTCAGTGGGTCTCCTTCACAGGACTGGGCTATTTACAGCTAATTGGAAAAACATCCATCACCGAGCGTGGCCCCCATAAATCGGAGTTAACCTTAAAAAAGAAAAGCAAAAGCAAGCCCCAGGACAGGAGATAAACGGTTTGGCCTGGTGCCTCCGGCCACTCCAGACGGCCAGACTGTGTTCAGGATAGTGAGGACAGACGACAGGGCTGTGACACCCTCCCTGTCTCCCTCGCTGGCCCTGCTGCCAGCGGAATGCCAATCCGCTTACTTCATCTCTTTCTTCCACTTATTTTCCACTAACGGCACCGCTCTCTTCCTCCACCTCTCGTTTCTGCCACTTATTTCTCTTCCTGCTCAGTATCCTGGAGGGTTTACTTACTTGCTTGCTTGATTTATTTCTTTTCTATTTTCTCTCCTCTTCTTTCCATCCTCTATCACTGCCTCTTCTCTTCATTCCCATCTTTTCTTGTGATTTCTATTTCTTTTTTTTTTTTTTATTGGTCGTTCATAACATTACATAGTTCTTAATACATCATATTACACGGTTTGATTCAAGTGGGTTATGAACTCCCGCTTTTACCCCGTATACAGATTGCTGTATCACATCAGTTACCCTTCCATTGATTGACATATTGCCTTTCTAGAATCTGATGTATTCTGCTGTCTGTCCTATTCTCTACTACCCCCCTCCCCTCCCCTCCCCTCCCCTTTTCTCTCTCTACCCCTTCTACTGTAAATCATTTCTTCCATTTGTATTAACTTGTCTTACCCCTCCTTTCCTCTTATATGACATTTTGTATAACCCTGAGGATCGCCTTCCATTTCCATGCAATTTCCCTTCTCACTCCCTTTCCCTCCCACCTCTCATCCCTGTTTAATGTAAATCTTCTTCTCAAGCTCTTTGTCCCTACCCTGTCCTTGTTTACTCCCCTTATATCAAAGGAGTCATTTGGTATTTGTTTTTTAAATATTGACTAGCTTCACTTAGCATAATCTGCTCTAATGCCATCCATTTCCCTCCAAATTCTATGATTTTGTCATTTTTTAATGCAGAATAATACTCCATAGTATATAAATGCCACATTTTTTAAATCCATTCATCTATTGAAGGGCATCTAGGCTGGTTCCACAGTCTTGCTATCGTGAATTGAGCTGCTATGAACATCGATGTAGCAGTGTCCCTGTAGCATGCTCTTGTTAGGGCTTTAGGGAATAGACCGAGAAGGGGAATAGCTGGGTCAAATGGTGGTTCCATTCCCAGCTTTCCGAGAAATCTCCATACTGCTTTCCAGATTGGCTGCACCAATTTGCAGTCCCACCAGCAATGAACAAGAGTGCCCTTTTCCCCGCATCCTCTCCAGCACTTATTGTTGTTTGACTTCCTAATGGCTGCCAGTCTTACTGGAGTGAGATGGTATCTTAGAGTAGTTTTGATTTGCATTTCTCTGACTGCTAGCGATGGTGAGCATTTTTTCATGTACTTGTTGATTGATTGTATGTCCTCCTCTGAGAAGTGTCTGTTCAGGTCCTTGGCCCATTTATTGATTGGGTTATTTGTTATCTTATTGTCTAATTTTTTGAGTTCTTTGTATATTCTGGTTATTAGGGCTCTATCTGAAGTGTGTGGAGTAAAGATTTGTTCCCAGGATGTAGGCTCCCTGTTTATCTCTCTTATTGTTTCTTTTGCTGAGAAAAAACTTTTTAGTTTGAGTAAGTCCCATTTGTTGATTCTATTTGTTAACTCTAGCGCTATGGGTGTCCTATTGAGGAATTTGGAGCCCGATCCCACAGCGTGTAGATCATAACCAACTTTTTCTTCTATCAGATGCCATGTCTCTGATTTAATATCAAGCTCCTTGATCCATTTTGAGTTAACTTTTGTGCACGGCGAGAGATATGGATTCAGATTCATTTTGGTGCAAATGGATTTCCAGTTTTCCCAGCACCATTTGTTGAAGATGCTATCCTTCCTCCATTGCATGCTTTTAGCCCCTTTATCAAAAATAAGATAGTCTATTTCTTTTTATCATCTTCTCTTATTTTCTCATATTCTTCCTCCTTTTCTCCAGATATTTCCTGGTGTCTTTCCTTCCTCCTTCCTCCTCCCATACATACTACAACTATTTGTTCAACACCAACCATTTGTCTAAGCACTAGGGACACAAACCAAGAGACAACTGTAAAACCCCTGTTTTTTTTTTTTAGAGCTTCTATCATATAGAATAGGAAGAAAAGGGATATAAGGAGGAAGGGAACTGAGAAAGAATGAAGGCATTTCATGTTTAGATTTCCTAGCGTGACTACCCTACCCTTGTGCAGGATCCCAGGCACTTGACATTGCCTTTGGTGTCAACAGAAATTGTCAACAGAAAGTTGGCATTTACTGATATGGGTCTTGCTGCTGTGACTGCTGCTGCTCTGATATTTTGTGGAGCACAGATAGTGAATTTGGTCCCGGCAAAGCCTCTGTCCCAGCCGAGTGAACTCAAGAGTGCAATGTCCAGTTCTGCAGACTTCCTGATCCTCCATGAAGGGTCTGTGACCCTAGACACTCGAGGAGGTCGTTCTGAGGCGTAGAATTATTTGCCATCCATAAAGCATTTCAGGGGGAAATTCGGCGTGGAGAGAATAAGTTTTGGCAGAGCTAATCCACTGAGGAAGGTTCAATGGATCAACTCTGTGTAGGGGGAAGGATCTCAAATCTGCCTCCACCTCACTGTTCAACTTTAGTTTAGTCTCACTCTTATCCAGGCCTCTGTTTTCTTCTCTGAAACACGGAGAGTGGAAGGGTGGGAGCTGGTCACATTTGGTCTCTGAGGTTCCTTCTCACTTATGTGTCCATGGGACTGGCTGTGCCTCCGTGAGAATCCCCTACTCTAGAAGAGCACCTGGCTTCCATTCTCTAGCTCCCTTTGCATCCTGTTTGCCTCTCCCCGGGCCCAATGCCTACTTCTCTGTTTTTGGAGAGGGTGTCTCAACAACATGGTTTTTGTCATCCTATTAGCTATGCCGATTGTGTTCCTCTTCTTTATACCTGCAGGCCTGGGTAGACCCCTATCACTCAGTGCTCTCCCCACCTCTGCCACTGCCATCTAAGCTCCTTAGCAAATGTGGTGAGTCAGCAGTTCCCTGTGGTCTGCCGAGAGCCATGCAAGTCAGCCCTCTGGGCCACCAGAGAGATGAGATGTGAAATGCAAGGAGGTGGGGAAGAAAGAGATAGAAACACCAGGAAGGCATGAAGAATGATCATTCCATAGCATTTTGGGACTCCATATTAATTCACTGGGCCCTCTTTAGTTCTATCTGAAATGTCGGATCTGAGCTGTCATTCCCAATCTCAAAGCATGTAGCAATGGCCAAGGCATTTATTGGATTGCTGCCATCTTTGAAGTGCTCAGAAGGAATGCAGGTCTCTGGGGTTATCCAAGAGTGATAGGAACAGTGACTTCTAGACCTAAATGTGCCTCCGTCTTTCTGTGTGACCTTGACTGCCTCTCTTTCTCCATCTCTAAATAGAGGTTTAAGAGGATGCTCAAGAGCAACTCAGTCAACACTGGTTAGGTTATTGCCAGGCACCCTGCACTGGGCTTCATAGTGTTGGGGAAGATGGTGGAAGACCTTGGAAGGCAAAGTATGATGAGGGGAACTGAGCACTTCGGTTACCCCTGCTTTGTGCAAAGAGAGATGGAAGAATGATAGCTAATATGGGAAGGTGCCCTGATAGAGTTGAGACTAGAAAGTAACCAAGATCTCAGACAGAGATTTGCCAATTCCTGACACGAGCCAACAGTCTCAACATTCAGACTTCTAAAATTACCCTTACAGAGTAATTGTGAAGGTTAAACAAAACCACCATGACCTCCTTCATAACTTTGACTCCTGTGGACAAATTCTCTCTCCTGCTGCCACTCTAGTCCTTGCCACCAGGATCCTGTGCCTCAAAACTTCCCAACACCCTTTAACAATGATCTCACTTGTAGTATTACATCTCATTCTCCATCCTGCAGCCAGAGTGATTACTTTTTAAAAGCTTATGTAGGGATTATGTTAGAAGTTTCAGTACCGTCCTTTACATTTAGGATGCAATGTGAGCTCCTTACCACACCCTCAGGTGCGCCTGGTTTTGCTCTGGCTCTCCACCCAAAGCCCTCTCTACTCCTGCTCCCAGCATCTGCCCCCCCGGGCTCCTGCCAGAATCTTTGCAAATGCTCCCTCCTAGAACTCTCTCCTGTTCTTTGACTGGCCCCCCACTCACTGAGATCTCTACTTAAATGGCATCTTCTGTAAAGTCATCCCATACCTCTCTTACCTTCCCTATTCCATTCCATACCAGATTCTGTGATGCTTTCCCTTTGTAAACCTCATCACCACAGAAAGTTGACATTTACTGATATGTTCTCTGGGTTAAGTTTGTGTCCTCCACTGAACTGGAAATTTGATGAGAACAGACAGACTGTGCTCAAATTTCTATTCCCTGACACCAAATATAAGGATGGGTTACTATTTTTGAATGAATGAATGATGAGAAAATGAAAGACACATCTGCAAGAATGTCGGATGATTATAGTGCTCAGGCGGATGCTGCTTTCCTGTCTGCCCCTCTTGTTTTCTCTCTCTCCATTCCTGCTTGGTGGAAGAGGGCCTCCTCTCCCCTTCTTCTTCCTGCTCCTGGTGAACACCACTGAGGTTCCCGTTTGTCCACTGCAAGGCCACCATTGAGGGACATGTCTGGTTGTGGACCTGAGTGCTGATATTGAAAACTCTACTCTGCCATGATTCTTGGAACATCAATGGAACCTCTGTCAAGGAGAGAGATGTAAAAAGGCCAGAAGGCTCCATGGCAGGAAAGAATACACCAGGGCTAATGATGGCGGATAGGTTTTTGTACGTGGCTCTCTTTCTTAGCATGTACCATGAGAGAACTAGTGCTCCATTCATCCAAACATGGCTGTGAGTTCTGACCTTAACTCATCCCCTTTACTTGGCTTTAAATGGGCTTTTAACCTCTTGGTTTTTCCTTCTGTATAAAATAGAGTTGTCAACTCTGACCTCAGAGTAAGAAAATGTAGATAAAGAAAGTTCTAGAACTTACTCAAAGGTGTTCAATAAATATTTATTTCATTTCATTTTCCTCTTCCCTTGAAAGTATTCTGGCTAAAATCAGCTAAAATCTCATTTTCACCCATAGGATCTATTAAAAAAAACAAAATTTATGATATTCTCTGGGAGCACCCATGATTTTCCTATGCCTCAGGTACTTTGAAAAGGTAAGAGAACTGGGATTATTTGTGAAGGTGTTTGGTGTGTCCAGGTGGAACTTCATTTCAAGGCAGAGAACTGCTGTAATCACCATGGCAAGTTAGGGATGGTGGAGGGGAGACAAAGACTGAGAAACAGAGGCTAAGGGATCAAGATGTGGGTATTGGTGTAATTTCCTAAATAAGGGATCAGCAATATTTTCTGTAAATGGCCAGTTAGTAAATCTTCTCTGGTCTGCCAGCCAGTCTCCTCTGGAACCTTACAGCTACTATACCCTGAGTGCCACCGTAGACAACAATATGAATGAACACACATCAGTGTATCTTTGTTTCCTGTATCTTTGTTTCCTGTATCCAGATTTTACCTGTAGGTCATAGTTAGCTCCTACCTTATATAGGTAGCCCACACCTGGTCCAGAAAGCATGCTTGAAATTTCATATTGCTTTGTGAAATGAGTCCAAATTCATATCATATTGAATATGCTGCCTAAAGAGCCTATTTTATCAAGCAGAGTTTTGCATCCGGTCACGTAAATAACCATCCAGGCTAACACTTTGTTCATTCTGGTGGTATTCTGCAGAGTTAACTAATGAACTCACTGATAAGATAGGTTACTTGGGTAGATGGCACTGCATAGCACAAAGAACGCAGGACACAGAAGTCAGGAGGTGTGTTCTTAAGTCTATACCTCACTGTTAACGAGTCTCGTGGCCCCTGGCAGGCCTGTGCCTTCTCAGGTCCTCAGTTTTCCTATGAGTCACAGAAGGATGTTTATGTCACATCATCAAGACTGAAGCCCCCTCCAGTTCACCTGTATTTGTGGGATAAACAACCTTGGCAAACATGATGCTGGGCTGTGTGGAAAATGGGGTTTCAAGGTGATTATAATATCCTGGGGGTTGATGATGCAGCTCACACAGAAGTGATGCTGATAAGGGCCAGCTAGAGTATCACTAGGTTCAGATGAGATGTGCAGATGGTGGGTCCAGCCCCAGGCACAATATGGAGCAGGAGATAGAACAGCTACAGCTGCTGGGTTGTTTCAGCAGTGTGAGCACCCAGCATGGGCCTCCCATCCCAGCTCTGGCCTGCCGCTGTGTGGCCTTAGGCATTTCTCCCTCCCTCTCTGGACCTTGCTCTTTTCATCTCATCTAATTGTTGCCCAGACAGTTCTAAAGATTCAGGTATTCTGATTCCTGTTCCCATGCAAGTCCTCTAAACCTTGATGATGAGTTCCTTGGTAGAGAGAACTGGGGCACAAATGTCACTGGTTTTGCTAATTTTTCATTTTTACTTAATTTTTTTTTTAAGTTTGGCAGTTAAAGCTAGGATTTTCTATTGAGATAAGAACTCCTGCATTTTAAGCAAAACTTTATGTGAAGACATATGGATATGTGAATAATTTCTTTATGAATTATCTCCCTCCTCTCCCATGCCTCCTCTCTTACACACACACACACACACACACACACACACAGAGTTTAGTACAATTTCAGCGGAAAAGGACATGTGAGGGAGAGCTCCAGCTGTATCTAGAACATCAATCTCTGCAGAGGAGGCCAGAGATTGATGTTTGGAGATGGCTCTGAAATATAAGCTGAGAGTTCTGCAGAACAGTACCTGCCAAGGTGGGAGCGCTGAGGGTACATGGTGCGCTAGAGATGGGGAGAGGCCATACCTGGGGAGAGTTATCCCCAAGTGTGTGTCTGTTTGAATGACAGGGGATGAGGCTGGAAAGGGTGGGTAGCCATGCCTCGAGAATTGACAAAGTTGCCTACTTCTGAAAAAAGGGACTTATCCAATCACAGGGTTTCTTCAGTCCTACAGATAATCCATCGACTTTTCCATGGTGTACACACAGAAACCAAGGCTTAGAAAAGGGAAGCATTTTCACCAAGGTCTTGTTTCCTTAAAGGACAAAAATCAAATGGGGCAAAATATTCACGAGGTGAAGCAGGACAAAAGATCATACAGGTGCTCTTTGTACTTTTCTTGTTCTTGTAACAATTTCACAAGTTTGAAGTTATTTACAGACAAATACTTTCAGAAAACAGTGGTCCTTCTAGGTTGTACACAGATTTTGGGATCAGCAGGCAGGGGTTTAAATCCTTGCTCTGACATTTTCTAGTGGCATGACCTATGGCCACATGCTTTCCTCGGGCCTCAGTTTCTCCTGGTGAAAGCAGGACAAGTCTAGTGATGGCCTTTCTATTCCCCTTTAGGACATTGAGGGGACTAAATGAGGAATGTATGCAAAGCGCACTTAGCCATGGTGCCAGCCCAGGGTACAGTGAGTTGGCACCATGTATCCGTGTGCAGTTCACACACAGCTCATGGCCTCCTCCTAGTATGGCCCACAAATTGATTTTGCTGGTAGAAAAGAAAAAGAACTCACATTTTCACGGTGAACATGGATTTGGGTGGTCCTGACTTCTGGGGAACATTGTGATATAGCTTTTTCTTTCCGTGCCCTCTGCTTCTTGGCCAAGGATAAGCTTTCTCACAGGCTCATCTCCTGGCTGCCCTTTGCCAGCCTGCAGGGCACACCCTTCGGACCTGCTTCTCAGAAAAGAAGAAACACTGCAGACAGCTCAATCCTTTCTCATCAGACTGACCTGGAGGAGAAGCTCAGGGTCATCAGGGAGGGAGTGGTTTCAGAGACATGCAACAAGTTGAGCAGCTTTTCCCTACACAGTGGGGATCCCCACTGAGACAACATGACTGTGGGCTCCAGACAATGCGCTAGAGGCCCCACTGTGAACATAATGGGACCTCATGGGGTGGCTTTATTGGATATCCAAGGTGGTGGTCATGGGCACAGGGAAAGTGGGCTAAGTTAGGCAGGGTAGAGTTAGCATGGGCGGGTGTCACATGAGCCTGCAAAGAAAGAAGGGAATGAGGGACAGAGGGAGAAAGAGCCACCCAAGAGAGGATCACACAAGTTCTGGAAGTCTGGAGACTTGGGTTGTACTCTTGGGTCCACTCTGGTTTGGTTATGACGTGTCCAGCACAGCTTTCAACATCTGTTTTCTATCTGTGAAACAGCCAGGTGGAACCTGACGCTAAGTCCTTCTCAATAACACCACTCTGAGAGTCCATGACAGAAATGGGCACAGCAGGGAGGGAGAAAGAGGAAAGGAACCAAAGGGACCACTTTTGTGTCATTGAATTCTCTCTATACTGGTCTATACCTTTTAAATACATCATCTCATGTGGTTTTTCGATAATACCATGATAAGGGATGATTTGTGTCTCCATGTTACAGATGAGGAAATAGAAACTTGAGGGTACGTTTATCTGATTCCACAATGAGATAAAAGGAGCTGGGATTTGAATTCTAGTTGGGTTTCACAATCTGGTCAGCCCATTATAAGGCTATATGAGATAAATCCTGATGTGCATATTACGGTGCCTAGCAGAGTATATACTTGGCAACTCAGTACCAGGGAGGAAAATTCCTGTGCTTGTGCAGGACGCCTGATCAGACCTTTGTAAACTTCCTAGTGCCCATTCCGTCACCCCTCCAGGAGTGGGGGCAGCCTGGGAGCAGTTGACAATAGGAATAGGAATGGTCAGCACCCACCAGCTCCAGCACTGAGAAGTTAGTCACTACAGGACAGAGGTTGCATCTATGGGACCAGCCTCCCAGAGCACCCCCAGCAGTGGGGTTCCTTGTCTTTGGTCAGGGTGTTAGTCAGCTTTTCTTATGGCTGTGTCCAGATGGTCAGACAAGAACAATGTAGAGGAGGAAAGTTTATTTTGGCTCATGGTTTCAGAGGTCTCAGTCCATAGTCAGCCAACTCTGTAGCTCTGGGCCTGAGATGGAACATAATGTTTCCAGAAGTGGATGGAGGAGAAAAGCAGCTCTGGACCTGGGAATCAGGAAGCAGAGAGCTCCACTCAACAGAGACAAAATACATACTCCAGAGGCATGCCACCAGTGACCCACCTCTTCCAGCCACACCCTACCTGGCTGCTGTCACCACCCAGTTAACCCATATCAGTGGTTTAATTCACTGCTTAGGTCACAACTCTCCTAATCACTTCACCTCAGAATATTCTTGCACTGTCTCAAGCTTTTAGGGGACACCTCATATCTAAACAGTAACAGGTAGAAAAACATAGGACAAAGGGCAGCCCAGCCCAGTATGTGGGAGCCAGCCATGGCCATTGCTTCCCAACTCTACAACAAGTGATCTCACATTGGTAGCATGTGATCAATCATGGTGAAGGTATTTGCACCAGGGAAATTGGTAAATGTACAAGATGGAAGTGTCCACCTCTCCCTCAGAAAGCCATTTGTGAAAAAATTACTGGCATACTGCTGGGGAGAAGTGTTGGTAAGACATTAGAATTTGGGCTGGGCTGTAGCTCAGTGGTAGAGCACTTGCCTGGCATGTGTGAGGCATTGGGTTTGATCCTCAGCTCCTCATAAAAATAAATAAGGTATTGTGCCCATCTATGACTAAAAAAAATTTTTTTAAAGTAAGAATTTAGCCTCTGATTAGGATTCTACAACTATTCTCTACAAATAGTCCAAGCGATCCAGAATATTCCTTGGAGGATTATGCATAAGGTATGTGGTGGGCGGGGGGAGAGGAAGCAAACCACAAAGTTCAAGACCCCTGGTAGAGAGTCCCTTTTCAGAAGCAGAAGATGACAAGATTATCTGGAGAAGCCAGATAGGAGTTTGGACATTCTGATGCCCCCCACTTGGGGAACCGGGATCAGATCAGAGCCAGGAGCAGGAAAGGCATCCTCCTGTATATGGAGGAAGGACTGTCGGGGATAGGTAGTTCTTTAGCCTAAATGAACCTCAGAATCAGAAAGCTTAAAAAAAAAAAAAAAAAAACTACACTGTACTTTACTCAGACTCATTATGTGAGAATATCTGAAAAGCTTTAAAAAACTACAGTGTACTTTCCTCAGACCCATTACATGAGAATATCTGGGCAAGGAGGCTGCTTCTTGGTATAAAATCCTAATTTGCAGCCAGGGTTAAAACCACCCTTTTATAGCTTCCTTGACGTAGTCAATAGTGCGTTCCTGTTCTTCTGGCTCTGCATTCCTATCAAGTATATCATCTTTTACCCAAGCCAGAAACTTGAATAATAATTAAACAGCTGATAGAAACCATTTATTGAATGTCACTTTTGTGCCAGATCCATTGTACACTCTCTAATCTCCCTACAAAATCAGCTATTGTCCTTGTCTTCGTAGTCTAAAAAACGAAACTGGAACTGGGCAGAATGATTTCTTCAAGGTCACAAAACATATCTAAACCATAACAGGTAGAAAATAGTTGTAGGGCAGAGGTTTGAACTGCATTCCAGTTGACTCCAAACACTTGTCACGACACCCCAGAGTGGTTCCCTAGGAGAACCTTAGTTTTCTTCTCCATCCTTCCCATCAGAGCTCTGGTCCTGGTAGCTGGCTGGCTGTGATTTGCAGTCATCTGAAACCTTACTCCAGAGGGTTCCAGTAGCTATCACAGGCTACTGGAAAATTCTAATTCCCCTCTCAGAGATGAGACTGGGAATTTGAATCCCTTTTACTGAAAGAGCAGTAAAATGCAGAAACCTAGCTTTGATCTACGCCAGCATTTGGCCCTATTTAATGAGACAAAGAAGAGAAAATTATGTATTCAGAAATTGTTAGGGGCTTTAAAAACTTCTTTCTGATGTCTCTCTTCTCTCCCTTCCCTCAAACCTCAGAGGAAATTGATACTGAATTTCTTTCTCTTAAAGGTCCCTTCTGGGCCACCTCTACCCAAACCTGCAGAAACATCAAGCAGTCTCAGCAAATGAGGGTTCCTTGAATGCAGGGAGAGAGCCAGCCAACTTCAAAAAAAACCTTTCCAAGGCCTGACGGTCCCTGAAATATTGTTTAAATTGTTCTCAGTTCTTCCCGCTCCTTTGCGATGCCAACCGGCTGAGCACCTGCCAACCTTGCATGGAGTGGAGGGAGACGGCTGTCAGGAATCAAATGGGAGACCAAAGACAATAAAGCAAACATGTCGTTTTTAGTTGCTTACACCAGCGAGAAGGAATAATCAGTCTCTCTCGCTTTCTTGTTTTTCAACTAGGCTCAGCAGGATTTCCCCTCCTGTTCCTCAGAGTGAGAGATTGTGACTCTCTGCTCCCAGCCCCAAGCAAGAACATTCTGTCACCCCTGTTCTCCCCAGTCCTGTGGGATGGCCAGGATTCTCTTATCCTTGCAAAAATTCCCAGACAAAGTGAAAAACTGCAGGCCACATTTGTCCGCTGCAAGCCCAGGAGCTGTGCGGGGTGCCTGTGTGCGTGTGTGACCTCATTTATTCCTGGCTCTTGGTTTGGGTGGATTGAGGCAAGTTAGTTTATCTTCCCAACTCTCAGATCCTTCCTCTCAAAACTTTTGGTGCCAACCTCAACTTACAGGGATTCTGTGATGATTACACAGTATCACGGGTTATGAGTGTAAGATGTGGAGAGATGGTGAGCAAAGGGCTGGGAAGGGGAGGCCGAGGCAGATGGAGAAAGGCTTTTCCTGCCAGGTTCATTCATTTATTCCACCAACTAATGTGGATAGTTCTATGGCTCCAAAGGCCAGCAAATAGACTAATAATGGGCTGCGCTTGAGAAGCTGGCTGATATCATACCAGGGCAATAGGAAAGGAAGAGAGTATTTCACAAATAAGCACATACACGAGTATATCATTCTAAACTGAGAAATGCCTCGAGTAAAAAAAGGAGGAATTAATCTAACGAAGGGGGTATCATGAAATGAATCTTCAGGGAACCAATATTAAGGCTTCTATGAGAAGGACAAATTAAAAGTGGCCCAGTGATAAACAGAGGCTCATCCATGTCTTTGTTTCCTGTTTCATCTTATTTCTGTTTTAGGAAGGTCACACTTTGCATAGTACAGAGGAATCACCAGGAGAGACTAGAGGCATGGAGAACAGATAGGAGGTCGCATGGGACTCTGGGTGAGCATGGGATGGGTAGAGATCAGGAATATGCTAAAAGTGCAAGTAGCTGAGCACAGTGCCTGATTGGCTGTAAGAAGATGAGCCACTGAGGACTGCTAAAGATGAGTACGGGTCTCCAGCGCAGGAGAGGATCACAGCTGGGGAAGGCGGCGTGAGGAGGTTTTTAGTAGAGGAAGGTATGACCAGAGTCTCAGAGCTGCTGCCTTGAGGTGTCTTTGAGCTATCCAAGTGGAGACATTTGCCAACCAAATCTGGGCTGTAAGTCCAAAGTCCTGTCGTGGCATAACTGGGTTTTCTGCTCAGGGTCTTACAAGGCTGAAGTCAAGTTGTCAGTGAGGGTTGCAGTCTCAGATGGGATGCAGGGTCCTCCCCCAAGCTCATTTAGTTCTTAACAGAAACCGTTTCCTTGCAGATATGTAAGGGATATGTCTGTTTTCCTGCTAGCAGGCTCCACTCTGAGCTCTTAGAAGCCTCTCTCAAGCCCCGTGACATGATTTCCCCCCTAAGTAGTCCACAATATAGCTCAAGATGGGTAGGGTGGCATGACACATTGACTCTGCTACTTCAAACCCGTGTCTATCAGGGCTCACTTGCTTTGGCCAGGGCCGCCCAGAATAAATTCTTTTGTGATGAACTCAATCAACTGATTTTTTTTTTTACATCTGAAAAATATCTTCACTGTTGTTGTATAATGTAATCATTGAACAATATCATATTCTCAATCCTTCTCACTTTCATGAAAGGGAAATATACAGTGTAGACAGAGCTGGGACACTTGGGGACTCTTTTAGAACTCTGCCCCCTATAGGAGGGTAAAGAAAGGAGTCGGAGACTGTCCTAGGAGAGTGCAGACAGACTGAAGAGGCTGAGAGTTTGCCCTTCAGTAATGGATTCTGGGTTGAAAAATGTCTTTCTGTCAACATCTTGGGCACAGTCAAACCAAGTGCTATATGTGAAGAAAACAGATGCCACAGCCCAGGACAATTTGTCATGATAGCAGCTTAGAGGCTGCAGGACATATGGATCCAGGATAGATTTGTGACTAACAACACAACATACTCAACATGCATAATAATCTGCATTAGCCTAAGTCACTCAGCCAGACCCATGCTGTGTTGGACTGGTGAAGGACTGATACTTCCTGGTTCTCATTGAGCAAATCTGCTGACCATCCAGCTCTTCTAATTGGAGGAGACTTTCGAAAGATTGGGGTCAACTCTGGCTTGGGCGATAACATGCTGAAGAATCTTGAGCAAGACCCCTTGGCTCTCTAGCCATAAAATGGGGGATAGTGTTTGAGTAAATGACTTCTGAGGCCTCTTCAAGCTCTGAAATCCTTTGCTTTTATTCATTTAATGCACATTGTAGATTTCTGGAACAGTGTGTTTTTCTGGAATGTCGTGGGTTAATAAGACATGGCTTCAGCCTTAAGCAGCTCCCTCCTAGGCTCTGTCTGGAAGAAATCAAGATCACTGACTCTTAAATATACCTCTATGCTCTCAGAACATCTGCAGAGGAGAGATGTTTCAAACACACTGATGATGGTACTCTTTGCTTTTACCATATTTTTATACCAAGTAAAATAATAGAATAACACTACTAAAGGAAAATTTAAAAAATAGAAACAAACAATAACCTTCTAGACCAATGAGTGTTCCCTGTCTTCCCATCCTATTTATATACATCCTCTTTCCCAAAACATTGTAATTGTAATTGACACCCACGTTTTCACTCCTGTTGTGTCACCATATTTTTTTCCGATGACATTACAGATTTTTCATGAAGATTTGAACCTGAAGATACTCACTGTTGCATAATCTCTAATACTGAAAAATTAGAATGAGCCCAGATGTCCAACAACAGGGGAATGGCTAAGTGAATTATGGCGCATCAACTTGTTAGAATATTGTGCAGCCAGATAATAACAAAGAGTGATTTTTTTTTAAGTGGGGCAGAATTTACAAGCCACAATGATTATATCTGAGGACAAACAGAACAATTCATTTAAAAACAAATGTGTGGGTGAATCACAATATGTTTGCGTGCATGTATTTATCCTTCTGTTTATTATTTATATCATGCCTTTTCCCAAAAGGGATTTGAGGTGGGTGGATCTGCTGGAGGGTGTCCAGTGTACAGTATACATTGTGATTAGAATTGTAGAGACAAGAAGGACGTGGTCTTTGGAGCCAGCCTTACTTAGTTATGAGTCCTGGCGGTGCCAACGCGGGGCGTTCGCTCTGACTTATTGGCCCTTGCTTTCCTCAGCTATGTAATGGCTTCCCTTGCAGTTGCTCCTTCTAAGAGTGGTTTCAAGGTTGAAATAAAACAATACAAGTAAATCATTGAGCATGGTTTCTGGAACATAGTGATAAAACAGTAGCAGAAGTCTGGCTGATTCACTACATACAAGAGGGGACTGTGTCTCAGCACTATGTCTCAGCACTAGGTCAAATGAACCCAAAGGTCATTTAGATTGATTTGAAATCTTGAAAAATATGAATTAGCCCTCTTTCATTATTCATTGAAACCATTGCACGTCTGGTTTTGGGATCCTGGGAGACATGAACATATTTCTTCTTTACCTAATGAGAGAAGCATTTTTTTTAAAAGAGAGAGAGAGAATTTTTTAATATATATTTTTTTAGTTTTCGGCGAACACAACATCTTTGTTTGTATGTGGTGCTGATGATTGAACCTGGGCCACACGCATGCTAGGCAAGCGCACTACAGCTTGAGCCACATCCCCAGCCCAAGAGAGAGAGAAACATTTTTTAAAAAGAAGAAGAAATATCACAAGTGAATATCCAGGTGGAAAGGGCCCTGATCCATGAGACTGGTCTTGTAAGCTATCCTTGAAGCGTGCTGTTTTAAGTAATGGGCATTCCTTCACCCCTTAGCATGGTACCCAACCCTATGCACATAGTAAACATGCTTGGCTTATCTATTTTAATACCAATATTGGCTTATCTAACAAGTATCTACTTTGTAAGTTTAATCCAGAGTTTTATTTCATTGGATTGGGGGGAGCCTGGGCATCTCTTCTTCTTCTTACCCTTTCTCTTTTCTTTCCTCTTCCTCCTCCTCCTCCTTTCCTTTAACCTCTCCAGGTGAAGCTCTGGTTAAGAATAACTGCCTTATGGCATTACACCAAAGATGAGTAAGACTAGTGGTCTCTGCCCTTGAGTTTTTTACAAGTTATAGAGAGTGCCAAAAATAACGGAGGATATTAGATCAGTCAAATTCTGTGGCCTCAGTTTCTCTCTAGTAAAATAGGTCATAATTCAATAGTGTCCTTCTTGGCTCTACAATTCTGTGCTTCTAATTGCAATGCACTTTTTAAAAACAAAACTAAGATAATGTGATAGGAACTAGGTGTTGATAGCTGAAGAGGCATGAAGTAAGGGTTTTTAGATACCTAGAGTCTGTAAATCAAGAAGGGCTTCCCAGAGGAGAAAAAATTGGAAACAGATGCCTAAATAATTAATGGTGGAGAACTTGAAACAATGAGAAGACAGGCTCTTCTGGTCTCCAGGAGAGACCTCTAGTAGGCCTTCTGGCATTTAAGGCCAAAGTAATTTCTGTTCACAATACTCATACTGAAATCCTGCTCCATGGGCCCTTGGGGACAGAAATAAGTGGATCATAGTTTCTTCCCTTGTAGACCTCCATCTGGTGTGTGTGTGTGCGTGTGTGTGTGTGTGTGTGTGTGTGTGTGTGTGTGTCATGGGGGGATCAAATGTGCAAAACAGCTATTGTAGAGAGCAATAGTGAATCCTGTGCTGGCACAATCGAAGAACACCTGAGGCACGGTTGCCAGAGCATGGGATATCTGACTGAGTCATGAAGAACAAGATAGCATTGTTCAGGGGAAGAAGGAAGAAGATTCTTCCAGACCAGAGGGACCATGCAAATAGAGTGAGATGGAGCAGAATTTCCATCCCTTTGTTAGCTCTCAAAAAATTCCTGTTGCATACAGGAAGGAAGAGAGTGAGCATATAAAGTTTGTGGGGCACAGAGCTAAAGAGGACACTGGCTGAGTGGTTTGGATTTGTCATGAAGACAATAAGGGGCCATCAAAGGGTTTCACCTAAGAAGCGATGTTTTCAGCTTTGTGTGGTAGAAAAGTCACCTGAACAGGAGTGGTGTGAGAGACCAGTTAAAAGGCTATTGTCATAATTTAGGATGATGCTCTATCCATCATCTGGGCTGAGGCAGGGGCAGTGGGGATGGATACAGCATCTTTGTTACAGGATGTAGTCAGAGGCCACACCCACCTACCTGCCTCATGTGGTCCAACCCCTTCACCATGGCAACAGCCTCTTTAACATCCTTGGCCAGAGAGAGAGAGATAAGAAACTCTTACATCTGTTCCTGGAGGTCCTGCCTCTATTTCTTTCTTTCTTTTTCTTCTTTTTTCCCCCCTTTGATTGTATCTGATCCAGCCTCACTGGGTAATTGAGTGTTTGAGAGTGAAAAATTATCTCAGCAGCTTGGCCCTTATCTTGACAGCGAAGCAGCACTTTTAATTTAATTTTGTTCAGAGATGCACGGGTAACAAATTTCACTAATCGCCCGGCTGTCGCCCTCCGCATGGTAACGAGCCGTTTGTTACCAGGCAGCCCAGCGAAAATACATGTGGGAGAACAAGCAGGGGAGAGAGCCAGGGGCTGGGGAGGAAGGAAGCATCTGAGATCAATAGGAAGCAGGCCATGGCTGAGATCAGGTGTAGAATCCGAGATGGGAGGCTGGGAGTGTGGTGCAGGAGAGGGATTTTGAAGTTGAGCTCACGATGCTCCTCTCTTTGCCTCCTATGATCTAGGGTAGAACTTTGATCAAGTGACCAGCTCTCTCTATCTTGGGTTTCTCATCTTTGCTGTGGCAGTTAACATCCTTTACCTCTTTGGGTTATTGTGAGAATTGAATTGGAAGCTGTATAGTCAGTGAACAATATTCCTGAATACCATGCCATGATATTCCCAGGGCTGGTAGGACATTAGAGGAAAAACTCCGGATCCCCATTCAATGATGGTCAGGACAGTCCCTTCAGATTCCTGTACCAGTTTTACATGCATTCCTCCAGTGATGGGAAGCTCACTCATTCTTGATGCAGCCAATAGATGTGACTTTTAGAATTATTTTGCTTATTCTTGCATGAATGAATATACGTCTCTCAAGGTTTCATCCTCTGTCAGCCCCAGCCCTGCCTTCTGGACTCTTCAGCCTCCTTCCTAATTAAGCTACAACCTAGATTTAGATATGGAAATAACATTGTTTCTCCCCACATCCAAGTCTTCTCATAACCAGCTAAAAATATCTTGTAGAAAAGCAGGGCTAGAAAAGTGCTTATATGTCAGGTGTACAACTTTGCATTTTTTTTTCCTATGGGGAAATTGAGATCCACAGAGAGGAAAAGGAATTTTCAAAATAGCCATCTTTGAGTATGTGTCTATGATGGGTTGAACATACTGCCTGGGTCTTCCCCCTTTACCCTTGCAGTATGAGATCTTATCCTGTATTTATTAATGAGGAAACTGAGGAACAAAGAAGAAAAGCAATTTGCTTGAGTTATAGTTTTAACAAGTGACATGGAATCAGGATTTAGGCTCCCACTGAACTCCAAGGTCTACAAGCCCTTTCTGTTGTAATTTTTGCCTCAAATTGGACAGTAGCCCAGAGGTGAAGATGTAGCTACGCTCCTTAGTCGTAGAGTCAAGCTAGAAAAAGTTGCTTCGTAGGAATTTTTGTCTAAGAAGTGGTCTGGATCTCCCCCATGTTATAGGGGCCAGGAAGCTAGGGAGCCCATGGAAAAGCACCAGACAGTCTGCCCCTCCCCCAGCCCCTGCCTTGCAGCCCCCTCCTCCCTCTCACCACTGCTGATGGGTCCTTGGTTCTAGATTTATGAGCCTTCTTGGTGTCGCTCCTTCTTCCATCTGAGAGGGCTTGACTCTTCCCTCTCTCAGCTAATTAAAAACCCAGCCTGGGCCTGCAGCCTTGCATCACAGACTGCTGGGCAGAGGCGCTGACGCTGCGCTGATAAATCACTCCCTGGGGCCAGGGGAGGCTGCAGTGTTTGTCAGAGGAGCTCGGCTCCTCATGTGCTCCTTTGGGAGACCTGAAGACTGCTGCAAATGGACCATGTCCACCCCTGGGTACCCCAGAAGGGGCTTCATTAGAAACAGAAAGGCAGGAACCGCTTGAGGCGGTCGGGTGGGAGTGACTCTGGAGTCATCTGCTGAAAACACCTGTTAGGCCGTGTCACTCCCTCAGATCCCTTTGATGGAGCTCTCCTGGCCCTCACCATAAATTCTCAGCTTCTTAGCCTGACTTTGGGTGAGGTGTATCATAGCATTTACGTGTTGCCTTTGGAAATATGCAGACCTGGGTGTGGATCCTGGGTCCCCTACTTACTTACCTTGGATAGGTTATTTAACCTTGAATGTGTACTTCACAATCTTCACGGATGAAATGGAAAATAAAATGACATATTGATAGATAGACATTTGTATGTAACTACACAACATATATGCATGCTTGTGTGTGTGTAATTTGTAGGATCCAGTGCAGCATGGTGGATACAGTTCTTGGCATAGTCTTGGGCACTCTGTGTCATCAAGTAGCTGCTGATATGGCTCCTGCAGCTGCAGCATTCCCCCTCCCTCCATTGATACTCGAACTGTTGAGTGCCATGGCCCTTTTGGTGTTAGCCAAACCTGGCTCTTCAGCCTGAACTTCCATCCTTCTGTTTACATTGTCACAAACACAGTCCGCCATCTTGACCTGCTAATTTCCTCTGGGCCATTCTGTCAACCCAAAGTGCTTTGTCAACCTAGTTCTGTCTGATAAAACCTAAATGTCCTTGTAGGATTGGTTGGAATTAATGTCATCACCTTTCTCAAGCTTTCTCTCTCCTCTCCAAGACCAAATGTCACCATGGTGTCATGTGACTTAGATCTTGTGTATCACGGAGTCCTTACCTCTTCCTTAGACCTGTATGTCTCTACTTGTCCCTTTAGAGAGCGGGAAACCAGGGCTGGTGACTTGCACAGACCTGTATTGCTAGTGCCTGGAAATGTGTTTGCCTTAGGAGGTTTGCAATAAATATGGGCAATTAGGATTGGAATTCCAAGTAGTCTCATTGCCTGGATTACCAAGGTCCTTCTCCCACCCCGTTAGATTAGACTGCTTTATTACTTACTCACTCTTCCGCTCCCAGCAGGTGAGGCCCAGGGATAATAATCACCCTCGCCTAGACTTGTATGAATGGAGTGAACTGAGGCTCTCTGTGAGGATGACTTCCCCAAGCCACAGAGCTAACTAGTTCATTTCAAGTCTTTAATCCGCTAGGGCAGGCTGTATTTGATTCTCAGCTTTGCCTGGTGGAGTCTGGAAGGATCTCTTGAGTTTAGTATTATTCTTACCTTCTCTGTTTGCTGAAGTGTTGGTAGCAGAGAAAAAAACTCTGCTCCCCCAAGGCCCTCTCTGGCGTTACCCAAGAGCGCCCCCAAGTGGTAGTAGACATCATTTTTCACTCCTCTGAGAGGAGCAACTCTGTTGGTTCATCCATCCATTCATTCATTCATTCATTCCTTCATCTGTCATGTATTCATTAGTAATGCCCTGAGTGTATATTATTTTCCTTACCCCATAGTAGGTGCTAGAGATGTAAAATAAATTAAACTCAATTCCTGGACCTGGGAAATGTATAGTCTGTTTGAGAAGGCAAGTGACATGAACACAGAGATTTATAGCCCATTGTGACCAAAAAAAAAAAAAAATATATATATATATATATATATATAAAGAATGTTTGTGGGGAAGGGGTCTCCCAATCTTGCCTGGATTGAGGAGCGGGCAGTAGAAGGAGAAGAAATAAGGATTTCCTGAAAGAGATGAATAGTACATAAAATAAACCAGGCGATATCTGGGAGTGGCTGGAAAGACAATCCAGTAGTAAGAAGTCGCCCTGGAGGCGGAAGGCTGTGCTGAGCGTGGGATGAGAAAGGTCAGCCAGGCCTGGCTTTAAGAAGCCTGGGATGAGAAAGGTCAGCCAGGCCTGGCTTTAAGAAGCCTCGGGACCCAGGCAAGCAAGCAGCACTTCATGCACAAAAACAGGGGTGTGCAAAAGCATTTCCATCAGAGAAACAGTGTCTAGCCCTCTCTTGTCTTCTTTGCATCTAGATCTTGGCTGTGTGTACTCTGTTGTCTTTGAATTCCCTGTTTTTTATTTGTTTGACACCATCTCTGCCTCTGTCTTCATGTTCTCCATCCCTCCTGGGCTCTTTACAGCTGACTTCTTGGTCTCCCTCCATCTCTCTTTTCCTTTTCCCCCTCATTTTCCCTCTTTCACATTTAGATTTGTTTTGCCTTACCTGCAAAACTGTCTTTGTCCATGCCTCTATTTTTTCGGGGGGAAGAAAAAGCTTTTTAGATACCCAACCCACTGTGTGCCACAGAGCACTGAATCAAAAGTGCATCTTGTCTTCCTTGTTCTACTAGTACCATGCTAAGACTTATTAGTGAAGCCACCTAAATTCCCTGTTACTTAGTTCCATCCACTGCTTTGAAAAAAAAAAAAAAAGTGTTGTGTCACCAAGAACTCCAAGAAGCCCTCATAAAACTCCTTGAATGACAACCCACATATCCATGAGTTCAGGGCCTCTGGAATGATGCTCTAAAAGGCCTTGAACTAGATGAGATCAAAGTGTGTATTCGAAATGATTTCATTGTCTTTCTCTTTCCCCTCTCCCCTGTCTTATTCCTCCCCTGTATTTTGCTCCTCCTGTGTCCCCTTTCAATGTCTTCTCAATTCCAACTAGCACCAGACAGCAAAATGTTTGCCTCCGAAAGAAAGCACTTCCCAATGCAGAGACTGATCTGTAATTGAAAGATGATGGTTTGGGCAGAAGGCATTTGTTTTCATCCTCCCAGCATTACGATTCACAGTGTCTCAAACCAGCTGCGACTCGAGGAGTCTGTATTAGATGCGGATTTAGCGGCCTCCCAAGGAGCCTGAAGTCTGAACAAGATAAATTTAATGATGTGTGCTATTCTGAAAAGGCTTCATTCTTTTTTTTTCCCCCTGTATTTTCATTGGTGCATTACAATTATACATAATGGTGGGATTCATTGTTACATATCCATAAATGCACACAATATAACAATATAATTTGAACAATATTATTCCCCAGTATTTCCCCTTTCTTTCCCCTCCTCTCTCCCCTTGTTTCTTTCCTCTAAAAGGCTCCATTTTTGAAAACAATAAAATGACTTTTTATCACTCAGCAAATTGTTTTGGGGAAGTCGTATTGAAGCTGTGGAGAGACCTGGGATAGTGTATACAATGCAGTGTTCAAGAGCATGTTCTTGAGGCCTAAATTCAAGTCCTGCAATGGCACTTACCCTCCACACCACACTCAACAATTCCTCTTGGAATTAAGGTCTTAATCTGTCAAATGGGAATGATGGTGTCTCTAGAAGGAGTTATTATCCTGATTACTAATGTTACCTCATTTAATTTTTTTATCTATATGTGAAAGAAGAGAACTCTGAAGTTTAAAGAGGTTAAGTTACTTGCTAGAAAGTGACAGAATTAGGGCATTCATCTAGGTATGTGTGACCCCCCAAAATTAGTGCTTTAAGCTTTGACATGCTATGCCTCATATACAGGCCTGAAAATCTCTGAGTTTGTATTTTAATGGACTTTAAGTTAGGGGAAGAAAGGTGAATGGATGGGCATGGACACACAAGGGTATGGGGTTCTATAATTACAAAGGAAGGAAGAGAACAAGGAAGGAGTCATTCATTTCTGCTCATGTTTGTTCAATGGAGATATATAAATACCTGTGTGGGCCAAAGGTATGATTGGTTCTGGGTTCCAAAACTGAAGCTACATGGCCCATGCTCTAGCTGTTTCCAAATCTGGTAGGAGAGAGGGGTGCGTAGCTTACATAACGAGTTACAGATGCTGAGATGAGCTTTATGAACTTGATAGGGTCTTTATACTTCAGGACATCAAAGAGGTTGGAGTAAACCCTATTTGAGGGTCCAGTTGGAAAGGCATACACTTAGGTCAGTTGCAATACCAGTGCCAAGGCTGGAAAGAAAAGAGGTACAAAGGACCATAAACATGATGGCTTCAAATAACAAATTCTTTCAAGGTATAGAGCCCAGAAGTTCAAAATCAAGGCATCAACAGAGTGGAGTTCTTCTGGCAGCTGGGTGGGAGGAGAATCTGCTCCATGGCTCCACTCTGGCTTGGTGGCTGCAGGCCATGCTTGGCTCTCCTTCTCCTGTAGGTGTGTCATGACAAGCCTAGCTCATCATCTCTAGCCTCCCCTCTGCCTCAGACCTTCCCGTCTTCATCTCATAAGGACACCAGTCATTGGATTTAGGGACAGTCCTTAATCAAGGATGATCTCATCTAGAGATGCTGAACTTAAATACAGCTAGAAAGACTCTTTTCCAAACAAGGTTACATTCTGGGGTTCCAAGTGGCCATATCTGTTGAAGGCCACAGTTTAACCCACTACAAGAAAATAGCAGACAAAAGGTTCAGAGGCTCAGAAACAAAACAAACAAACAAACAAAAAATCCCAGAGGAGGCTGCATGCCCAGATGGGGTCCTCTTTGAACATCTCAAAGATCTTGGATTTGGGGAGGGGGCTGATATGAGATCACCCCTTCCATCTATATTTTTTTGTTGTTTTTTAGATATACATGACAGTAGGGTATATTTTGACATATTATTCAGACATGAGGTTCAACCCATTATAATTTTGATTCCATTCTTGTGTTTGAACATGATGTGGAGTTACCCTGGTCATGTATTCATATGTGTATAGGAAAGTTATGCCTGATTCATTCTACTGTCTTTTCTATTCCCATCTAGAACTCAGCTTCCTCATCTGACACAATAGGGATCTTCTGCATTGACCTTTAACATATTTCCAGCGTGGGTATTCTGGAACCCCAAGGTCTAGGTCAAGGCTAGCAATGACTGGTAGATCCCAAAATAGCAGTCTGGGCAGAAGCTGAACTGCAGCAGCTTGTAGGAAACATGGGCCATCCCAGAGGCCCAGGCTGGACCATGATAACAGCCTCTAACACTGCTGTTAATCTTTAATTGGTATTTGATTTGATTTAACATGATCTCCTGCTTGTAAAACACCTTGAGATGTTTCTGCGTTGTGAGCGTGTCCTGGAAACGCTGGTTTATTGTATTAACAAGTCTCGGCCCGAACATAAAGGGAGATAATTAGAAACAGCAAAGTCCCTTGACACACTCAGGGCAGCCAAAAAGCTCTCGGGAAAACAATCCTTTCAGCTGCTTTCATGTATCCAAGAAAGAAAGCTGTTGGAGCAGCCCCAGTGCACAGGAGAGAGAGCTTGTTAGGGTCACTTGGCAGGGTATTTATAGTTCTCAGCTAGCTCTGCTTTGGCCCAGCTCTTGTGGTCCTATGAATCCCCAACAACCTTAGCAAGATTGTATGATAGCCCCTCGGAGCCCAACTGTGTTTCGAGCAATCTATTTGTAAGATCTTTTGGCATATGTGTGGTGATTTCGGTATTCACAGTGGCAAAGTTCCCAGGCTAGCCCACAAAAGAGGATTTACTTTTTAGTAGACCAAAATGTTTTAGTACTATCCCACATGTCCAGGTACCCAGATGAGGCCCACAATTTTCTTTTCTTTTTTTTTTTTTAATATTTGAAGAGATGTACCTTAAGGGTGACAAAGTTATAAACTGTAGTTATTTCTAAGAATAGCCATTGTTAACACTTTACTATGCGATATATTTGAATTAGAGGTTTGCCTGACATAGTAAGTACATAATGAAAATCTGCATAAATTAATGTGGTATTCCAAGGCTGTTCCATAAAAATTGTGCATAATCTGAAATGCACTTGAAATAAGAAAATACAAAAGGATTAGTTAGCTTCTGAGGCTGGCACGTGGCATCCTATTTAACTTCTCCCCTAGTGTGCCTGAGGCATTGTAATAGCAAAAATGGTTTGGAGCCAAGGCTACCCCCTCAAAATTTTTTTGAATCCCTGGTCTTCCTGAAAATTGATGGCGTTTAGGAATAAGGAAAAAGTCTCCAGTATTATCTACATGCCTAATTAATCTATTATTATGAGAAATAGAAATAATATTGCTTGTACTACACATAAATATCATTTATAGAATTAATTATAAAGAAATACAACTTATGTATTTCTTTATGGTACCAGAAGAGCACACACCCACACATACACATGTGAACACACACGTGTACACAGACCATCACCATCACTCTTGATGGCATTAGTATCCATGATGTGCAGTGGAGAAAAGTAGTCAGTATAAAAATGGGCTGTTCCCACCCCACCCTAAGAGTACCCACTAACATGGCTGGGGATTGAGCACTGATTTCACTGAATGCATAGCTTATCCATGTGTTATTCTTTAAGAACCTTTCTCTGACTCTCCATCTACAGGAATAATAGTTAACAATTCTAGAAAAAATAACTTATTTTAAAATTGTGTTTCTTGGCCTCACCCCCAGAGATTCTTATTTAGTAGGTCTTAGGTGGGGCCCTGATACTATTCTGTATTATTGTCAAGGCCCTCCAGAGAGTCTGGCCCACAGAGCAATGCAAAGCAATATCTACTGAATAAGGCTGAGGTGCTGTTGGATGAAAGCCTCTTCTCGGATACTAAGCATTGTGAGTGGTTTAAGGGCAGCTGTCTAGAGATTGCTGTTCTGGTCCAAAGTGAAAAGATACTCTAATAGTGTCTAGATGGGGAAGGCTGGCATGTAGATGAATTCATGAGTATGCATTGGGGGCAGGCCAGGCAACTCAGCAGCCTCATGATAGGTCCAGTCCTGCTGGAATTGGCCCCAGGTGGACATGCTTCTCACTGGAGTGAATTCCATGTGCTGCACGGGGGAGGACTCATCCTGCAAACTAAAACCCATCTTAAAATCCCAGCTCTGCCTCTTACAAGCTGGATGGCCTTGGAGGATAATACGGTTTCCCTGATGCCCCGCCCCCATCTTGCCCTGTAGACATACAGTTTTTAATGAGGTTTAAATAAAATCACCTGGGTAAAGATATACTATTGCACTCTTGGGTGCATAGAGGTCTCCAGTACTACTTCTCTTCTTTCCCTCTTTTCTCCCAACTTCCCTTTTTCTCCTTCTCTCTGAACAGGGATAAGAGAATCTTGGGTGAACTATGAATTGGGGGCCTTTTCTCCATCTTCACTCTCCCATTGAAAGATCAAAGGTGACAGTATTTATTTCCTTAATCAAAAAATGTAAACAAGCCATAGCCTGAATCAGCATTAACAATTTATACAACAAATCACATAATGCGCACTCCTCATACAGAGTCCGCAGTCTCCCACCAACTTCTGGATCTGCCCACTTAACTTCCTCCCAAATACCAAGGGCTAGAGCTGGGACACTGCACATGCATCTAGGTCATCTGTGTGCAAACACAGCACCTGGACTCACGCAGATGTCCTCTCCCTGAGGAGCCAATGCAAATGCTTGAAATAATAAAATGAAACTACAAATCAGCATAACTGATGTAGGGGTGAGGCTGCATTTTCATAAAAGACCTGGAACGAGAATTGGGCTGAATTTGAATAGGCAAGAATTCATGCTTTGTAAAGGGGAAGGTGCAGTGGAGAAAAGTAGTCAGTATAAAAATGGGCTGTTCCCACTCCACCCTGCCATGCATCAGGGCCCTCTGAGTCCTCCACAGAACTCACCTTTATGCATTCTCAGGTCAACAATTTGTTGAACATTTGCCATGTTCAAGACTCTCTTTCAAATACATTACATGTGTTATTTCACATATTCCCCACAAACACCTCTGAGGCAGGTTAAGATATTTTTCTCATTTTCCAGGTGAAGAAACAGATGAAGGAGGCTAACCTGCTGAGCTGCAGTGACCCTGAATTTTGGCCTTCAATGACTCACCTGTCCAAATTACCTTTGCCTCCTTGAAGCAGATGGTTTAGAGTTCTGAGCCATGGCTTCCTGCTTTTAACAATGGCACATGCCACTATTGTATTTTGCCGTGCATGACTGATATATGCAGTCCTGTTTTGTATTCATTTTTATATCTCTACAACTTACCATGAGGCATGGAAGGACACTCGGGGACAATATTACCTCCTCTGTATTGTGAAATAATTTTAGTTTTTATTTTTTGATACTATTCTAAACAGAAAGGTTACATCAATTGATTTCATCTCTGATAAAAACATACAAGTATAAATATACGGATGGGGACACTAAGGAAGAGAAAGGTGACATACGTTGCCTGAAGTCACACAGCTAGTAAATGTCAAACTGGAATTTCAATCCATGTCATCATTTTTTTTTCTTCCTTGTATTAGGGATTGAACCAAAAGCGTTGTGTTTATTGGCAAGTAAAACCTACAAACAAAAAAGTTATAGTCCTATTCCCTTAAAGAACAATCCTCTTTTTAGTCTCATCAGGACAATATACATAATTTGTATTGCATAATTAATTATTTTGTTCTGTGACCTTGAACATCTCGACTAACAATGTACAGGTAAGAAATATTCACATAGCACCTTAGTAAATAAATGAAGACTATTAGAAATTATCCATTTACTAGTTTTGAAAAAAAAAAAAAACTTCCTTATACCCAGAGCTGACTACAGATAGGATGTAGTGCATTGAGAGATGAGAGATCCTTGTTCCAGGTGGATCTGTGGAAGTGAAGACCAGATGCTACTAAGGATAATCAAGAATAAAATGAGATGAGAGAATAGACCAGAAAATAATAGGGGGAAAAGGGAGCATCATAACTATAGGTATCATTTATTGAGTGCTTTCTAAGTGCCAGGGCCTCTCCAAAGCACTTACAAACATCATGATATATACATTATCTCCATTTTAAAGCAAGAAAATGAGGATCAGAATGGAAAAGTAAATTACCCAACCTGTATCATCAGTGAGTGCTAGCAGCAGGATACAAACCCAGGTCTGGCTGACTCCAATGTCTACATTCTGTCCCTGAAATTTTTGGAGTTCTTAAAAGACATTTGTGTATGGTTTATAACTCTGACCTGGGTTTCTGAACATATTCCTGCCCTCCTTGGAAGAGGACCCATCACACAGTTAGCCCCATGATCCAACCCAGGGGCATGCTGGAAAACTGGCTCTCTGGAAAATAAACAATAAACCCATTGACAAACCAAAAGCATTTAATTTGTAGCATTTTTTAATTTCCATGGACATGAACATTCTTCCATGCACATCATGGACATTCTACCACGTCCAATTTCAGTGCCTAAGTTTAACAACCGCCACTCACATATCCCTAAGAGTTGAAAGATTAGCTCTTGTGAGCTAATCTGAATCAGCTCTGACAAAGCATTGCGCCAATCTCATGGTTGAATAGAGATTGGAATTGCTCTTGTGTTTTTCCCTGTGTCCCTACTATCTCACAAGTTTAGTCCTTTTAGGAAATATGGGAAGTTATAAATATTTGTTAATTAAAGAATAAATAAACCATTTGAATAATAAATGGGTAATCAAAACAGACTGGAGAGCAGGTATCATTGCCTTTAGCCCTGGAATAAGAAGGACTCGGTATCCTATCAGGCACTGTGTGCAGTAGTCTGCATATCACCATGACAATGAGATGGTCTGCTAAAGAATGCCACCTAGGAGTAGACTTTGGGTACAGATGTCAATATACCATTCACTCTCTCACCTTTCCACTTCCTAGAAGATATGATTCTTCCAAAGCTCAATGACTCTGTCTCCAAATGTGCCCTGCGTTTGATGATATCTCCCATCCCTAGCGTCACCACCATGATTAATCCATGCCTCCTTTCTCATCACCATCAGTCTGACAGTGGTGCCACTGTCCTATAGCAGGCAGAGTGAGCATGGCCTCACCATGCTGCCTTCTTTATCAGTTCCCTTCAGGGTTTCCCCTATTGTGTGGCTAAGGTCGAACTCCTTGACCCAGCCTCCAAGGTTCTCATGTACCGGCTTCATCTCCTGCCAACCATCACCTTTTTCATTGCATTCATTCTGACACTTGGGATGTTTTTCCTTCCCACCATCAGGACTGGGCTGAAGTGCCCTGTTCTAAGAGATGCTTCTGGTGGAATCACCTGTACCACCCTGTTCTCTATTCTGACATTGATCAGACTACACAAGATAGTCATGGCCATGAACTCCTACCCCCCTGCAGACAGGAAACTTCATGAGGATGAATGAGGTCTCCAGTGTTTCCATTTAACTTCCTGTGCTCGGCAAAGTGTCTGGCTTAATTTCTGATCTATGCAAAAAGGTCTTCTCTCATGGGTCAGAAGTCTGTCACCTGGAAGGTGGTGTTCCTGGAGTTCAGAGGCTGTGCCTTAGGATCAGACATCTCAGGTTCAATTTTTATTAGTTGAGTGATCATATATATGATATTTTATTTATGTGGACTTACTTTTACCTCTATAAAATGACTATAGTAACCATAACTCCATCAGAGTTGTAGCAGAGATGATAAGAGAATGTTCCATGCAAGGCACTTTGTCCAGTTCTCAGGACAGAGGAAGTACTTCAACATGGTTACTGCTCTTTTATTATTATTATTATTATTATTATTATTATTATTATTATTATGAGGCAAAGTGATATTTCTGCTGGAACTCTTGCACACCTCATTCTCTGCACCAAGGAGATAATGACTGAATTTTATTTCCCTTCCTTTCAGAAGAGCCCATGAAACCTGTTCCCTCTCTCTGTAAAAAAGTAATTGGTTCAGGGCACTCTCCATTCACTCACTCATTTATTCATCCATCTATCAATTTATTCGTTAACAAAATATTAATTTAGCTGATACCCAGTAGCAGTTTCTCAGTTAGAGAAAGTAAGGCAGGGACTGTGTCCTTAAGAAACACAGAGTCACATGTTGGAAGGGCAAATTCTATACTCCTCTCTACCTGGTTATGCAACTTTGCTAAATAAACTTTGCAACTAGTCAGTTGGGTGGTTAGTCTGTTAAAAAAAAAAAGGAAAAAGATGCAATTTGTTATATTCTGTGCTTTGTGCTTTGTGGAAGGAAGGAAGGATGGAGGTAGTGTCTATCATCCATTGTAGGATCAAAGTATGATTATGCACATTTTATCCTTTGAAGAACCTGATATTGCAAAAACAAAAAACAAAAACGACCAGTTCAAGGTTCTATTGCCAGAAACTGGTAAATCTGGGAATTTGAACTCAGCTGACTTTTGCGATCGTATTTTCCACTCTGTGAGCTGCTGACTAGGGGAAAAACCAAGAAGGCAGCAGTCTTGCTAATGATGCTGGTCTTGCTTGACAATTGAAATGGAAGAGGAAACTCATAGTTATGGTTCCCAGGGCTGTTGTTACTTTTTCTCTAAGCACACCTACATCCTTATCTCTTCTTATACACTTATTCATACATTCTCATCTTCACACATATACATAGATTTCTATAAAATTTAGTAGGGTTTCTATTTGAGCTCTTAAGTCTGTTCAGGTGTGGGCATTTTATAAATAAATACGCGCTAATGTTGTTACTATTATTGCTCTCCCATAAATTTTACAGCACATGTAGGAAGCTCCAGGTGTGTGTAGCACCTGAATTATAGTTACTTAGGGAACCACCACTACCTTTTCCCTGCCATCTCTACCTTAATGATGCCTCAGTTCCTACTGTACTGTGCCCCTCCATCCCTGGACACGGAAATGAAAGCCCCTAGGGACAATATGGAGGGACTGTTTTTATAACTGCACAAAGTGTGTGACTTGGATACATCATTACTGAACAGTCCCATGGCTAGGAGGAACTGTGGAAAATTTGCAGGATCCAGGGTCTCTACTTAGAACAATGAACATTTATTATCTACCAGTAATAGTGATAGCAAGTAGAGTAGCTTGCAGTCACTCAAAATATCTTGAGCAATGTACTGGAGACTTTGTATGCGCAGAGTCATAAAGAAGTTAAGTAACTTTCCTGGCTATATTAGCTGACATTTATCAAGCTTTCTTATTATCAGCCACTGTGCTAACAACTTCTTGGTTTAAATCAAGTAATCTTGTGAAGTGGGTATTTTAATTATTTCTGTTTTACAAATGAGGACACGGACGCTTTGAAAGATAAGATTACTTGTAGCAACATCCTCAACCAGTAACGAACGGTGCTGGTGCTTGATCCTAGCCCTGCGGGACTCTAAGGGCCATGTTCTGAGCTCTTTCTCTTTATGACTTCCTAAATTCACAGTGTTAAGAAATTACTGAGCTGCATTTCAAACATAATTTCTCTGATGACGGACCTTATGGGCCTTCTATTTCAGCAACTCAGCTTCCAGGCTTGATGTGTGAACACAGAATCTTTCAGACACGACTTGGTAGTGATAAAAGAAAGCAGCTCGCTCACTTCCTCCTCTGTGAAGCCAGCCCTGATTTTTGTCAAGCAGTTTTCAGGGGCTGCCTCCTCTCAGATCTTACAGGTTGTAAAGACTTTAGCAAAACCACCAAGCGTTTATCCCAGTCCAGGATATTTACACCTCCTCTTGGCCTTCTTGACTATGCTCCTCCAAGGACCCTACCTAGCTCCTTTACAAGTCCTGTGACTTGCCCATGGTTCAACTCAGATCCTGAGCTTGGGGAATTTTTTTTTTTTCTAATTAATGGAGAGTCTCTTCTGAACTTGAAGGTATGTTAGTCTCCAGCACAGAATAGAAACTTTTCAGCCTCCCTGTTAAGGGCTTAAGTAGATCCTGATATTAGCCATGTATTGCCATGTAATAATTGACCCTAATAATTGACCCCAAAACTAGCAGTTTTAAACAACAAGCATTTTAATTATCTCACAGGTTTTATGGTCAGGAATTCGGATACTACCCAACTGGTCCTCTGGCTCAAGAACACTTCTCATAGGGCTTCCATAAAGTTGTCCACCAGAGCTACAGCCATTTCAACACTCAATTGAGGAAGGATGTGCTTGCCAGCTTACTTATATGATTGTTGGCAAGGGCTGTTAGCCAAAGGCCACCATCAGCTCCTTGCCCTGTGGGCCCCTCCATGGTAAGCCTACAGCATGGCATCTGGCTTGACCAGAACAAGAAAGTGAGACAGTCAATGACAGTGTGCACTAACTGTAACCCAGTATAGGCGGTGACATCTCACAGCTTCTGCTGAATTCTGCTTAAGAGAAACAAGTCACCAGAGGGTTGTAATTCTATACAAGAACTTCAACACCTGGAGGCAAAGACCACTGGAAACCTTTTAGAAGCCACATGCTTGCATCCTTCTCCCTGTTTCCTTTTCTCCAAACCAAATCTTCCTTTCATTTCGGGTGACATAGGCTTGTTCATATCCATATACTTGAAGAGTGACTTCCTGTCTTTGCAGAGTAAGGCCCCTCCTTCTATTCCAAGTGCCTTTGTTTCCCCTCCCAGATGTAGCTGTAGAACCTGTCCTTTGTCTCAAGGTTTTTAGATCCTGATATATTTGATTGTTCACCCTTTGGGATTATGAAGTCCCTGCTGTATCTCCAGCACCCAATGCATTGCAGCCGCTTAGTCAATAATTAACCACATTTTGGTTGACAAAGTGAATACATGAATATGTGTTTGGGTTTTGCACACTGGTGGGACAGCTTGCCTGCAAGGACTGAAGACATCATCTAGGACAAAGTTCACTCTCCTTGTGGTGGACCATGACTTCCTTTGTGATCTCTTCCTCCCAGCTCTCTGGCTACTGCTGCCCATAGTGCACTCCCTGTACCTAATACCTAATATCCCTACTCCTCCAGTTTACCTGCAAGCCCTGCTGTACCCTCTGCTAAACTGCATGTCCTTTGTTCTCCACCAGCCAAGGGTCATGTATGTTACCAGCCTCAGCTCTTGGCAGTAATTCTATGATCCTCAAACCTGGGTTCAGGTTTACTCCTCTATCCTGACCTCTGCCACCTCTGTTCAGGGGCCCACTACCCCACTGGGCATTGGAGCCCTTGATGGCTTTATTCTCTGTATCCTTAGCTTATAGCTCAGAGCTCGGCACAAAGTGGGCCCACAATAAGTATTGATTGATGAATGCATTTCCTTCTTTTATGAATGGAGAGAGAGAAGTTCTGCAAGTGTAAGGGATTTGTTCAAAGACACCGTGAGGAATGGCAGAGCCTGTATTAAAAGTTGAGCTCCGGACACACAGAATAGAGCTCTTTGAACAGCCCTCAGGCACTTCCTTGACACTAAAAATGCAACAGCAAGTGGGTCTAGAATGTCCCCTGGGCTAAGACAACTATTGCTTTCTTGGAGGTGGCATATTGAAACCAGCAGACGTGAAAGGTTTAGGTCCAGAATGTCAGCCTGAAATGGGTAGCGGCCTCTGTGTGAAAATGTGCTTGGGCAGAAATGCCTTGCAGAACATTTTTTTTCCTCCCTCTCTTTTTTTTTCTTCTTTTATCCTTTTATATTCCCTCCTCAAAGGTCTAAAGGCAAAGCTGTTTATCTCCAGATGGCTGTTTAAACACAATGCAGATGTGCTTTTGTGGAAATGTTAGTGGTCTGAAGAGGAGGGAATAGGTTGAGAAACCAGAAAATATGCTCCTAACTTGAAGATGGGCATGTGCATTCTAATGAAGACTCCAGGTGCTGTTCTGATGAACCCCTGGGAAGGGACAGAGTGATCTGTCCCCCACTGGACCCTGGTGCTTTCCTTTGCCAAAAAGAGAGGGTATATGCATGGAGTAAGAGGCTTGGAGCCAGCTGCCTAACCTGATGCTTCTCAGAGTTTCCTTTGCCTGCAAGTGACATTGATGGCAAACAAGCCCAGCAGCAACTAAGAGCCAGGCCGTCCCAGGGCTGAACAGCCCTGGTGTGAATCCTGGTGCCTGTTTGTGTAACTTATAGCAATGTCTGAGCTTCATTTTCCTCATTTATAACACAGAGATATGGAATTGGCCTCTGAGGATTATTTTAGAGAGCAAGTGAAATAATGCAAGTGAAGTACCTGCATACCCCCTCCCCACTTGGTTCACAATGGACACCCCTGTAGGATGTCTGCTTCCCTTGCCTTATTCTATATGTGAATGTTTTTTCATCTCTAGGCCCTTCTGGCTGAGACTTTCAAATTTTAGGGTGAAATACTTCAGATCCTTCATCCGGTATCCTCTCCTGACATGATCTCTAGTCCAATCTTGATGGCCTTCTTCAGAACTTAGACTTCTTGTCTGTATCCTGTTTAGAGCAGCTCCTAGATCTGAGCAGCTGACCAAACATGTGCTCTTGAGCAGATCACTTTTCTTCCCTGACCTGAGCTCAAGTTTCCTGATCAAAGTGGGATCCAAGGGTTGCTGTCCAACAAAAGAAGGAGCTAGCGGAAGATTAGCACAGCATAGGTGCTCTGCATGTGTTTGGACTTTCTCTTGACTTCCATTCACCATCCCCAGGTCACATGGTCTTTTATTCACTCTGAGCCTTCCTGAGTTTCTGCTGGGGGCTCTTGGATACAAAGGTCAGTGATTATATTTATTGGTCTTGCATTTAATGATGATCATGGTGATGATAAAGAAAGAAAAGAAGGAGGAATAAGAGAAGGAGAAGAAGAAATCTATCCACTGAGCTGCTTCTTTCAGGTGTATATTTCTATTTCATCCTTCTAATGGCCCTATGGAATAGCTGTCTTCCTGTTTAACAGATGAGGAAAAGGGGACCTGGTGAAAGTCAACCAGAAACCTAACCAGACTGGGATTCAAACCTTTAGTTTATCTAACTCCAAAGTCTGTATTCTTTCCATTACTATAATCTACTATGCACCAGTCTGTGAAGGTCCTTTTGGGGGAAATATTTGGGTTTAATTCATCTTGATCATGTGTTGGTAGTAACCAAAGTATACTAATTGGATTCATCTAACATCCAGTTATCTGTGGGATGCTCATTTCCAGTGCCACAGGGAATGAGAAAGTTGTTAAATATACTGTCATTGTTCCAGGAGATATTGGTTAAGGTAAGATGTTGAGAGCCACAGCCAAAGGGGCCCCAGCAAACTTCCAGCTGCTGGCTGATTATTGGCTCACAGCGGCCCCAGCAACATCTAGCTGATTGGCTCCTCTGCGGTGATGCTCATTGGGCTGTTTCCCTGCCTTCTCAGACCACGGAGCTGCTCATTGGGGGACTTTTTTGGCTCCACCCACACGACCCAGCCAATCGGCCTCAAGAGCAGGAGGAGTTGGGGAGGTGGAGAGGCTTGTGGTTAAGCGAGAGGCTTGTGGGAAGCCGGTGGTGGCAGTTGGGCTCTGAGGGTTTTTCCCGAGGAGCTGTTTTGTTTGGTGTGTGTGGTTCTAAAAATAAAGTTAGTTTCTTTTGACAAGTGGCTCCTGAATTGTGCCCAGCCAGACTGCGGCAGTAAGCAAAGTTGACAATGACTCCTTAGAGGTGTATCGGGGACATTGTTATGGGAGCTGGGACCAACATGCTCTAGTTCTGCTCTGGTCAAGGGTGTTCGCCGTCCTCCTAACCTTTAGCACAATGGGTTAGACCAACTGATCTGAAAGGGCTCCTCCATCTCTGTTTTTCCTGGCTCCATGGTTGCTTCCTCTGTCTGAGACACAGATGACAGAATCTGTTGGCAAAAAGAAGGATGGGGAACCTGTTTTCCAACTTCAGAACCAAAGAGCTACCTTGGAGAGTAGTGACCTGTTCGTGGAACTGTTGAGGGCAGGAATGTGTCCACCTGGTTAGAGTTGTAGGGGATTTCCATTCCACATTGATAGTTCTCCCACTGAAGGTTACCAGTGATACTGTTAAGAGATTTGGTATCCAGATCTGGATTTGAATCCTGGCTTAGCGTCTCAATAGTTCTCTAGTCTTAAGCTAAACTCAATTTCTCATTTGTAAAATGAGAAGCTAGCAAAGCTTTACAATTGATCAAATAAATTAATATCTGGTAAATTATTTAAAGCAATGTGTCATACATACCAAGTGCTTCGGAAAAGATGTCATTATTATTATTTACCATCATGATCATTGGTTAACTGTGTTTTCTTTTGAGTTAACAAGCTCTATAAGTTTCAGAGATGTTCAGGTTCAGGCTGAAGGGACATGGGGGAGCTTTGTAGGGAATTACTGCCTTGTGTAACACATTGAGGTCAGGGTCCTTGGAGTTCCCTGTTATTCTGAGATCCTGTGATTCAAATTAGAACAGATGACATCTGAGAGAACAGTTAGGGAAACTACTGGGTTCCTGTGAGTTACAGTAATAAGGTCTACTTCCGGAAGATAGGAATTCTTTTGCATCTTCAAAAGCTATATACCTTAGACATGCTGAGAAAAGCAGGAAGGACAACATATGGGGTTGAGAATGCATGTGGCCAGTAACAAGGGAAAGGAAAGGCAAATACAACTGCAGCAGAGGGTATATGGATGATCAGGCAAAATCCCGTTTTCTGTTAGCTCTTAGGTATGGTCTGAGTATTAGGAGAAAGGGGTGAGGAAGAGGGAATGCAGAGACTTGAAGAAACCCCCTGATTTTAAAAACAGTTTGGTCACCCCCAGTCACCACCAATCCATGGGGTCAGAGCAAGCTGTGGATGTGTGGCAGGAATGCTGAGATTGGAGATCAGCAGGTCTTGGTTCATATTCCGTCTCTGTCCTTACTGGTTCAGAGACTCCACACAAATCCGTCAAATACTCTGAACTTCCATTTCCCTGAACTTCAAATAAGGGCAGCATTGCCTAGAGCTTACAGTGGGCATGTAGAAAATGAAAGATTCTGCAGGTAAAGCATCCAACAACAGGTGTAGTAAATACTGAATTCACAGCAAACATTATTTCCCTGCTCTAACAAACTGTGGACCTAGATCCATTGACATCACCTAGGGTAACAGAACAGGGACTTTTTCAGCAAGTTCTAAGAACAAAGGAGCTAGAAAGGTGCCTTTGATGGAACTGAGTGATGATAACTGGGCCTTATCTTTTACAGTAGCAAGGGAAAGTGACTGCACATTTGCTCTGTCTGGGTAGCACTGCTGGGCCTTAGCTCTTCTTTGCATCTCTCTATTCCATCACTGGAGTGGCCTGAAATGGGGATATATCTAGACAGTCCATACACTGAGAGGGCTAACACAGGAATCATCCACCAATGTCTTTAAAAGTAAATTTTTGTAAGTTAATACCAGCTGATGATCACTTATGAATCTGAAACCCATCTGCCACTTTTCCTTCCTTCCCTCTTTCCCATTTATTTCTGAGCTTTTCTAGAACTTGAGAAATCTTTCGGATCATCCTCTCTACTGTTTTCTCTTCTGCACACTGCAATTTCACCTATTGAGTACGGCATCTTTTTCCTTTCCCTAATGCATTCCATCAGCCTGCTAAATATAAGTGGAATAGTCTTTAACCTCCTGAACTGGCCTCTTGTATCTGCTTCTTTCCCTTCTTTGCACATATTTTCCTGTGAATTTGAAACTCTATTTTCTTCTTGGAAACCGGAGGCATATAGACATTGGAATCAGACAAGAGTGACAGTGAAACTTTTCTCCATCATTTCCCTCTAACCCATTAAGTCTTGAAATGGAGGTAACAACACCTGCCTTTGCAGGTTCTTAAGAAGTTCACATAGAATGATGCACATGTAATCACAGAGCCAGCAACAGTTCATTACTAATATCTGCTAGTATTACAGCAATCTTTGTATAAATTATTAAACTACTCGTTGTTTCCCTGATTTGTTCCATACAAGGATGTTTCTGCAATTATATTGATATTTTGGGTAAGAAGTTAAATTCAGAAGAATTTAATGAAAACCTTTTTGGGGTTTTTAATACCAAATACATACTCTGGCACTTTAAGAGGAAATGCAGAATGCAGTATGCTAGCTCATTTTTTTTTTGAATATGGAAGAATTTTCTTTTCATGAAACATCTTGTTATGTGGAAATTACTATACCAGCTCTTTGAGGCATTTGGATATATTTGGAGAGGATTGGAACAGGAGGCAGGGGCACAGATTCTTTCTTTCTTTTTTTTTTATTCCACTGTCTTTCCTTTTCTTACCCCCCTCCCTTCCCTCTATTCCCCATTGTCTAATCTATTGCACTTCTATTCTTCCCATCACCATTCTCCTTATTGTGGATTAGCTTTCACATATCAGAGATAACATTTGACCTTTGGCTTTGGGAACTGGCTTATTTCATGTAGCATGATAGTCTCCACATCCATCCATTTGCTGGCAAATGCAATAATCCTACCTTCACACTCAGCCCATGAGACCTGGGTCAGACACTTATAGCACAGTGTCATGGACAGAGTGCTTGCCCTTATGGGTTTTGGTCCAATAGTTCCTCAGTGTTTGAATGTGTGTTCACCATGAAGTCTCTGATTCTTCAATTGTCTACTGGGAATAGAACTTAGAATTTTGGTGAAAAGACAGATATTTGAGAGCAATTTGTAAACCAAGAAGAATTAAAAGACACTGGCACCATTATTACATCTTCATGACCCACACCCTTGTCAACCTCTTGTCACCACCTTGGGTTACCTTTGACTTTGCAGACATATCTCCTAAACTGCCATGGAGACACTCAAATACCCAACTGTCTACAGCCTCTGTATCTGCTCCAGTGGCTTTAACTTCAATGGGATGCCACAATCCAAGGCTGAGCTATAGAAACATTCCTTATGCATGGAGCAGAGCCACCAATGGTGTCCCCCTGTGGCCTTACAGATGATGGTTGGCCTCAAGGAACACAGTGAGGACAGGTATTATCAGGGGCTATAGGAAGAGGAGTTAACAGCCTAGCTTCTTCTTTCCCCCCCCCCAGCTTACTTTTATTAGCCTTTTAAAATTCCTTATTGTGATGCAGAAAGGTTCCTTTGAAGAACTGCAGTCAGCATCCGGGGGACAATGAGGCCATCTGAGTCCACCCATGGTCCCAACAGGCTACATCTAGCAGGTTGACAGAGATCTTGGATGGAATGGTTATCAGCTTGGACACACTGGTCAATGGGTTTCCCATTCAGCTCTCTTACCTTTGAATACAGTCTCAATTGTATCCCATGCAAAATGTAGGTAGTAAAAGGAAACTATCTCTTGAAGTTTCTGTGAAGATGAAATGATAAATATAAGTAAAATGAAAAATTTTACTTATATTATCTGGCACATAAGTTTTTGTGGATGATGATGACAATGATGACATTTTTTTCAGATTTTATTTACTTTTCATTGGTGCATTATAATTAATTATAGTAGGACTCATTATGCTAGATTGATATATGCACATAATATAATTTGATCAATCTCATTCTCCAGTACCTTCTCTCCCCTTCCACCCCGTGAAGCCAATCTTTATACGGTATTGTAAAGAGACTGAAAAATGTAACTTTAGAAAAATAAATGAAAATTAGCAATATGTGGTTTGGAGGACAGAAAGTACAAGGCAACCAAATTGCCATTCTAAGTGACTAAAATAACTGCCCTAAAGAGGGGTATCAGATGCATCCTATTTAACCTGAACAGCAGAAGTTGGCTCGTAGAGTGAGATTCAAGAACTATTTAGACAAATTAAACTGTGACTTGGATTGCTGCTTGTTAAGGGCTAAGTTTGCTGTCTCTGGAAGTATTCAAACAAGGGCTGGATGCACACATAACCAGATCTTAGAGAACAAATCTATGAAGGATGAGAGATGTGGGGAATTATGTATCATTTAAAGGATACCATGGATGGGCCAATGCCAAGGAAAAAGAGCAAAAAACAGCTAGTTCAATTCAGAGACGGGGGTTTGGGGGAGCCATGGATCCAGGAGGGGAGGAAGAAGGAAAGGTGCCCTCTAAGGAGACATCCCCCTGAAGTTTATGGAGAATCCAGACATCAGAAACAGGCTGAGGATATAAGGACCACATACTCTGGAGTTTGTAAGAAAACTCCAGTTTCAAATATTCTTTCTTCCTGCCTCTAGCATGACACCTGCACTTGTCAGACAAGGTGTCCCAATTTTAGTTTCCAGAAATACAGCAGAGAGACACAGAGTTTCTGGAGCTCAGGTGCTGCAGGAATCCCACGAGGCACTCAGCGAGGTTAATGAGGCATTCCAGAGATCTGCCATGGACACCCTGATGTGCAAGCAGATTGGAGCCTCAATAGAGGCTTTTTAAAATGATGTTTGACCAGACAGGTACCAATGCTTACCAGAAAAAAAGTGAGTGCATACATTTGGCTAGTAGAAAAACAACCATATTCCACTACTGACATCTCTTGGTAGAAAGGGAAACATTTGGGGTTTTACTCATTCATTGAAAAGATGTCCACTGAGCACCTACTATATTCAAGCATGCTATAGGCATGGGAAATAATAGGAGGGCACTCCATATGAGGTCTGGCATATAGTGGGTGCATATTAAATAACTATGTTTGAATGAATTAACTCCAGATAAGGACATTGCGACTTGGAGGTGACTTGTCCACAGGGGTCAGCAGCCAAGTGTAAAAGCCAGAATCCCAGCATGAGTAAAAGGTTCTGCGATGTCCAGGTAGATGCCAAGTGATAGGCAGTGAGGTTTTGAGAAAGCAAGAGAAAAGGGCAGATACTGAGAGCTTACAGGGCCCAAGGTCTATGTCAGGCTCAGTGCTTTGTGCTGTAATTAGTATGTCCCGTGTAATTCTAACACCTTCTTTACTCTTTAGACATTATCATTGCCACATTGTAGATTTAAAAACTGAGATCCAGAGATTTAAAAACAGTAGGCTGCCGAAAATTAGATAGCTATTAAAGGGACAGGTTTCCATTGAAATTCCCATGTCTAGAAGCAAAGTTGAGACTCTTTTAAGTGATCTTTCTACCTCCTCTGTCTTCCACTATCCTGAATGCCTAGAATCCACACCCTTCACCGAAGTGCCATATGCCATTTAAATAAAATAATTGCTTCTCAACATCGGACCTAGTCTTTCAGCCCTTGGGGATATCAGGAGGAAGGAATCAATGGGAGTGTAGCAGCTTTAAGTTTTCCACGCACAATGGTCTGATGGGGTTAGATCTATTTTCTTCATTGTAAGAAGTGATTGATTCAATTTCAAATTTAACTTAAATTTGATTTTCTTCTCTCAACCTGGCATTTCCAAACCAAGAATCAATCAAACCCCAAATTATAGGCAGTGTGTGGACCAACAATGCCAAGTTATTTCCAGTCGAATTTCTCAAGCCATGCATTTTATGCCATCCTCTCCTACCATGAGAGGAGTTGAAGGGTATGAGAGGGGAAATGAAAGGAAAATTAGATTATTAGCTTTCTCCAGCCTCAACAATCAATATCCCCTGTAGGATTGTATACTCCTACAGCGCAGCTCGTTCCCTGCAAGTGACAGGGAGGTGACTGCGGACAGGGATGTGAACCATAGGGAACTATGACCATGGCCATCTGAGGAGACCCATGTTGTGCCTGGAACTTTTATTTACTGGTTTTTTTTAAACTAATTACATTATGGGATCTTTTCCAGCTTCACATTAGTTCTGAATGAAGATTGCTTTTTCCGTTTTCTCATGGAGACATTTTGACTTACAAGAGTTGGATCAATTGACGAGTGTCACACAGATTTCATCCTGGAACCCTTGTCCTATGATAAAGGGGGCAGCAGTGTGATACAGGGAAAGGATAGAACAGGACTGGTTCTAATGCAGTCTCTGACACACACAAATTGAGTGACCTTAGCTAAGTCATTTCATTGCCCTGTTCTTCTCTGTTAAATAGAGATGGAGTGGCAACAATTTGCCCTGAGAATGAAATGAGTTGATGCCTACCCCCTCCCCATGTAAGCTTCAAAACCACTGGCTGTTGTGTTAATTAGCATTTCCCTCATGCCTAGAGTGGTGCCCAGGAAGAGATGATGTTCAATAAAAATTAATGGGCTGGGGGCTGGGGTTGTGGCTCAGTGGCAGAGCACTTGCCTGGCATGTGAGAGGCACTGGGTTTGATTCTTAGCACTGCATATAAACAAATAAAGGTCCACTGACAACTAAAAAATATTTCTAAAAGATTGATGGGAAGTGATGGATGGATCGTAGTGAGCGATCCCCAAATGGAGGTTCCCTTTCCTACTTCTTGCAATGCGAGTGCTTTGCATTGTTGGCATGGGGACGGGGTAGGCATTATGGGATATATATATATATATTTTCTAGTTTGCTACCCTCTAACTCACTGGAGCTAAGTGCTTATGTTCAGTTCCATGGACCAGCAACTCTTAAGAAGTCACCTTTGTTTGAGTCCCACTGTGAAGTTTCCAGTTGCCATGGCAACTCCCCAAACCCCAGCGACTGCTCCATGGGCAGCTGGCCTTAGAGCAAGCTTGGCCAGTGTGCTTTCTTCCTCCTGGACTTCAGAGAAAACTGTGGTGATTCAGACCTTCTCCGAGTAAGCGACTGCCCCAGGATGCTGTCCGTTCTTATTCTCCTTCTCACTTTCTCCCTCTTCATGTTTCCCTCCTTCACCATCTTCTCCTTTTGTTTTCTGTTCTTGTAAAGAATAATTCAGTTCCTAATATGATAATTAGGAAGTATAATTAAGTGACCTAGGTGATACCGTTGCTTCAGCCAGGGCCCAGCAAGGGAGTAGGAGCAATCCCACTCCTACTCCTCAGCCATCCTCCCAGGAGTCAGCCCATGGAGCCTAGGTGGTATTTCTATTAGTTGGTAATTAGTAAAAGGAATGTCATGGCCATATACGTTTCTGTGGCTATAGGGCCCAAGGATGAGAAATGCTTTCTTGGCGGGTGCATAGGGTGCTTGCTTTTCCATGCCTGGCTGGCCAGGGCATTCATTCCCCAGTGCCAAGAATCTCCTACTCCCTATCACACCAAGAATTACAACCAATAATCTGTCCTTGCAGGACTTTTCCTCAGATATTCCTTCCCCCAGAGTAGGGTCCACAGAATCTCAAGTAGAAACAGATATCAATTGTTTCAGAGAGATTTGTTATGTAATCAGTCTTGGAGTAATAATATGCTGACATTTTAAGATGAGATCTATGCACGACAACAACTGAAGCTAGTCTGCCTTCTTTCTAGTAGAAAATATAGATGTTAGCTTGTTTATATTACTAAACTGTTTTTATTATTTGGGTTTGAAACAGCTTCTTATGGTGCTCAAATAAAAGATAAAACTTGTTGCTTTTTTTCCCTGTGGTCATTTTAGGTTTTAGGGATTTCCCATCTTCTGACACTAGAACCATCTTATTATTTAACTAATTCTTCCAGTTAGCATTTATTGTACAACTGTAACAACTGCAAATGTGTGAATAGTTCCTACAATACTGTACGTTATCTCAGGACTGGGAATAAAGACAAGGATCTTATTCTTAAACTAAGCAACTTCTAGGTTCCAGGCAGCAAGCTGTGCATGAGAGACCAAAGACAGAGAAGATGCAATCTCTTTCCTCAAGCTGCTCACTGTTTATTCAGAAAAATAACATCCATAAAGCAATCTCCTTGTGCGCTGTTATGAGGCTCTTCTTCCATTGGAACCCATTAGCATGGCCATGTTAGTTTGGCATTTCTTTTGGTCTGCGTCATGCCGTCACTAACATTCCTGGAAGTGATCATGCATTTAGTGAGATTCTACCACGTGCCAGACACTGGGTGAGGCACTGGGACAAAATGACAAGCAAAGGACATGGTGCTTTTTCTCACAGTCTATACACTAGATTCTAGAGTTTGGAATAAGATATTCAGAGAGACACAATCAATGAAGGATTTACATTTATGATGAACCTCAAATAGTGTTAGGGAGGGAGACAAGGAAATGAGCAGAGTTCTATCCAAAGAAACAAGACCTACACCAGTATTAACCTGATGGAGAGGCTGACTGTGAGGGCATTGCACCAATCCAGCCCTGCCGACACCTCGGCCAGGCAGGAGACTGCAGAGGAGGTATGAACGTAGGAGTCATCATGAAAGGCTGCAGATGCCAGGCTAATGAGCACAGGTCATTTCCTGTGACCAGACACTGTAAAACAGCTCAAGGGGTATCAGCAGGAGTGCAGTGGACAGATCTGCCCACACCTCCCTCATCCTGCAAGCACACAGACACTAGGAGAGAAGGGGACAGGATGTGAAAATGCCAACGACATGGAATAAATAGGGCTGTGTGACTTTCATTTCTATAAAGGAGGAAAACAGAAGTCTGAGTGATGACATCTACGTGTATGACCTTCTGAGATGCTTTCAGTACATTGAGGAGCTCAGGAAGAGGAGGGGGCTTTAATGAGAAGATAATGAGCCCTGTGTTGAGTGGATTGAATTTGACATGTTTGTGTGATGTCCACAGAGAGTCATGAGGTTCAGGGAGAGAAGTTTACTCAAAAGAAAAGCTCAGCAGGTAACAGAAATTTTGGAGGTATTGTTCTAAAGCTAGTAATCAAACACTTGAAAACATATGTCAAGAGCAAAGCCCAAAACTTGAGAAACAAACTGGGACTCAGATCTTTTTGCTGGCCCAACGCACTCCTAGCCATGCAAAGACAATCGACTCATTCCACTGCATCCATTAAATTGTCTTTAATTTTCCCATGTAAAATTCACCTCCCCACACTCAACCCTCTTGTCTAGGTCTTGCACAATTTTTCTTGGAAGCCAATTAGCTGTGCATATGCTTGCTTTTTCTCTAACCTATAAATTCCTGAAGAACAGGGGTTATTCTTATTTTGCTCTATATGCATCTCACAAAGTAGGTTCTCAGAAAATGCTATTGAATGGCTATCTGTGAGACCCTTCCAGAGGACAGACATCAAGCACATTATGTCAGGTTGTCATCTCTGGAATCCTGTGAGCTGCCTCATCTAACTGAGGTTTGGAAAGTGAAGCAGATCACACAGCCTGAGAGGACTAAAGCCTAACTGTAAACCTAGGATTTTCCAACACCAAGGCACACACTCATCCCATTGGCCCTGCTAAATTCAGCAACACAATGCCATCCCATTTGTTTCTAGAGAGAGTGGAGAGTTTGGTATCACCTCATGATTATCAAGAATGGCTACGGGGAAGGGGGTGATATTAAGAAAGATATATATAATATATATATATATATATATATATATATATATTATATATAAAAAATGTAAGATGATGCTGTGCTTTCAGTTTTGATTTAGAAAACATATGTTCTTTATATTAGTGTTTAATGGGTTTATTATTGTTATATTTAAATAAATTAATCTTAAAAAGAAATGGCTGCCAGGCTTGGTGGTACATGTCTGTAATCCTAGCTGCTCGAGAGGCTGAGGCTGAGGCTAATGCAGGAGGTTCACAAGTTCAAAGCCAGCCTTAGTAGCTTAGGGAGGCCCTGAGCAATTCAGCAAGACCCTGTCTCTAAATAAAATAGTTTTAAAAGGGCTGGGAATGTAGCTTAGAGGTAAAGCATGTGTCTAGCATGCCTGAGGCCCTGGGTTCTATCCCTGGCACCACAAAAAAACAAAAACAAAAGAATGGCCAACCAAATTGGAGAGGGATGAGTGAGACTAGCAACAGTTTTCAGAGAGCTTGTTTCTTGTATTGTTCCCCCAAAGAAATCCTCAACCCATTTGGCAAGGGAATTAAACCAAGACCAAATAAGGATATGCAAAGGAAAAGATGAGGGCTTTTCCCCTCCTTCTTTTTTCAGATTTCCATTCTGTAAATAATAGGATTCCCAAACGCCATGTTGTCCCCATTTCCTCACCTCATGGAATTATATGTGTTTGTGTCACCAGGTTTACTGAAGAGTCCAATGAACAAGACAGCCCTGACACTGATTGCGGTGAGTTCCTGCATCCTGGCTATGGTGTGTGGCAGCCAGATGTCCTGTCCGCTCACTGTGAAGGTGACTCTGCATGTACCTGAGCACTTCATTGCAGACGGTAAGAGCCCTGCTTCACAGGTACCCCACTGTTACCTGGCACCTTGCTTCTTTGGCTGGTCAGATGTCTCTACGCATGGCCCAACCTCAGAATGATAGGCAGTACAGGAAAAATGAAGCATCCAAAGGCTTTGGAAGAGTCCCTTATCATTTAATGTCCTGGATTATCAGAATTAAATGAAAGATGGCTTTCATTCTACATGCAGCGATAAGGTTTGTTAACTATAGGAAGAATTCACATGTGAATGCGGGAGGATGGAGCTACTTCAGAGAACCTACTGCTTCTTATTATTTTTGTGGATCCTATTCCAATTTTAAAACACCCCCCAAAGGGTATTTGCTAATTAAATGCATATGACAGGGAAGATGGTTTGAGTTTTACTGGAACTTCCTGAATGTTCAGGAGAATATTCATATCTCATTCCCTGTTAACGTACTTTACAAGTATCTTACATTCTACCATTTATTCTTCGCCCAATTAAATTGAATTAATGAGACACTGTAGTCACTGCAGTCATTAGCAAAGCATGGTCCAAGAAACTGATTAAGGTGTTTGATATCTATTGCTAAAGTGCCCTCCAGAAAAGTCGTTTCAGTTTACATCCTTCGGCTTGGGAGGTTGTCGCCTGTTTCCCTGAACCTCTGTCCTCACTTGGCATGACTATCTTGAAATGTATTGAAGTTTAGTAGAAATAATCTCGTGAAGGCCATCATAGCTCTGCATGCTAATGAATTTTTATTTTTTTTAATCTTTCACACTTTTTGAAAGTGTACTTCTTGATTAGTTGGAAGATAAATGTATACCTGTGAAACCATCACCATAAATAATGCCATGATCGTAGCCATCACCTCTGAAGGTTTCCTCTCTCCTATTTTTGTATAAGAACCTTTAACATAAAGGCCAAAGGCCCAGCTCAAACCCAAAGAATACTTCTAGCACCTCAGGAGCTGCCTACATGCTCCCTACCCATTAATGCTGTCCAGAGGTAACCCACACTCTGACTTGTATTAGCTTGTTAAGCTTTTAAACCTTTCTCATTGGATATACCAGGAATGTTTTTGAGAGCCTTTCCCTCTATTCGTCAGCCTTATCTCAAAGCAACTCAATTTTATCCCTGTTTTAAGGTATGATATTCAAACTTAACTCCTTTCCTTTAATTTGAGCTGATCAGAGCAAAGTGGAACTTTTACTCCTTTCTCAGAAATACCCATACTTCTATTAATGCAGTCTCTGACTGTTCCCACTTCACCATAGTGAATGAGCCTCTGCTTGTTTCTCACTTGGACTACAGATAAGCTCTATATTATCTCTCTTTTTATCTATACTCAGTTGATTTTCATACCTATATATACATCTTTTTTTTTTTTTAATCAGGGATTGAACCCAGGGACACTTAACCACTGAACCAAAATCCCTAGCCCTGTTTTATATTTTATTTTGAGACAGTGTCTTGCTAAGTTGCTTAAGGCCTTGCTAAGTTGCTGAGGCTGGCTTTGAATTTGTGATCCTTCTGCCTCAGCCTCCTGAGCCACTGGATTAAAGGCATGCATCACCATGCCCAAATGTACAAATCTTCTGGTTGGTCCCTCTGAAATCATATGTGTCCCAGTGAGAGGTAAATGTGTATGAGAGACAACAGGGGGATGAGAGAGGAGGCACAAGAAACAAAATTTACAGGAGCAAGTGGGCAAGTAGATTCGCAGAACTTGGGGCTGGAAGAACCTGAGCCTGGCTGGGAAATGGGGCTGGGTAAGCAGGAATGACAAAAACTAAGTCTGAAGGAATAGTAGGAAAATTTTAGCAATAATGGTAGGCATGTCCCCGACCTGATGTCCCTCATAAATCACTATTCAATAACTGTTCAATATTAGGCCTTAGGGATATTCAAATTTTAGCTATTTATTTGCATACAGTTAGAAGTGGAGGCCCTTAAATGATTACCTATCTCAAGGTTATGGTCAAATAGTTAAATGTTTAAGAGCACAGGCTATTAATGATACAAGTGTGAATTCCAACATTTTTTTCCTATAGTCTGCCACTTCTGAAGGCTCGTGATTTACCTTCTTTTAGCCTCTGATTCTGCATCTAAAAGATGGAAATAATATCAAAAATACTTACAAGGATTTTGTGAACACTACAACTCCCATTTCTTTCCCATATTTATAAGATGCAGCTGGGAAATAGCAAAATCAAAGGGGCACCTAAGAAATCTGCATATGATCTTGATGGCATGGAAGGACCAAAATGTGGTGAATTAAATGATGCCCCTTCCCCTGATGATGCCCTATTCTGACCTCTGTCCCCAATGTACTACTATGTAACTGCCATGGGCTTGTCTGTATCTGCCTCTAAGCTGGGATCTCCATGAGAGTAGCAGCTGATTCATTTGGGAGGAATGTTATCTCCAATGACAATCACAGTGCCTGGTCTATGATGGACATTCAGTAAACACATGTGACCTGAATGTGATGTGGCCTGAATTAAAGCAGAATTATTAACAGTACGATGGGATTCTTCTACTAGATTTCTTACAAAAGGGGACCCTGGAAGAAAACGCAGGTAGAAAATGAATAGGAAGCAAAGAGGTTTTTAAATGTATCTGGGATTTGTTTCAATCCAATAAGGGAAGACACAGATACAGAAATAACTTGTGAAACACTAAGTTTATCTACTCACAGATTCTAGGTACAGATATACAGTACATGATGCAGGGCCTCAGCCAGATACCAGAGTATATTAGGGGGATCAAGGGAGCAAGAGAGAAGAATGGGCAAGAGAGTGTATTGTAATTATTGTGAGAAGATAGGGTCAACAGGGTAGATAGGTGTAGGGTTAGCTAGTTTGAAATTTGGTAGGCTATGGGGTTTAAGAACAGGGTATCCTGTACCAGAACCCAAGAGTGTTTAGGAAAGAGAAATATTATCTCCAGGGTGTATGAGACAGAAAAGGAAGATGCATGGAGTCCAGGCTCTGTATTGGTTAATCTGATAAGAAAGGCATACTCCTGAGCACGTCTTTTGTTATCTGTAAGATGTGGTTAACCTCAGGAGGGCTGTCTCTCACGGGTCTGGAAAGCTCAGATACCAAAGTATCAAGAATATAGAAAATAAGAAAATACAGTTAATACAAAAGAAAATTAGATATAAGCATGGAGCCTACAAGTTCCAGAGTGTAAGCATGGCGGGCAGCATTGGAAGGCCTTGCCCAGCCCAGCGCCTACATGATGTAATGTCTTGGTTAGCAGTGTATCCTCTGAAGTGAGACTGGGTGGGTTTGCATCTCAGTCCCATTGTTTATTTACAGTGAAACAAAGGAGAGCCAAGTGATTTCCAAGAATCTCACTTTTCTCATCTATCAAATGGGGATTCTTTTGAGACTAATGTTTGACATAATGCATACTAAGTGTCTAGCTGAGTATGTAAACCTTTGTGATTGCTCAATATATGACAAGTGGCGTTACTTGTATTCTTAAAACAGTTCATAGAGAAAGAGACTCTAGAAGCAGAGGCATGGTGTGGCAAGAAGTTGCAGCAGACTAAACAGCCTAAATAGATGCCTTTAGCTGTTCTCAGGTGAATGGAACAGGAATGTGCCCCCCTCCAGATGGCAGTGCCAGTCCTACACAAGGACACATGAAATCCTCAGTCTCCTGGACCCCAGCAGGAAACCTGAAAGTAGCCATTACTGGCAGTAAGGTGGACGGCTGTCCTATAGTTCCAGACAACTCCACTTTCCTACATGACCCCAGTGAGTCCTATGGTAGAAACTGTATGTATTGTTCATCTCACTCCCTTAATAGTGCTCCAGATTTCTCTTTATTTTGCCCATTTGACAGATAAGGGAACTGGAACTTGAAAAGGAATAGAATTTATTCTTCTCTGAGGGTAGGGAAGGATATAGAAAAGAACAATCTTTTGTTGAATGGACTAGTGAGGTTTCTAGCTCTGATTCCTGGAGACACAAGGGTGGTACATAGGGGGATAAGAGAGAAAGCTTAGGTGGTATATTAATGCACTCCAAATCATCATATACCACCTCTAAGACCATTACCAAGTTTAAAAAAAAAAATACTATAATGAGGCCTGTCAGCATGAAAGCAGTTTGTGTCACGTGGGAGGATCTCCAGTTGGGCCCAGATCTCTCAAGGGCTATCACCATGGCAGCTCCCATTCTTTCTCACTCTCCCCCAGAAGCTCCATGCCTCACTGATGTGCTCTTAGCCAATCCCTTGCATTGCGCTGTCTGTGGTGCTGAAGCACTAGATGGGGTTGAGTAATGTGTCCCATCTTAGGGAGGAAAATGAATTCTGACCTTGTGTTACTGCATGATTATACTTGATGCTTACTGCCCATTATAGGGAAGAGGTCAATATGACACAGCACTTGTCCAGAGCCCAGCTGGCAAGAGCAGTACATACTGACACAGTCCCCTTCCAGCTCTTGGCAAATCTCACCCCTTCTTTTCTCTGGGCTTCCTCATGGCCTCCAGTGGCTGTTTGCCCTGCTAAGTACACATGGAAGACAGGAAATGCATCTCCAATAAACTTACTGAAATTATCATTGTTTCTCTGGTTCTGATCTATAAATTTGTCTGCATCTGGCTGATAATCCCCAGAACTAGTTAATCAAATTCTGAGGGTGGAGCCCAAGTATGAATATTCTTCACAAGAATTCTAGGTGGTCCCTAACAGAACTTTGAGAAAGATGTCTATATTTATGTCTTACCTTCATTCCATAGAACATGTGATCACTCTTTACAGTCCTTTGGAATCCTTATAAGGCTCTTTGGTAAGGGTTTCTGGTATTCTTGATCTTTTACTTTATCAACACCCTATTATTAGAGCTCCCTGGTAGCGTAAATCCAATGATTGCTCATAGACTTTGTACAATGTGAATTGCCTATCCTTAAGGTTTTATGACATATTAATTCTGGGCCTCATCAAAATTGCCAGGCAGGTAGTATTAGTTATTATGAAAAGCCTATCTTAGCTAAGATGTGAGTTATTATATTCTCCGAAGATCCCAATGTAAGTCAAGATGAAAGTGCTGCTTTGCTGAAACATGTAGAGAAGAGATTACCTCTACACACTGTGTGTGAGAACATGAATTCGTAGAGTCATTATGGGGAAAAGTGTGGAGGTTTATCAAAAAAAACTAAAAATGGAACTTCTACATGACTCAAAAATCCCACTAACAAGTATATACACAAAGGAAATTAAGTTAGAAGGTCAAAGAGACATCTGTACTCTCATGTTTATTGCAGCACTATTTTCAGTGGTCAAAAAATGGAAACTACCTAAATGTCCATCAACTTATGAGGGGAAAAAGAAAATGTGGAATAGATACACAATGGAATAAATACTATTTAGCCAAAAAAATGGATGAAGGCCTGTGAGCTGCTGTTGTTACATGGATAGAACTGCAGGTCATTATGTTAAATAAAGTAAGCCAGGGATATAAAGACAAATGATTTCACTCATACGTTAAATCTTAATAAGTTGATTTTAGCCAGGTGTGATGGTGCACACCTATAATCCCAGAGGTTGGGGAAGTTGAGGCAGGAAGATCACAAGTTCAAAGCTAGTCTTAACAACTTAGCAAGACCCTGTCTCAAAACTTAAAATAAATAAATATAAGGACTAGAGATGAGGCTCAGTGGTTGAGTGTCTGAGTTCAGTCTCTGATACCAAAAATAAATAAACAAACAAACAAGTAAAATAAACAACACCAAATTGATCTTGAGAAGTCAAGGGTAGCCAGATATGGTGGCACATCCTTCTAATCCCAGTGACTTGAGTGGCTGAGACAGAAGAATCACAAGTTTGAGACCAGCCTCAGCAACTTAGAGAGATACTGTTTCTTAATAAACATGAAATAAAAGGACTGGGGATGAAGCTCAGTAGTAAGGTGCTCCTGGGTTCAATGTCCAGTATCAACTTTTTAAAAAAATTAATAATAAATACTTTAAAAAATAAGTTAAGGGCTGGGGATGTGACTCAGTAATAGGGAAATTTCCTGGCATGAATGAGGCTCTGGATCTAAATAAATGAACAAATAAATGAATGAATAAAGTTAAAAGTAGAATACTGGTTTCCAGAGTCTGAGGAAAATAGGGAAAAGGAAGGATGTGAAAAGATTTGCCAATGGATACTAAGTTATCGTTAAATAAGAGAAATAAACTCTGATATTCTAAGGTTGACTATTGACAATGATAGTATACCGTATGTTTCAAAAAAAAAAAAAGCTAAAAGAAGGGATTTAAAACATTTTTATCACAAAAATGGTAAATGAGAAGACAGATATGTTTACCCTTGTGTGAACATTACACAATAAATATATGAAAATATCATGTGGTATAACATCAATTTGTAATTTTGTGGGTCAGTTAAAAATAAATTTTAAAAACATGGGACTCGGAGATGTTAAGTGTTTTGACTGGGTTAACACACAGAGGTGAGGCTGTAAATGCTTAAAGTCTATGAAATCCTAACCCAGTGTTTTGCCATGCTCCAAGCTTCCAGAGAGGAGAAAATGATAATTATTGTTTGTCTTGAAAAAGGAAGAGGCTTACTCTAGGAAGCCTCAGAAAGCAAAACTAGAGCTATCTGAGGGATAAGGAGAGTGAGGGATGGCAGTTGATGGAGCCTTGGTCTGGAAATGTCTTCTTCTACTATTGACTTTGTGTTATTTAAATGTTCTAAGCTTTCGTTTCATTATCTATAAATTGGCGATAATAGCAATACTTATCTCATAGACTTATTGTGCAGAATAAGTGAAATAATGCTCATAAAGCTTTTAGCTCAGTACCTAAGACCTAGTAATGGCTCAATAAATCACATAAATGTTAGCAGTTGTGATAATATTTTCTTAATACTGGAAGGGGGTCATTGCAAGGTAATGAGTTCCCCGGCATCGAGAACCTCCCGAGGATAGATGACCACCCTGTGTGAAGCCATAGAATAGAAGGAGTGCTTTTGGATGGAGTACATGATATTTTGTTTTGGAGCCATTATATCAGAATCAAAATTTTAAAACCACTTAAATTTTTAGGACTTTCAGAATATGTTTGTTTATTCTTTTACTGCCTCGTTCCTGATCATCACCCATTTCTTTCCTAGCTTCAGAAAATAGGGTAAGACTTAGAAATGGGGAAAGGACAGGAATGTCCCTTGAATATTTTTTTGTGGCTAAATACAAACACACATACCTAAAACTATGATTTTATATTGATATGATTATTGCATAAAATTGTGTGTTGCAAAATGTGTTTTTATTTTTAATTCTTTTTTAAATTTGTTTTTTTAGTTATAGGTGGACACAATCTCTTTATTTTATTTTTATGTGGTGCTGAGGATCGAACCCAGTACTTCAGGCATACTAGGCGAGTGCTCTACCTCTGAGCCACACCCCAGCCCGCAAAATGCGTTTTTATTCAGGTTAATTTAAACTGTCATCCTCCTCAAGTCTTCTCTGTTCCCTGTAACTGAGTTATTTGGAGTCTGTCTGAGGACTCTTTCTGAGCCTAGGAAACCATCAAGTATGGGTGTCTGCACATTAGGACGGCTAGTTCATTAATATGCCACACCTGCACCTGTTTGTGAACACAAATTTGTTTACAATGAATCTTGTCTACATTTATTTGCTTCCAACCATACTTCATGTCTTTCAACCCAGGAGAGTAAGCTAATGTGTGGCTTTGTGCCTTTAATGAGGAGCGAGGGTCATCAGAAGGTGTAGAGCTAGTTTGCAGTGAATTTGAATACATGGGAGGAGTATTTTCAATTCTTAGAAGGGAAAAATTACACCACACTGAAAGTGGCTGCTGAGCCACAAACTGCTAACCAATTTATTTCTAAAGAGTAGCTCCCTGGACATCCTGCTCTCTGGAATCATCCCAGGCTTTGTTTCACAGTGTTTGGTGTTGACTGCAGATCCTTGAACATCATGGAACATGTTAATTGGTCGAGGTGCTTAAAATACGGCCTCTGCCTTTTCTCCCTCATCTCATTTGCATGCAGTTGATGCTATTTGGGTAGGTGGACTGGCTGCCTCCTATCTGCTGCTTTCTGTAACTTTGCTAATACATTATTCTCCACCAGAATCACCGCCTCTTCATTACCATTTATTGTAATCCCACCCCTCTCTAAGCCTTGACTTAATTTTCTATTTTTTTTCTATAAAACCATCCTCAGTGCATCTCCCAGAGATAAGTGATCTCCTTTTCCATGATTATTACAGTCAACTCTATTTTTACCTTTCAAATGACCTCACAGTCTCTCTCCACTAACTTACTGTCATGCAGTTGTTTCAACTGCCTTGGCCAAAGAGCTGGCCTCCTACATTAAATCTAACCTCCCTCTGTCTTTTTTCAACCCTGAAAATAGAATGATGGTTTTAAATGAAACAAAATCTTAATAAGTGACACTTTTCCATAAAACTGTTCAATGTCTTCCTTTGAAGTTTGTTACAAAGACTGTACTTCTTGACATGGTCCTTGGAGGTCAGATCCTTGCCCATCTCTCCGGTCTCACTTCCCACTACTGTTCATACTGGTTCCTTAAGTGGTCTCAGCTGCCTTCTGCCTCAGTGCCTTTGCACATATTTCTCTCTCTTCCTAAAAACTGTTTTCATCTTCCCACTTTGTCCCATGGAATCATTGGTGATTGACCTCAGTTTATTAAATCCTAGTTTCTGTTGATCCTTTACTAATTATTCCCTCTTGAACCCTGATATTTCTCCATCTTACTTATTTCTATTTATGGCTGCATACTGACCTCATTAATGTTGATCTCTCCCTCTAGGTTGGAAGCTTCATAAACCTAGAGATCATATTCGTTTATTTTTTGGTTGGATTTAGCACCTAGGACCGTGTCTGAAAACAGAGCAGGTGCTCCCCTAAAAGCATTTGCCAGATGAAAAAGAAAAAAAAAAAAGGAAGCGATATGTTGTATAGGCTTAAATCTCCTCAAAGTCAAGGGCCACAGCGTTTTCATGTTCTGACCTATTGTGATGGCTAATTGAAGTTCTGACTCCGAAGACATATAAAAAATTGTGCCTAGGAAAGGATGATGGGAGGAAGGACTGGCAGATGCACCCAGGTGGCCTGAAAATATGCGTCCCGGAGAGTGGCACTGCCAGGGAGATGAGGCTGACCCTTTTTGATGATTGACTTCCCTCCCCAAGGTCTCTGCTCTGACCCCCAAAGATAAGAAACTCCAATCAAACTTACATTCCTTCCCTCAACACTGAAATGAAACAAGCTTTACCCAGAGCCCAGGAAGAGAGGAAAAATATAAATTGAGCTGAGATTCAGAACACCCATGGGGGAGGTGGCAATGAAATACCAATAAACCATATTAATATTCTGAAACCAGGAAGAATAGGTTGAACTCCAACCCAGACTTAATAACTATACGTGAGAGAGTACAGGGAGAAGGCAAGGCTGGGTTTCCGTCAGAATTAAAATGAGATCTGTAATGAAAGTGGTGATATAATTATAAACTGTGAAAACTTTTTCCCTTCTCTTTCTTCTTGTCCTTAATGGGCAACTATCAGCATTGGGCTGAAGCTGGTGCTAAGAGCTGTGGATACCCCCTAGAGTGGACTCTGTTTTTTCCCAAACTTCTTCATTAGGAAATCCTAAATCCACAAAACCGTGGAAGAAAAAACGTGCTTCAAACCATTTCTTCCTTAAATTGTAACTGATACCCAGGTTAAATGTGGCAAGGGGCCCAGGGCGGGACAAACCCAGGAAACCCACTCTAAGCAGCAGAACATGTTCAAGCTTTTAAGGAGATCACAACAGTCAACGGGACTGGAATGTTTTAATCACACTCTGTGCTAAGATGTTAGCTTGGCTTCCAACCAGAATGAATCGTTCCTAATTTCCCTCCTTAACAAAAGAGATAACTGAGTTTGACGTCCAAAATTGGAGACTAATTTCTGTGTTTTGATAGCAGATTGAGTCCAGAAATATGTTCCCAAGAACTGGGTGCAGAGGGTTCCTGCAAGGGATAGTGAAACTCAGTTTTATCTAATTAATAATCGCATTCTGTTGTTGGGAGCAGAAGGCCACTCTGATTCTTGGACTAGGAGGAGGGAATTCAGGGTGGGGGCTTTGATGAGATGGAGCTTATGTCTGTAGTAGGAGATGTCCCAGCATTGTGAGGTTGGTGTTTGCAAAGTGGCATAGGATGGAGGCATTGGAGCAGTGCATAGGAGAGAGAAGGGGACGTGGAAAAGAGGTTAAGGGCACTGACTTGTGACCTAGAAGATAGGGGTTCTCGACCCCGTTCTGCTTCTTGCCAGTTTTGTTCCCTTGGATATCTTCAGACACCCCCCTGAGCTTGTTTCCTCAGTGCTGTTCCTCCTTGCCTCAAAAGAGCACCAGTGGGCTGACCCATTGGAGCGGACTCTACCAACTGTGAGAGTAGACATGACCATGAGGATGGGGTACCTTTCAATCACTATTCATTCCTTGCTTTATTTAAAAAGGCAAATGAAGGGTTGCAAGGGGATGGTAGTGGATGAAGCTAAATACTGACAAATCTATTCATAACACCATTTCCTCCCCTCTCTGCCTCCTTCCTCCCAGCTTTCTGGCATGGTTTGGATCTGGAATGTCCACCAAAGGCTCATGCATTGAAAGCTTGGTCCCCACTGCAGCAGTGTTCAGATGTTCCGCCTTTGGGGCGTGGTTAGATCAGGAGGACTCTGTCTCAAAGAATTGATACATTAATGGATTTATAACTGACTGGAGACTGTAGAAGGTGGGACCTATTTGAAGGCAGTGGGTCCTTGAAGGCAGGCTCTTAGACACTATATCCTGTCGCCAGTCCCTTTCTCTCTCTGCTCTCTGCTTCCCAGCCACCATGAGGTAGCAACTGTGCTGTATGTGCTGCTCCCCACCATGATGTCCCTCACATAGCCCACAGTATTGGGGCTGAGCAACTCTGGACTGAAATGTCTGAAACTGCGAGCCCAGATAAGCCTGTCCTCCTCTAAGTTGATTTTCTCCAGCGTTTTGTCACAGCAACAGAAAACTGACTAACATGAATATTTGCTGATCACCTTCTCTGTGACATTCTCAAGTACTAGGGATACAGGTATAGATAAAATACAACCTTTGACCCTCCCCTCCCCAGTTTAGTGGCAGTGGGACCAACAAGCAAACAAAAGATAAAAGATAGCAAGGCAGGATTCATAATGGCACTGTGCTGGAGGCTATGGAGATAGAGATGTGGGGTAGCCAGGTGTGCAAGCTGGAGATGAGGAGGGGCCCCCAGAGGAGGACATCTTGAGCAGGCGCTCGTAGAACTGAGTCTCAGAGCCATGGATGCTTGCCTGGAGATGGGTAGTGTCTAGCAGTAGGCTTCCCAGAGAGGAGTATGGCCATTTGACTTCATCTATACAGACACTGTTGTAGAATCCTCCTAATGGTTGCAATAACAGCACTGCTAATTAGAAATACTCCAGAAACGTTGCTAAGTGCCAGGTGCTGCACTAAGTCCTATGCCAGGTATTAACTCATTTAATCCTATCACTCATGAAATCGATCCAGTTGTTATCTTCAGTTTAAGGGATATATGAAAATGTAAAGGTCATATGAACCCAGGGAGATTAGTGACCACCCCATGGTGGTCACACAGACTGGAACAATTTGAGTAGAAATATTTCAAAGGAGCAACCACAAAGTATGGTAGAAAAATAAATTCAATGATTGAGATTAGGTTCTGGCTCTACCATCACTTGGCCATGATTTTGATCCAGTCTGAATTTCTTCATTTTAAAATTGCAGGAAGGGGAACAAGATGATGTTTAACATTTTCCTACCCTAACATTCTAAAAGCAGGAGAAATACTCTATTTACATGCCTTAGGATGTTATGCTATGTGAAATAAGCCAGACACAGAAAGACAAAAACCCATGGGAAGCTAAAATCAGTTTTGATCTCATGGAAGTGGATGGTGGTTGCCAGAGTCTGGGAAGGGTAGAGGGCAAGAGGATGGGGAAGGGTCATAAAATAAAAAACCCAGCTATATAAAATAATGAAATCCTCTATAGCACTCTAGGGTGACTCTTATTAACAATAATCTATAATGCTTTTCAAGATAGCTAAAAGATTTTGAGTGTTCCCAGCACAATGTAATAATAAATAATTGAGGTGAAGGATATGTTCATCCTCCTGTTTTGATCATTGCACATTGTCTACCTGTGCTGAAACATCACATTGTACCCCATGAATATGTATGATCACGGTGTCATTTTAAGAAGGTCCCCCATCATTGATCCCATGGGGTGGGGAGAACTCCCAGGTTTCTCTGCAGCCATCATGCGAGTGTCCCCGTCCTCTCCCCTCAGACTGGCTTGGTCCAATCTGCAGCCAGACAGCCCTGGGCAAGAATGCTGGGAACAGAGGCAGCTGAGCAAACTTTCCACAGCCCACAAGTTGCCATTTGAAGAAAGCTTAGAAGGATCACAGCCAAGCTTCTGCAGGGACCGCAGGCTCCCAAGGCTGCCTGGATGAAAAAGAAAGAGGTGGGAAGCCAGGCTGTGGTGGGAAAGATACATCCCTATCTCTAGCTCTCAGCTCCAGATGCCAGGGGACCTTGGACATCTTAGATGCCAGCAAGCGCGTGGAAAGGGGAGAATGCATTGTATTCAGAGGGGGAAATGATGAGATGAGATGGGAGGAATAATTAAAACCCATGCATCCCCCCAGCCCTGGGACCCACCAAAGCCTTGCTATTTTTCTTGCCCTCCCTACTCTGCCCCTCTGGATTATCTAAGCCAAATATATCTGCAGCTGCTCCGCCTTGGGGTTTCCAGAAGCTGTTGGCAAATTTATGAATCTCTGCTAATGAATGGCCTGGGCATCTTGTCCTGAGCCACAGTTGTTCCTGAGGCAAAACCCACCCCTGAACCTCCTGTGCTCAGAATTGAATATTGTCAGTAAGTCCCTACATTCAGACTTCAGACTGGCACTTGCCAAGGATCTCTCTGCCTAAGGCCAGGACACCCATTATGGGAGATGTTCAACGTGGGTGAGGTGGGGGAAGAACATGAGATTTTTGAATCTGAAAAGCTCAGGTTCAAATCCGCACTCTTCCATTTACTAGCTATGTATCTTGGACAAGTCACCTCACTTCTCTGAGCCACCAAACATACTATCTATAAATGAAAAGCAGTAAGTCCCTGCTTCCTAGGATGGTGGTGAGGATGGAATAGAGGATGTCATGAAAATAGCCAAAAATTAACCATCAGTTAATGCTAATCATGCCCTCCAAGGCTTTGCTCCTACTCCTTAAAGTGATAGGAGACCTGTAAAGCAAAAGATGACAGTAGATGGCCAATCATAATCTGAAATGTTCGGCACGCAGACAAGAGTCAGCAGGGTTGCCAAGGAAGCCTGAAGTGTTCTCCAGTAGGAAGGTCTGGGAGAAGCTTCAGGGGTTGGGGGGAGGCAGTTTGCTTGGGCCTGTTCCCACTTCAGCAAACTAAATGGACAGGGATTGGGAGCACTCCTGTTGGAGATGGGAGAGAGTGAGGACAAGGCATTCTTCCAGGCAAGGAGAACAGGTCTGTCAGGAGCAAGTAGTGTCCAGACACCCAGGACCCCATGGAGACATGAATGGGACTAGTGGGAAGACCAACAAGAAAGAGCAGGGTCCTCTGTGTTGGGTTTTTATCCTGGAAGCAATTAAGTATCACAAAATCACTGAAGGGTTTTAAACCAAGGTCTATAGGAGCCATAATTGTTTTTGCCAAAGACGATGCAATTTGTTCATTTGGGATTCATGTTATAGATTGTCCACATCTGGGTTCAGATGCTAGCTATATATGTTCATAACTGATGGTACCAATGCCACTCGACCCTTTCAGATTATTTCTTAATCTATAGAGTTGTGAGAATTAAGTGAGATGTCTGTATTGGGTGGAATGTTTTGGCAAACAGAAAGTGCCTGGCACTGTTTTATTTTTTTAGCATTCTTATCTTCCTCGTCCTCACTCTCCTTGTCTGTGGGTTTTCTCTGTTAAATGGTCTGAACTTTCCGTTGTGCACTCAGTACATTGACAATTACTTACCCAATGTCTAATTTGGTTAAGTCTGGGCTACATTCACACTTTGTCTGCCTAATACTTGATTCTGAATATTTCCATCTATGTAAGCTTGAGCTAGTTATTTAATCTTTCTAAGCCTCTGTTGGTTCATCTGTGAAACAGGGACAATCACAGGGAATCACCTCTCTGGGTCACCCTGCTTGGCATTTATCCAATATTCAGTAAACATGAGTCCTGCCAATACTACTTGAAGGCTCTTAAGGACAGGGAAATGTCTTCTTTCTGTGAAAAAACCCAGTTTCACAGGATACATGAACTGACTGACCACAGTGTGAAAGGCAGCTTGAGGTTGCCAGAGCTTAAGGCAAGTGACTCTAGGAGGAGTCTGCTATGCTTAGTCCCTAAGATAATGTTCCAGCAAGGACATCAGCAGTGAGAAAGAAGATAAGGGAGTTTCTTCAGAGCTGGAACTGCAAAAATAATTGCAGTTAGAACAAGCAACTGATTGCAGCTAGAGACCCAGAGAGCTGAGCGTCACAGGTGATATGTCATTTGCCTCCTAGGATCCCCCAGGGGCTGGGGAACACAGATATTGATTCAAGAAACCCAACTGACTGGGTGTCCCTCTCCCTTATACAGTGCTGTGAAGTATGGGTTTGAGAGCATGAACATCAACCCCAGAGTCCTTGGCTTCAAAACCTAACTCCTCCTTCCTCCTCTGAAACATGAGAACATGGATGCACCATCAATCAGTCTGTTATTGTGAGGATTAAATTGCCACCCCCGACCAGCGTGGGCAGGTGAACTTAAGGTCGCCCGTGTGAATTTCCTGTGATACCAAATAAAACATGGACACACACTTTACCTTTAAATCAAGCTTCAGGACAGCTCCTTCGCTCTCAGCCTCAAGTTCCCCAAATGGGAGAGCGAGGAAAGTCATGAGAGGCTGGCGAGAGACAGCTAGCGTGTTTGTTCGGAAGTGACCCTCATTCTTTAGAAAGTTCCATCCAAAAAAGGTCAGGAGGGGCAGGGTTACAAGGACAGGTGAGAGTAATTCAACCCCTGGGGCTGCAGGAAGGCACGCCTACGCCTACGCCTTTGGCTACTTCAAGGATGGGACAATATCAAGGTCAATACAAAAGTGACCCACAGAGCCTCTTCCAATCACAGGAAGGAGAATGCCAGTCATTCAGCGAGAGCGCCCCCCACATTAAATGGTTGCGAACTGCAAGGGCCTGGCCCATGGTAGACACGCACACGTAATTGCTATTATTATGATTCTGCTCATGCGCCAGCTTCCTGATATGAGATCAAGAATCAGATGTTTACCTCTTGGCTACATTTGTAGGGAAAAGACAGAAACAAAAAGGAAAAAAAAAAGGTATGTAAATAACTCTGAAGATGGTACCATATTAGGACCTTTACAAATCCTGCCTGGATGAAAATTATTCATAAGAGATGTCACTGTGCTCTCGGCAAAATTAATTTGCCAGGTCTCTGCAGGCCACTTTGCTGAAGGCTTGAATGGTCTTAGTAATATCTTGGGTGATGTCTCACCACAGAACTGGGGCCAGCGTGGAAGATGCAGCAAAAGATCATCTGCAGCACCCACACAAGTGCTGGTGTGACCTGAGATTGCAAAGCTCCTGGGGGTGGCTGTTTCTTGCTAAGACTCAAATGCAGCATTAATGTGCTGGGCTAGGGACTCACCTCAGTCACAGAGGCCAGCAAGGAGGCCCAGAATCCTGGGAATGGGAACTAGGGTCATGTTTGAAATATGGAATCAATTTAAAATGGCAGCTTCTACCACTTCAGAAGGGAGTGTGGGCACAGAGGTGAGGCCCCCACATTGGGCATATTGCCAAAGAGCCGGCTTGGCAATTCTCTAAATTATAGACTATTAAAGCTGGAAACTATTTTTAGCCTTATCTTTACTCATTCCCCACTTCAGGCGTCTCACACGCAGCCCACACGTAATGGCCATTTCCTTAGGGTCTAGATTCTCCTTTGCTCCTTTACAAAGATTTGTTTCCCTTTGCATAAATCCCCAGTCCTTCCACTCTTCCTGGCTGCGGTGTTCTAGTGCTTCGGCACTTAGCTCAGGTGTGGACATTTGCAGGAAATGTTTTCTGGCTTTGCAGAGGAGGTGAGTGTCCTTGCGCTGAGCTCCCAGAGTTCCCCATTGAGTTGTCATCCCAAGGCCGAAGATGTTCCTGCATAATGTTCTGCCCAGCGATTTCCTGACTGAGCCATGTGCTGCTTCCAGGCAGGGACTCTTTCTTCCACCTCTGTAGCCTCCACATTGTGTCATAGTACCCAACATAGAGTGGGAACTCAGTATATGCAGATCCATTCCCCATTTTTAAAAAAAAAAACTCATAGAATAAGTCTGAGACATTTAATCTTATTACTGTGATTATGGATCCTATTGCAATTTTATTTCCACACTCAAAATCAGGTCATTTGATTTGGCAATGAGGTAGATTCTTCAAAACCAATCTTGAGGCCAGTTAACCCAAATAGCTGTATTCCCAAAGCGCCATCCAAGATCAAGGTGGAAGGTGGAGATTATTCTCACTAAGGTAGAGCTCACAAAAGTCTGGGGAAAAAATAGAGGATGAGCTGAGCCTAAAAGAATGGGTTGAGCTTAAAAAGATTCCCCCCTTCCACAAAGAACTCATCTGAGGATGGGAAGAGACTGGTCTAGGCAGAAAGTATTGAGCTTCAGCTTTTCCCCTATCCCAAGTTACTTGCTGCATCAGCTCTGAGCAGCACGTGACCTCACCCCTTCCCATCCTCACACCCCAGTAAGATCCACATAGGTAACAAGGTGACTGGGTTTTCCGCATTCAAGGTGAAGACACCATGTTAGCATCTGGAGCCCTCTAGTCCCTTTCAGTCCCCATCCTTCTGCCTGCTGAGGAGCATGTTCATAGCTAGAATCCAAATAAAATAATATTAATTAATTGTAAGAATAGCAGGTAAAAGTCATCAGGTACCTCTGATGTGGCAGTCCGTGTGCTACTTACCTACAATGCCTTATTCAATCTTTACAGAACTTTTTCACACATGGGACCAGCGTTTACTTTATGCCCCTTGCATGTCATGGAGCAGCAGAGATGTTGTGCTGTGAAGGATAGACTAGTCTTGCCTTCATGGTGCTTTCATTCACAAGACAGAGACACCAAAGCAAATCTGCAGAATAGCAAAGTCACAGTGGTATTTGTTGAGTGGCTGTGTAGAATAAATTGAGGAAGAGAATTGGGATGTCTTGCTCAACTGTGGTGGTCAGGGAAGAGCTCTCTGAGGAGATGGCATTTAAACCAAGAAAAGAAAAAAAGAAAGTGTGTCCCAGGCAGAGGGAGCAGTAGATTCCAATCCACTTGAGTGACTTGGAAGCTAGGACAAGGTCAGTGTGGCTGGGCATCCTGAGCAAGGCAGGTTGCAGAGTTGAGCTGGATGTGGATGTGCCTTAGTGGGATTCCTCTCAGATTCTTTTCTATATCTTCCTGCTCCCTAGCAGTTTTTTCCTTGTTGTAGTTATTTGTACTGGGTATGAATCCCTGGGGTACTTTATCAGTGAGCTACATCCCCAGTCCCTTTTATTTTATTTTTATTTTTTTTTTTTTGAGACAGGTTCTCACTAAATTGCTTAGGGTCTTGCTAAGATCTCAAACTTGAGATCCTCCCAACTCAGCCTCCCAAATCACTGGGTTTACAGGCATGTGCCTCAGTACCCAGCTTCCTGACAGTTTTTGCTGCTGCTGGCTTTCCTGAGAACAGACCTCTTTTACCCGCTTTGGAACATTGCCTTAGAATCAGCCCCACTGTGTGTTGCCGCCCCACCCTCCAGGATGGCCCCCTTCACAGTGCTCCAAAAACCTGCACGCTCAGCCATCCTGGTGCTCAGCCCCCAGCTGACAGTTGACCTCATGAGGTCTGTTATTTGAGGAAAATGACTTGTACTTGAGGATTTGAAATTTTAAATAATAAGTAAATCAGTAAAGCCGAATTCCAGGCAGTGAGTGGCAAGTATTTTTTAAAAGAAATTCTCCCCACCTCACACTTGTTTAAGTCTGATTTTCAGAATCACTGTCCTTCTCTTTTGCCATAGAAGATACTATTGGGGACTCTCAGAGCATTTTCCATAATTGGAAATGAGCAAGTCCAAAAGAAACACACCAGCAACTAATGGTCCTTTTTGCCCTGGGATACCGTCTGTGATTATTTCTCAGAAGTGATCTTTAATTGTTTCATCTAAAAGGTATGCATCTTCTTTGCTCGGGCTGTCTCCTCGTAGAGGCTTGTGAATTGGATCCAGCTATTAGTAGCACTTACTAATTTCCTCTGAGTCTTGCTGGCTGCAGCGCCAGGCTTGGAACAACTTTTAATTTTGTTTTTAATTAAATTTCAGTTGTTTCAAATCATTCACTTTTAATGCCATTTCTTTGCAGTCCTCAGAGGCCACAGGAGCTGTGTGTTCTTGTTTATGCACATACACAATCTGATGCATGCATATCCATGGCACGGCTAAAGACTGACTCCTGGCTGAGGTCCAGAGCAGGAGCAGGCAATTAGGAAAGTAGAAATGAGTCACAGAATGGGCTTTTGTTTGTGCAGCTATATCCAAAGCTAATATGTTGCTTAAATGGGAGTCTTGGTTATTGTATTTGTTTTTTGCCAAACTATATTTGAACAAGGCAGTGTTCTGTTTTATTTCACAACAGGATGATCAAATACATGTAGGTAGTAATAGTGTAAGAACACTAACATTTATTAAGCATTTATTATGTGTCAGGTAGTGTTTTAAGCACTTTACATGTATTACCTAATTTACATTAAAAGTGAGTAATTCGAAACAACGGAAATTTAATTTACATATATTACCTCCTACGTTCCTATGAGATCATTATGCACATTTTTATAGTGGAGGAAGGAAAGCCCATTTAACTAGAGCGTTATCACTTGGCTCATTAGTTGCAGGGCCAGAACACAAATGCTGGCTGCCTCACTCCCTATTTTTGCCCTTCAACACCACACTGGACTCTCTCTTTCTCTCTCTCTCTCTCTCAAATACAGTAGGGCTTCATCGTCTAAATGAATTTAACAACAAAAACAATGGCCATTGACTGATTCTTTGCAAAAGTGAAACAGTGAACTTCGGTTGGTCTTTTCTACGTCTTCCGCTATTACCCATTCCTGTTGTATAAATGTGATTGTGCACCGTAGGGGTTAATTTCGAGTCACAAAGTCATAGTTTGGCTATTTAACTGTGCTCTTTCAGATACTCAGCACCCCAGGAAGGACAATTAAGTTTGAAAGCAAAAGCATAAATATGTACCAATCGTCCTGCATGTCCCTCAGTTTAGCTATCATCCTTTGTTAGACTGTTAGTTCCAACTGGAAACGGAACTCAATGATTTTCTATCTTGGACACTTCACATATTTTTTTCCCCTTTACAGGAAACATAATTTCTTTAACACTTCCACCCTCCCTTTTCTATTACAACATCTCATGCGTGTGCATACACACACGTATACCACCCCGCCAGGAAGCCCATTGTTTTCTTTGCTGCACTTGTTCATACTTTCAGTTGTGTAAGTGTCGGTGCATGTGATTGTTTACCATTCTTACATTATGCACTCTTGATGGCCAAGTGCCATGTCTGTCTTATTCCCCACCCTTTTAGCCAGACCTAGCATGTAAGTGATGCGCACTGGACACGTGTCAATTGTAGGAGTTCATACATTCGGGAGTCAAAGTCAAAACCAGGCTGCTGAGTAGTAAAGTGATGGTAGATGAAGAAGGGAACCAGAAGTGTGGACTTGTGGATTCTATTTTAAGGTTTGTGTGGAACTTGTGCAGGATGCTTCTTTGGGACATGGAAATGATGACAACTCTCCTTACCTTTCCCAGAATTCATAATAGGGTTTGGCAGCTGAAGGGTGATTGATGAAACTGCTTTGGTGTACCTGAGCTGCAGCTCTCCTTTATTATCTTGCTCCTGGTACCAATATTATATACTTAGGCAGCTGTTCACATCCGTGCCAGACAATGAAATCTGTTCCATCAACATAACTGTTGAAACCTCTGATTTTTGGAAGCTTTGCCCCATGTAGTCCTTTGTAACATCATAAAACAATTAGATTTAGGCTTAGCATTAATTTGAATTATTGTCCAGTTTCCAGAAAAATATCTCCTGGAAATGTCATGAGGATGTATTACATGTCTTTGGAGATATTAAATATTGAATTACAATATTATGTCACCCTCCCCTGCCACTTTTCTCTTTCCCCCTCAATATGGTGTGATTTATGTTTCAGCTGCTACCATGGGAAGCTCGGTACTTAGAGAAATAACCAAAGGTGAATGTTGACAGAAGCCACCCCCCCACCTCAACAATAAAATAGACTAGTACTGTGAACAGGTGTTCCTTGAAGTGAGAGGAATGGGAAGCGGTCTGGCGTTACCAAGCTTTGGATGAGCAGACCACAATTCTAGTTTTGAATCATCAGTCTTCTATCTGTGTGCTTTGGGACATGTACCATTAGCCTCCTTCAGCCTTAATTTCCTTGTCCATAAAATAGGCGGTGTTTCTAAGGTCAATTAGATTAATAGAAGCAGCAGCAGCAGCAGCAGCAGCGGTAGCAACAATAAAATTTTTCATTTGAGAGGTGCATTCAATGTGTTAGACACGCACAGTCACATTTCATATTCGTGCAAATGCTATAAGGCAAGTACTTTTCATCCTCTTCTACATGAGGAAACTGAGAAAAGAATACTGAGCATGTTCCAGGGGTCACTGAAATGGTGGGTTTAAGGGAACCTTTTGGATCCAGGTTGGCCAACCTCAAGGTCTGCGCTTTCTATACTGAAGCCATTTCTAGACAAAAGAAGAGAGTAGAAGGCAAGAGATCTGGAGGAAAAAGCAACACACACACACACACACACACACACACACACACACACATACACACACATACACACACACTGACAGTGAGAGACAAAAGCAGGCAGGTGCCTGGGCCTAATTTGGTCGGTTGGCATTGAACCCACAGTGTAGTAATGAAACAGATCCGGGGAGGAATTGCTAATATGGTTATTCTTAGTACTCACAGTTGTGAGTCGTCTTTGCCAAACAGCCCCTGACGTTAGTGCAGATTTCTTAGGAAAGGCAGAGAGAAGCACATCTCATAAGAAAGGACAGACCCAAAGAAGAAGGCACAGGACAGGGAAGGTAATTAAACTGCTAGATCCAAAAGGCCACAAGCATTTCAGTGGGTCCTTCTGCCAGCCATCCACATTTCAGCCACATGTTTTGCAAATGTACCCAACATAATACATGCCAAGCATTCTTCTAGGGCCCCTCATGCTTGCAAAGCATCTCCATTCCTTCCCTACCCAATGTACCCCAGGATATTGTCAACATCAAGAGATGCTACTGGAAAAAGCTTTAAGTCAGCCTTGAGGAAATGAGTGTAACCTAGGTAGGGGAGAGCAAAGTGACTTTTTCAGAATTAAACTATTGTCTTCCTGTGTCTCTGGCAGGACTACCATGTTGCACAATTTCAGGAGGCATTGTCTGCGTGGGATATAGTTGTTAATGGAACTATCTGTGCTTATGTGTGTGTACTCATATGTATGCATATGTATGTGTGTGTGTGAATATATATATATAATATATAAACTCATGCCAATATCCAATTGCATATACATATGCAAAATATGCAGTAATAATGTGTTATATCTATGAATAGACATATAATTATACCTAGAATGCATGGCTTCCTACATAAAACGTGTCCTCTAGAATAGTACAACATAAAGACCCTAGCCAAGCACTGTTCTGTCCATAGGAAATTCACTTAAATTTTATTTAATGGCCATAGAAACTCTATGAAGGAATATAATTCCCATTGTGCCGATAAGGAAATGGAGGAGGCTTGCCAAGACTAAGTGATTTGTTCCAGGATCACACAGCAAGTAGTGACTGGGCCAGGATTAAATCTGCCCTTCTTTGACTCCTGTCAAAGCTCCCATCTGAGCTCCCATCTCAGTTCATGTCTTACTTGGGCAGCTGACAGAGAGAAAGTGATTTTTCAGTATTAGAAAGTCAAAGCTAAAGGACCTTTGGGTTTTGGGAGCAACTGTCTACCATGTTCATTCAAGACACACTGATCCTAGATCAGAAAGAAAGCCAACATTGAGATTGGGCTTGATGCATACATTCCCAATGACATGATGAAGAAAATTTTTTTAAAAGAAAATAAATTCTTAAATGAAGAGTAAATAACTCTCTACATCTTTAACCAAATTTCTTCCTTAAAAATTTAAACAAGTGAAAGAAAACTGAGAAGCCTTGCATGACTTTGTTCTTTTCCTATTACTCTACTCAGCTTGGTACCAAATTGTTGTATCCCTGGGGCAGGGGGGGGGCACGGTTTTCTTTTTTAAAATGTCAAAACTTCAAACATCCTTTGTTCAGACTCAAATACCCCTAACTCAACTTTGAAGCCAGAGCAGGGATCTATAAAGGCATGTAGAATTCTGTGGCAATCTGTTCCTAGCCAGACTTTGATCACGATCTGAGGTGGGGAATACAGAAAATGACAGAAACAGTGCTATTGCCCAGAGGAAATTTGGGCCTAGCACTTCAGGGACATCTCCATTTGGGCAGAAGGAGGAGGAACGAGATACAGCTTTATTTGAAAACTGCTATTTTTCTAATATAGAACACCCACAATCCCAGTGGCTTCTGGAGAAGCCACCTCCTCCCTCGTCGCTTCCTCTGTCATATCTGGTGATATGCTGTCAAAAGTTTCTTCCAGACCCTGGCCCTCTCAAGTTGTCAACATTTCCTGTCCCAGGGAGGAAGCCCCAGACGCGTGACCCTCCCTTAGCTCCCCAGGATCTGCTCTTGGTGGTCCGTGTGACGTCCTGCCACAAACCTGAGCCAGAGGTTATTACAACTCTTGGGTTTTCTTCCTGCCCTGACACTTCTCAGCTGTGTGACCTTTGGAAAGCCAGTGGCAATCACTGATCTCACCTCTTCACAGCACTGGGAGGGTGGAAGTCACAGAATCCAGATTCTAGGTGTAGACATGAGGTCATTGATTGCATAACGATGGGGTGCGCTGTGAGTTTTGTGAACCTTGTAGCGTGTCCTTACGTCAGCTAGATGGTGCAGTCTATTAATTACCCAGGCTACGCGGTGTATGCATCTGGTATAGTCTGTCGCTCCTGTGGCCATGATGAGCAAAGCAACACGAACTCAAATCAAGCACAAGAGAAAATGATGCCATGAAGAGACTGGTAAAGACAAGCTGTCTGCAGCGGCTGCTGGTGTAATAGGCCATGGTGTTTTTTGGTAAAGTTATTTTTAATAGGTAGAAGCCTACAACCTAAGTAATGATACATGTCTACTAGTAAAGAGCAACACTGTCATTATCAAGTACAAGTTCCTTACATAGTTGGGCATGTCACACTTTCATATGACTGGCAGCGTCCTTTGTTTATACCACCATCACCACAACACATTATGACAGCTATAATGTCACTGGGGATAGGAGGTTTTCAGCCCTTATCCTCTCAAGGGCCCGCGGTTGGATATGAGGTTCTTCTTTGATCAAAGACTCTTGATGCTGAGCATGACTGCACTTCCCTAATCCAATGGGATCTTAAGCCCCTTGGTCCCTTTCCTTAACCCAAGTTTTCTTATCTCTAAAAGAAGAGGGTGTGACTGGAGCAGGCATCTTTGCTGAAATGGAGTGAAAATGGATTCTCATGTGCAGGGTGAGATAATTTTACTCTTTTTATGTACACCAAAATATAATATGTAAGCTCTACCAATACTACATAAACAGATACACAGTCTATCTCTAGCATTACAATTTCATGGGTGAGACAAGGTTTGTGAAAAATGTTTTAAAAGGCTTCTTAGAGAATGATAAAACAGTCAATTCTGGGACCAAAGAACTCTCAGTTTTCTGGTATTTTGTAAAATTAAATATGTAACTATTATAGTATCATAACATTCGGATTTGTTGTATGATGAATCGAAGAAGATTCCAATCTCAACCAAGTTTCTGTCTTCTTCAGTGCTTGAAAAAATTGTATTTCTTGTAAAATGAAGCAAAAGAAAGAGATTGACCTCTTTAAAATAGCTACTGGAACTTCTTGGGGTCTTCTTGGCTTCTTTCCCTCTCTTATCATGTGCACCTTATTCTCATCCTGTATCATCATCGTCTCTCTTCCAGTGATGTTGGAAGTATTTGGAACAAAGTTGTAGATGCCACTGGGCATCAGAGGAATGGATGAAAAGAGCACAGGTCAGACTAGGGCTTTTATTCTAAGCTCCATGAACCCCTGAGCAGCCCATGTATAAAACTGGATTTATTTGTTGGTTTCCCTAGTAACACTGTGCATTTCGTTTTATAAACTTGAAAAATTTTATTCTGAAATGTAATCCATAGGGATCCCTGGCACAAAGTAAAGATTAATGTGTGCAAATGGAAGAATGAAGAGATAGTTGTCAAATATGATGGTAGTAGTATATTGATTTGCCATGCTGCCATGGAAAGTACCTTAAAATTTCAAGATCAATGGATCAGCAGGGTTGGCTATTTCTGGGGCCTCTCTCTTTGACTTGTTGACGGTGGCCTCCCATTGTGTCTTCACGGGGTTTTTCCTCTGGGTGCATCTATAGTCTAATCTCCTCTAAGGAGGACACTGCTCGTCTTGGGTTAGGGTTCACCCTAATGACCTCGTTCAATTTTTCTTTACCTAAAGAAGCAAAGGCCCTGTCTCCAAATACCATCACTTCCAGAGGCCATAAGCATTAGGACCCCAACATGCATTTGAGGGGAACATGATTCAGCCCATAACAGGTCGGGACCTTACGGAGGAACAGGAAAAGGTTGAAGTTGACCCCAGGAAATGGACAATAGAATGTCAGGAGGGAAGAGAGGACGAAGGGGAAGATCAGGGGAGCTGACTGGCTGATGATCCTCTCAGAGATCCCCGTAATGATGCTCTTAGAGATTGATGGCTCCTAGCTATCCAGATTGTCTCCAACTTGATTTTAGTTCCTGTTTTTGCAGTTTGATCACACATTCATTAAATAGTTTCAGTTAATGGTGGCAAGCCTGACTCTGGGTTCCATAGGCTGGGGAATAGGGCGTTAGTGAACACACACTTCAGGGATCTGTTGGGCTGATAGCAGGGGTGGTCTTCATTTCTCTTTCGTCAGAGTTTGGTTTTTCAGAGTTTTGGTTTCCGAGGAACAACATTTCTCCCAGGTCCAAGACCTCAACAGGTAGAAAGAAACCATGGTGATCAAATAGAATAAGTGGAATCTTTAATTATTTCCTATCCAAAGAAAGCCGAGAAAGACCAATGAATGCTTCTGGCCAAAACATTCCCTGCACGGCCACTGGGAAGACCATCTTTCCCTGGTCGGCTACCCACTCACCACTGTGACCAGAGACTTGTTTTTGAAATGTTTTCATCCGTGGGTCTCAGAGGTCTGTCTCATGATTCGAGGTATAATGAAAGGGATTCGCAGCTGCTGTCTGGCTCTCCAGGCAATTTTTATCTGGTGACACCACCTTCAGTGGTATTTTTAGTTCTCATCTGTAGCTTTCTGTTTCTTTGGGGGCTGATGTGCCTCTGGCTTTTCAAAGAACATTACGGAGTGGCCTGAGCTCCCCAGCTCATCCCTGATCTATGCTGCACAATTACAGAAGCAGGCTTATAATCAATGTAATTGAAGATCACAGTTAATGAGGACCTCCGTGCCCGTGCAGTCCCCTGAGCAAGGCTGGTCTTCAGATGCTAGATAAGGAAATGATTGGGCTGAACTGAAAATCCATTTGGCTAATTAGATGATGCATATTCCCACAAGGCAGTGGGAGAAAAACCTGTGTGTGTGCATATGTATGTGTGCGTATGTGTGTTATGTTGTGTGTGTGTGTGTGTGTTTAAAAATAAGGAAACATGACATTTTGAAGTTGAGAGCTTTTGGCAGAGATTTATTTCAGAGTCATTTCTCTCTGGGGGGAATCTGTATGAGTATCTTAGAGAGGAATCTTAGAGCACCCAGTAATGGGAGTGCATTTTTAACATGAAGCCAAGAAAATAAAACAGAAGTCCAGAAGAAAATTCAAGAAATATGAGGCACATGGAACAATGAATTTTACTCCTTTGCTGGGGAGTATTGATTCCCAAGAAATGCCAGACTTTGTTCAGAGAGTGCTTCTTGATACTCTTTGACTTTAATATTGCTCCTTTCTGCCTCATTCTCTCCACACCCACCCAGCATCTTCTGAGCCTCCACTACACGCTAGGGACCATGCTGATTATAGAGCTAGATAAAGTGTGGGATTTGCCTTCAGTAAGATGGGATAAGAAGCGGGGGAGGGGAATGGATACTCAGGCTTTGCCTTAGAGTTTCCATGTCTGCTTTGCCTTTCTGGTCTATGAACTTGGTAGCAAATGTCAGCTTTTATTCACCGAGAGCCCAGTGCAGGGCTTGATGCTGCATAGTGTCTCAAATGCATGAATGAGTGAACCTGCAGCATGGAATGTGAAGCTACTGTTTGAGTGAGATTCTTCCTAAGTATTAAAAGGGTTAGGAGAAGTATGAGCCTGGTCTGGAGTTGGGCCTTATGGAGTGAATATCACATGGGTTGCCATATAATGTGGAGGACATAGCTCATCATGCTTTGCTCCTTTTACCTTACTTCTGTCTGGTTTCTTGTTCCCTTTCCCATCTTTCCGGGTCTAACTTAAAGGCTACCTCTCAAGGCTTCCTCTGTGAGCTCCTGTTTTTTCTTCTTCTTATGCCCAAAGACAATGTCTAGCCTTTTCAGGAAGTCCTCAACCCTCTATAGTTTTTATTATAGATATCTGTGCATATATTTGATCACCCTTATTGAGTCCATAATATTCTCAATGAATTCAGCCCATTTCTCAGGCTCTAAACAGGGAGGGGTTTACTCAGTGTTAGTTAAATGAACACATTAAATTTGATACAAAGTCTCTCCTTTGCATTGTCTGGTATGGTATGCCCCTGCTGTATCTCCTTGCTCCTTCCAGGAAACCCTTCTACCTGAGTCTGTACTTTAGTTATCCATTTCCATGCCCATGGGGTATATGAGAACTCAGGGACCAACATAGTGAAGTTCAAGTTTTAGTTTGAACTGGGAGAGTCTAAAAGACTAGTCTTATTTCCTGGCCTTCATGGGATGAAAAAACACTAAATTGGGGGTGGGAGAAGATTCAGAAGCATTTCTACTTCATAATACCATGAAGTGAGAAGAAATTTAACTTAGTCACACAAGGAATTTTTGATATCATTAATGTACTTGACATTCACTAAACTCCCAGCATGTTACAGGCATTTTACCAAGAGCCAAATTGATAAGGACTAATGAATCACAACCTGTTTCCTGTAGGAAATCAGTCTATTGGAGAAAACAAAAGTCCTCCAACACTGTACTCTATGCACTAAAGGAGTTTGCAGACTACTGGAGGCATGGTGAAAGGAAAACAGAAAACAACTCAACCAAAGTCCCTGCTTCCCGAGACAGCCTGGAATAAACGGAAGGTCCCAGCTCTGGAGGCTTGCTTCAGTTTTCACTTTTGCCATTTACTAATTGTGCAGATCTGGCCAGATCAATTTCTTCCCAAATTTCATGTTATCCTTCTGGAAAATAGATAAATACGTATCTTACAAGGCTGTTGTGAGGATTAAGTGAGCAGATTGTGCTACACATTCCCAGGGATGAACCGAAGACATTCCAAGGACAACAGCTCCCCTCTGCCATTAGACCAATTGTGCATCTCTGTGTAGGGAAGAGAAGGTAACCTGCTGATTCAGTCCATTCATGTTGCTATATCAGAAGGCCACAGATTGGGTGTTCATAAACAACGGAAAGCTTATATTTCATAGGTCTGGAGCTGGCAAGTCCAAGATCAAGATGCTGGCAGACTGATCTGCTACCTGGTTCATAAACGATCATCTTTTCTGGGTTCCTACAAGGTGAAAGGGGCAAGGGAGCTTTCTGGGTTATCTTTTATGAGTGTACGAATCTCATTCATGAGAGTTTCTCTCTCATGACCTAATCACCTCCAGAGGCTCAATTTCCAAATTCCATCCCACTGGGGGCTAGGTTTGTGGATTGGGGAGGAGGCACATCTCGTCTGAACTACCTACTTTCAAGCCAGTTCCTTCCAAGGAAACTCATACTTCTCATATTTGATACCTGATAACTAATATTCTATTTAAAATCCAAGTTTATAAGAAGTCCAAATAATAATCAACATGGCTCTGGTTAAGTGAGATTTCACAGTGTGCCCAGGACTTACATTGTGATGCTGAACCCCAGTCTCCAGTTAGCACCAAGGCACTCATTCCCCCAGCCACCAGGAATGTTGGTGGTTGTCCACTGTCAGGTGAGTTCTTACTGGAGAAATGTCCTTCATTGAAAGGGAACAGTTCATCCAAGGTTATGTCCCTTCCCCAGGGATAACTCACAGTCAACGACTGGTAGAGATACAAAGGCTGCCTTGACTTGAAGCAACTCAGAAGGACCATCCCAGTTCCAACTAGAGCTTGTTGAGACTTTCCAGAAGTTTGACTTCCCCCTCTGCTCAATCCTGCTTTGCTTACCCCCTTACAAGAATGCCCCCCAAGCTTCCTGCATGTCAGTCTTTGTCTTTGCATCTGTTTTCTGGTGATCCTGACCTAAGACAAATGACTTGTCTCATTGAATCTGGATCTTAACTCCATGAAGGGTGTGGGTATCCATGCTTTTCATAGGTAGTAACGGAGGGCTTGTTTTCTTGCACAAGCTGACAGAACCAGTAAGGAGCAGAAAGACGATGTGAACTCCTATCTCGCTGACTGTTCTCTTTATCGCTGCACTGTGTAGCTTTCCTGAAGTAGCAGGATTAACCAAACTCAGCCCTGGGACACAATTCAATATCCATCCCTCAGTCTTTAGTGAGAATAAATACAAGAATTATCCATTTAAACAGCATGACTGTGCTTTTTTAAAAGAAAAAATCTGTAGTTGATACTGATGTTCGGTGCCTTGCTCAAGGACCCATGTGACATGTTTCTGCTTGGGCTTAGTTCCAGTGGGGGAAATATGGCTTTGCAGATAGATTTGCATATCTTCACTTGCCAGAAATGTGAAATATGGAATCCAACAGACTCCTTCCTTTTTTTTCCCCCCCATGTTTTAGCTGCCAAGGATTTTAGGGCCAGATTCAAGGGTGGTCATTTCCTTATCTCAGCACCTGATGCTGTCTGCTCCTGCTATTTATGTGGACACCTCTTCCATCCACACCAAAAATACTGCTGTCAGTTGAAACTTTTCCCTAGGAACTCATTCTTTAGGTAGTAGAAATTATCATATTTATGTGAGTTAGAGAAGATCATCGCAGCCCACTCTGCCCTTACCTGTTTCAGGGAACCTTTTCCACCCACAGCCTTAGGTGCTCTGGCAGCCAGTTGAGACTGCTGTGATTCCTCCTCCTCCTCCCTGACCATTACATGTTGGGCCACAGCAGGTCACCTGAGCCAAACTGAGTCCCAGCTTGGGTCAGTTAGCAGAGTCTGATAGGATGTCACAGAGAGCTCTCTGTCAAACCAATCTGATACTTATTAACTGAATCCTCCTGTGGGGAATTCAAATTGCACCGCTGAAGACTTTTGGCTTGACAGTGAAGTACAGAGAGGCAGACGCAGGGGAGAAGCCAAGCCATATTAATTGTGAAACACAATTGAATGTCTCCTGGAGCGGAGGTTCCTAGACCTGCCGTGAATCCAGAGCCCCTCTTCCAGTTCAGCTTTTTGAAGCCTCGTGCTGTTTGCAGTCAGATGTTTTTTTAACCCTGTGAAATTCAACCTTTGCTTTTCTTTATTGATATCTAATGTGCATTCACCATTTACAACCCATTTTCAGCCACCCTGAATGGCTGTTTCTTGCCTCCCCCAAAATGATGTATGCATCTGTGTTTGTGCACTGATGCATATGTGTGGAATATATTTGCGTGCACATATGATTTTATGTATTATTATGTATGCATGTGCAATATATTAGCCTATACACATGTAAGTGTATGTATGTTATCTGTCTATCTGTATGAATTCATGAGGGGAATTTCAGGACACAGATCACAAAAACAGAGAATTCTGGCCTGTGTATGTTTCAGGAACAGATTTGTGTCATCATTGTAAAAATATTGATCACAATAAAAACTTGAATCCTCAGCCTCTCCCGAAGATAATCTGATCTGATGCCCTGGCTTTTAGTCCCACCGGGTAAGAGCCTGCTGGAACTGCTTCATAGCTGCTCCATTGTTATAGATTGCAGTGTTCCTTTGATCCAAACCCCACCTTGTCCCTACCTTTTCCCCAAATCAAAAGTTTCACTGTGTGACTGCAGAGTTTTTCCTTTGAGACTTTTTTTTTTTTTAAATCTGTTCCTGTTTCTGTGTCCCTCTCTCTATCACTTTAACTTTCTCGGAATAAAAATAACAATCAAAAATTAAAATCAGGCTGGGGATATTGTTCAGTGGTACAGCAGTTGTCCAGCATAGGCAAAGGCCTGGGTTTGGTTGGTCCCCTCTCAGCAGAAAACAACAAAAAATAATAATAACAACAACAAAATCCACAACACGACTAGGACAGGAGGCCTGGATGTTATTTTCCTTTTTGACACTCAGCCAGTCTCTCCTATAAATCACTCACCCAACCCCTGTGGGCATTTGTGGTCCCTCTTCCAGAGGCAGTGCCTGGATGACAGGGACTTTAGCTGTTTTATTCCTCCTGAAATTTAACATTTAATCATCCTTCACTAGAACGAGTCAGGTGCTGGCTAAGCACTTCATTCATGTTAATTAATTTCATTCTCACAGCTGAGGTGGGCCTCATTAATATTTCCATTTACAGATGAAATCCCCAAGTCCCAGAGGCACCAAGTGACTTTAATGGCTAGTTCAGATCAGGACTTGAACCCACGTCCCCCTCAGTCCTCAGGACCTACTCTTAACCCCTAGGCTGAACTCTCTCTCTCGTGTCTGATTTACCTCTGCCTCTGTTGACTTAATGGCACCTTACTGTCACAATATAAATGCTCAGTAAAATGCCTTTCGACTCATGAGATCTGGTGTAGGGGGCAGGGAAATGGTGGTTTGTATGCACCTCTCTGATCCTACAGCATCAGCAGCAAGACCCTAAAATTGAGGAGAAAGTAGCTGTCTTTCTCTGTTCACCCCTAGGGAGCAGCTTCGTGGTGAGCGAAGGCAGCTACCTGGACATCTCCGACTGGTTAAACCCGGCCAAGCTGTCCCTGTATTACCAGATCAATGCCACCTCCCCGTGGGTGAGGGACCTCTGTGGACAAAGGACAACAGATGCCTGTGAGCAGCTCTGCGACCCAGAAACTGGTGAGCCGTGGGAGTCGGGGCTGGGGTTACCCAGTGGGAGAGCATGGGCCGAAGGTGGGTCTGCCCTTTCTTCCAAGAGAGCCTGGATTCTGAGCCATTGACCAGGGGCTTGACATAAAGGCCCATCTATGCAGTTCATGCTTTAACCACATGCTTACATTTCCTGGTAAGGGAGAAAATTTTCAGAGAATCACAGAAACTCAGAGTTAGAAAAGACCACAGAGAACACATCATTCAAGTCCAGGAAGGCAAATGGTCTGAATGTCACCAGAGACACAGCCCTGAGTTCAGATCCTGCCTACCTCTTGCTAGCTGGGTATTCTGTAACAAGATACTGCACATCTCTGAGTACCAGGAAATGAAAATAGAACCCAACCAACAAGCTGGGCATGGGGGCACACATCTGTCAGGAGGATTGTGAGTTCAAAGCCAGCCTCAGCAACTTAGCGAGGCCCAAAGCAACTTGGTGAGACCCTGTCCCAAAATAAAATATAAAAGGGCTGGGAATATGGCACAGTGGTTAAGATCTCCTGGGTTCAATCCCTAGTATAAAAAAATAAAAACTAACCAGCAAGACTGTTGAGTAAATTATATAATACACGGAAAGTTCCGATTCATTCATTCATTCACCCATCATTCAATAGATACTTCTTGAGTAACCATGAGAACATAAAAGTGGACAAAAAAAGGCAAAAATCTCTGCCTAATGAAGCTTTTGATCTAGTGTGTGTGGCAGGAGACGCTAATTCTGCATGGTCTAATATGATTGCCATACGCCATATGTAGCTACTTACTTTAAATTAATTGAAATTATTAAAGGTAAGTATTCTTATCCCCAGTCACACTAGCCAGGTTTCAAGTGTTCCATAGCCTCATGTGAAGAGTGCTACCTACTTGAGCCACAAACCTGAAACATTTCCATGCCTGTGAAAAGCTCTGTTGGATAGAACAGCAATAGTCAGGTAAACAAGTACATATACATACACTGGCATGGGGGGGGTGCTGGAGGGTAGGGCATAAGGAACCGGAAGCTGGAGATGGAGCAGGATTTGTCATTATAGAGAGTGGTCAGAGGAGCTTTCTCTGAGAAGGTGACATTTGAACAGGCACTTCAAGGCAAGACCAGAGGAATCCATGCCAATATGTGGGGGAGAGCTTTCTCTGCAGGGGAAACTGCAAGGGTCATTGACAGAAGCCCACAAATGGGTCATTGTTTCTGCATTGGCAGGAAGCCCAGGATGGCTGGAGGAAAGTGGGAGAAGAGAGGAGTAGGAGGTGTGATCTGAGGAACAGAAAGTGTGGGTCCAAGGGCAGATTCGGACTCTTGTATAGGGGGTGAGGTGAATTTTGGATTGTACTATGAGTGAGATGGAAGGTCCCTGGAGGATTCTGAGCAGAGGAGCCATGGGACCTGACCTGTATTTCAACATCATCGCCCTGGCTGCAGCGTGGTGAGCCAACACCAAGCATGCTCACACATCCTGTGCTCTCACCTGGGCAAGAGTGAGTAGTGGCCTGGGCCACAGAGCTGTGGGAGAAGAGAAGGAGAACGTAATCAGCATCCGGGTGACAATGGTAAATTGTTCATTCTGAACAGTAGGGCACATCATGTTGCTAGCCAGGGATGCCATGGCATGATCAGTGTTGGGTTAAGGGGCTAAAGAGCTCAATCCTGGGTATGAGGTCAAGGTGACTGGTTAATGTCATGTAGAAACAAAGGATGGTCATTTGACTTGTTTTGATGGCCATTGGCTGTATTGGTGTTCTGGAGCCCCAGTGTCTAGCAACTCTGCCTTAACAGGAAATGGAGGGGACATTGATGTGAGCGTTGACAGTGTGCCATCCACAAGACACTTCTGGAATGATGCCTGTCTGGCTCATGGCCAGGGGGTCCCACACATAGGAAACTTGTTTTCTTGTGGCTTTTGTCTGACTTTTGTTCAGTTCATTCCTGATTGAGCATTGCTCTGGCTCTGGGAACTCAACTTTGTGTTCTTCCCAGGGTCTTGGGAAAACCCTGTCTGGGGAAGCACCTGATTCTTCAGATAAAAGCTCAAATTCAATAATCCCCACAGCAGAAAATAGGTTCAAAGATTTTTTTTTTACTTACAGATTCTGAGCTGGGAGGTTGTAATGAGCCACCCCTCCATCTCCTGTCACAAAAGGTAGGAATGAAGAGTCAGAGAAGGACGGGGGATGGAGAGAGATCCCACTGACTGTACTTTGGAGAATAAAGTGTGGATCACTTTAAATCCACTGACAAATATTTGAGTGATCCATTTAAAGGAATTAGTAGGAAAGCAGGGAGCCCAGTGTGATAGGGCCTGCAAGATGCCTCTGAGTTCTTATGTCTGCTCACTGGTTTGAGCCATTTGGGTGGAGAGCTCTACTTCTAATGCCCAGGCAGCAAGCTTTGCTGTGTTGTTCTGGATGTGTGACAAATATCTGGATTGACCACATTGAGGAATTGGAAGGGGATGTAGAGTTAGGAACCATGTCAAGGGTGACTTACAGAATCCTGCTTTGGTACACACAAAAAAAGTTAAACTTATATTCAAAATGGAAGCCAAAGCCACATAAAAGTATGAGCCTTCACTACAGATCTACAACTCAAATTCAAAGAAGAAATCTTAGCTGAAGATAGAAATGTGCATTTCAATAGCATCTGTGTGGGTTTTTTTTCTTTTGATTAAAAAAGAAGCAAGATTATTGATGGAAGGGAACCGAAAGGAGCATCTTCGGTGCCTCCCTCTAAGCTGCCCACACCAGGCAAGTGGTGAGTATTTGCAGGGCTAGCTTCCCAGATGATCTGCTTCTCATGCGTGTTTCTGATTTCTGACGATCTTCTCCATTAGCCACAGGCTTGGGGGCACACTTCTAAATAGTGGACTATCCAAGGAGTGAGTGTGTATTAGCCAGTTTAGAAAACAATCAGCCCTTGCATCAGTATCCTCTGGAATTTACCCCCCCACACACACACACACCTAAGAGTTGGAAGTATCATGAGGATCCATTCTGCAACCATCTCAGCTTTCTTGTGGATAATTGAGGTACAAGATCAAGGTCACAGCTGGCAGATGGCAGAGCCAGGATTTCAGCTCATCTTCTAAACTATTGCTTCTGCAGCCCTAGAAGGATGTATGAATGGGGCCTGAGATTCTGTGGTTCTAATGAGCGGCCAGCTGGTGCTGATGCATCTGGCTTGTGGACTAGCCTTGTGGCAGCAATGCCTTTAACAGTCTTCTTCCAAAACAGTCCTCCCATATTTACATGCTCAGCAAAAGGATCAGATGTTAGATTTGTTGATTGAATCATCTTCACAAAACCATGTTCACTTCTGATGCTTCATCTCCTCCCTCTGTTTGCCCTGTGCCCTGAGCTCTAAGGACACAGGGCACCTGCAGGTTCATGAAGGCACTATGGCCTCTTTCCCTGCAACCACTTTACAGGCTCCTTCCTCAACTGGAAATGCTTTTCTCCTTGGAGACCAACAGTTTCATTTTATTTCCTTCACATTCAACCAAATCCCCTTCCTCCCACAGGCCTTCCTGATCCCCTCCCTGGCCCTGACCTGATGGAAGGGTTCACCTTTCTGTGGTCATAGCCTTCTGTACTTCCATATGTCCTAATTCATGTCCCTTTGAAGAGTCATCATTCTTTGTCTGGCTCTGCACAGACTGGAAATTCTGTTGGGGGATGAGGGAGGGCAGTTCAAGATGTGTATCTCAGTCATCCCTCTATCTTTAAAGCTCAGCATCATGCCTGATATGTAATAGGTGAGCAGAGAATCATGAAAATGGGAAGGAAAGAGTCAATTTCTCTGCTTCTAGAAACAATGACATATACCACTTCTAGCCCACCCTCACCCCCCACCCTATCTACTTGCGCAAGAACTCAAATATCTTCAAGCTCTTGAGACATTGGGTCACCAGAACTGTCCAACAGTGGGTTATCTGAACTCCAGGGTACTCTTGCCTGGTCCTTACATTACGTCACGTCCTGAAGAGCACCCTGTTTTTAATTTTCCCCTCTGCTCCTACTCACAGTGTCCCACAAATGCCAGGCAGGGTCTCCCCTGGTGACTAAAACTACAAGCTCTTCCCTCCAACTGAAATACTTTCCATTCTTTAATCATCTTCCCTCTTAATCCTACTCACTTAATTGCCTCTCATTTCCTTTTGGTAGAATGGATGACTCTACAGAATCATTAGAATCCTATGTTGACTTAAAACAAGATTAAAATTTGAATTATTGTTTGAAAATTTGTCTCCCCTGCTAGACTATAAGCTCATAAGACTGGGGACTGTATCTAATTCATCCCCGTATCCTTCTCACCTCAATGCCCAGCAAAGTGTCTTACTCTTATAAATCACTCAAGGCATAAATGGATGGGATTATCTACAGGTAAGAGTGGAAATGGGAACATAAGATCCCTGAATATATTTTCATGAGGCTTGACTGAGGGCCACTTTGTAAAATTTAGTTCAATTTGTTAGATTCAATTCAAGCAAGATTTTCTTAATTCCACAACTCATAAGTCTCTGTGTTAAGTGCTATGGGAAATCACAGACAAATTGGACAGTGTTCTTGTCTTCATGGATTTTACATTCTCACAGGGATAAAAAGAATCTTCTCATATACAGCTATTATAAAAAACATGGTGTGGCATAAATCAAGAAAAATGCATGAACAAAGTGCCTCTTGCCTGGAGAACAGGGAGAGATGTGCCCTAGATGGGGATTTCAGGAGATATGTCATGGAGACGACCTTTCAGCTTAGCTTCATAGAATGAATAGGGAGTATGGATAGGAGGGTGCTGTAGCAGAAGAGACTTAATTTTACAATAAGAGGAAGGAAGTTTGCATTGATTCTGGGAAACAGCAGTGTAGTTGGGCTGGCATCTGGAAAAGGTGCTAGGCATGAAGTGGAGGCAGAGAAGTGGGAGAGGGGGATAGGGTAAAACTGGCAAGGTAAGACGAAGAGAGCTCATAAAAAGGCACGAATCAGGAAGGCTGTATTGGCCATTGAAATAGGAAGACTGCTCTACATATCTTCCTGAGGAAATTTGTAACTGCCCAAAGGAATAGCTTCACCTTCTCCATTGTCTTCCATTCCATTAAGAGTGTAAATTTCAGACCCTCCTTCTATGGGTCAAATCTGTAGGGCTGGACAGAATCATGGAGTCAAAGCATTGGTCATCGTGTCTTAATGATATTTGGGATGTGTTGATAAGAGGGATTATTTTTTCCCAACTGACAGGGCAATGATGATATAGCTGAACAATGTATGATTACTGTGGCACATCCGTGAACCTGACCATGTTTACCTGGCTGTGTGCCAGAGCCCAGCTCAATTGTGCTTTTCTAGGAGTTTCATGATTAGTACCACCCGCAGGGCTGACTGTGAAACTGGATCCATGGAACTGGATCCATGGTGTGCTGGAGCCAATTCTAATGGTCTCATGAAAGTTGACTGTTTGCCTCTCTTCCCAGCTCTTTGTTCAGTGGTGTCAGATTGGTAGCTTGGAAATTGACTATGATGAGATTATTTACACCAACAAAATTGATAAATGCTACAGAATGAGAGTTTACGTTCTTCAGAAAGCCAGTGACTGAATATTTTCCAGCATAATACTGGGTGGGATGTGAACCAACAAGTCAAAGACTGAGAGCAAGAAAGGATTAAGGGATATTGAACATGTTATCAGAGAGTGGTGTTATGCTTCTTTCTGGAATAGACTCCTCTAACTCTCCATCTCTCTGAGTACAGAAAGTGAATAATCAAGGATGACTTGCTGTAGCCCAAAGAACACAGCACCAAATAGTTCAAACGATCAGGCTTTGATTCTCAAGGACATTTTCAAAGGTCAGTTGTTGTTGTGATACAGCTCTGTAAAAGTTCTAAACATATGTGATATCATGCTAAGCTCTGTGTATCTTTGATCCACATAGTTTGATGCCTTCAGCATAGCTTTTTTTTGGCTTAGGCTTTGGCTATTTTGGATTTCTTATTTTTCCAAATGAATTTTAGGGCTGCTTTTTCTAATTCTTTCAAGAATGTACTTGGAAGTTTGATAAGGATTGCATTAAATTGGTATGCTGTATTTGGTAGTATGATCGATCATGTTATCAATATTGATTCCACCTATCCATGAACATGGGAGGTCTTTCCATTTCCTTATGTCTTCTACAGTTTCTTTTTTTTAGAATTCTGTAATTTTAATTGTAGAGGTCTTTCACCTCCTTGGTTAGATTTATTTATTTGTATTTTATTTGGGGGGAGGTTATTGTGAATGGCATTTTTTCCTGAATTTTTTTTAGCAGATCCATTATTGGTATATAAGTAATTTGTTGATTGTGTATGTTGACTTTGTAACCTGCTACTTTGCTGAATCTGTTTACTAGTTCTAACAGTCTTCTGATAGAACTTTTTGGATCTTCTAAGTAGGGTATCATATCATCTGCAAATAATAATTTGACTATTTTTCTTATATTTATCACTTTTATTTACTTCTATTGCCTAATTTCTCTTGCTGGAATTTCTAGTAGTATATTAAATCGAAGTGGTAAGAGTGGACATCCTTGTCTTGTTTTAGATTTTAAAGAAAATGCTTTCAGTTTTTTTTTTTTTTTTTGGCATCCACTACAATGTTGGCTTTGGGTTTGTCATATATAGTCTTTATGATGTTGAGACTATATATAGTGTTTATGATGTTCTTATTTTTTTCAGTATTTTTTTACTATGAACAGATACTGAATTTATCACTGGCCTTCATTTGTGTGATGAATTACATTTATTGATTTGTATGTGTTAAGTCATCTTTGTATCCCTATGATAAAACCAATTTGGTCAGGATATACAGTCTTCTTAATATGTTGTTGAATATAATTTGTTGACATTTTATGAAGCATGTTTGCATCTAAGTTCATCAGGGATACTGGTCTATACTTTTCTTTCCTTGATGTGTCCTTAATGGGGTATTGTTATGAGGGTGATACTGGCTTCATAGAATTGAAGTGTTCCATCCCTTTCTATTTCACAGAATAATTTGAGGAATATTGGCCTTAGTTCTTTTTTAAAGGTCTGGCAGAATTTAGCTGAGAATCCATCTGGTCCTAGGCTTTTCTTTGTTGAAAGGCTTTTTATCATTGCTTCTATTACATTGTTAGTTATTGGTCTGTTTAGATTCCCTGTGCCCTCTTGATTCAATTTTGGTAGGTTATATGTATCCAGAAATGTCTCTATTTCTTCTAGGTAGTGTAAGTTTTCAAACTATTTCCTAATAGTCCTCTGGATTTCTGTGAAGTCTGTGGTGTCTCTCCTTGTTCATATTTTATTAATTTGAGTCTTCTCTCTTTTGGTTAATTTGGCTAAGGGCTTATGGATCTGATTTATTTTTTCAAAGAACTAATACTTCATTTCATTGATTTTTTTCTGTTGTCTTTTTATTATCAGTTTTATTGATTTTGGCTCAGATCTTAAATATTTTCTTCATTTTACTGGTTTTGGAATTAGTTTGTTCTTGTTTTTCAGAGGCCTTCAGATGCATCATTAGGTTGTTTATTTGGGATCTTTCTGATTTTCATAAGTATAAACTATTCTCTTCTAACTACCTTTGTAGTGTCCCAGAGATTCTGATATGTGGTTTCACTATTTTTATTTGACTCTAAGGATTTTAAAATTTCTTGATTTCTTCAATCACTCATTCATCATTCAAAATCATATTGTTCTATCTCCACATGTTTATGTGGTTCCCGTGGGGGTTTTGTATTGATTTCTAGTTTTATTCCATCATGATTAGATCAATGAAAGAAATTTTACCATTTTTTGTATTTACTAAAAGTTCCTTTCTGACCTAATGTATGGTCTGTATGTTCTATTCTTGAGAAGATTTCTATGAGCATCTGAGAAGAAAATGTATTCAGCTATTGTTGAATGAAGTATTCTCCAGATGCCTGTTAAATCCATCTGATTTATAACAGGAAAAAAAATAAAATCTTAATTGTTTTTTAGTACCTTGGCTAATCTATGGGAGACATCAATATAAAGTTTTTACACTCATTTTAATAATCAGTTATTTAGTCATGTGTGTTTTCAGTTATCGATTCCATTATTATTTAATGAGATATATGCAACATGCAGCTCCATTAGATTATGTGAGAAGAGAATAAGATATAGTCTCTACTCTGTAGGAACTCTACCCTATGGTAGAGACACAGTAAGGTGGACATTCTTATACACTGGCCTTTCATTTGTTACTTGTGTGACTTTTAAACTTGCACGATGAAGAAAAAAATTCACAAACTCTCAATCTTACTGCCAGCTTTTCTACACATTTGCCATTTGACCTTGAGTATGTTATACCCTGTGCACTTCAGATTCCTTCTCTTCCTCGGAGTGATGTACTTTTAGTTAAGCAGGAAAGTTCCCTAGACATCGTCTCATCTGATCTAATGAGACTGAATGCCTCAAAGTCTCAGCACACTGCACAGTGTCACTCAGAAAATTAGTGGCAAAGATACAAATTACAGGCCTAAATAATTCTCAAGATATTTTGAAGCTCAAAATTCATATTTCTATGACCTTTTAAGCACTAATAACTTAGAGTATAAGTATGATTGAAACAATTTATCAACGGTATTTATAGCAAATTGAATTTTCTTTCCACAATTGATATGGACTTCAGTCATGTTCAGCCATCATCTTCATTTTATTTTCATGTCTTCAGCAGCCACTTTTCATTTGTAATAGGATATGAAATGAGAATACAGTGTGTGTGGTTATGTCATATAGCTGTCTCCTACCGTCCTAAGTATGTCTAATGTTTATAGATTGTTTCTATTACTGACTGAGCCCTGTGTTGTTAAAGTTTAAAGGGACACAAGGGATTTTATGAAACCATAAAGTCCAGGAATTCACAAAGATGGAGACTGACCTGGCTTTGAAAGGGGATGGTAAAATTGAGGTTCCTAGATAATACAGCAGATACGCAGACCTGGGCTTGTGTGAGGTGAGACATACAGTTAGAGATGAGATGTCATTATGTTTCTGGCAGACTTGAGAGGACAGAATAGAAGGTAAGAATATGTTAACAGTCTTGGTCTTTGCTCATCTTGTGTATTGCTATATATACCTAAAAAAGGAACCATTCATTGATCCATATGCCTTTTCATAAATGAATGGATGTGAATTTTTAATTGCTGAAAAGTCATGGTTTGATCCAAGGGTTAGGAGTAGAGTTCTGGTGTCAGTACCATGGGTAGTCAGAAGGACATTCTGCCAAGGACATTCTAACTAATGTGTACATTGGCTAAATTGAGACTGATCCAGGACAGTTAATCTCTTCTCACAGCCACTTTCTACCCTGAATGGGGTACCAATATCCTTTTGTGGACTCAATAAAGGAAGCTCTGTCTTTTAGTTTGGAACTAATCCTTGTCTAATTACACTGCTAGTCCCTGGGCCTCCGTTGGGGAAATCCCCAAGGAAGTGCCACCTGACATGCTCTCCAGCTCACCATTCCTGTGTCCTGAACTCTATATAACCTGGATGAAACAAAACCCATCTAAACTAAGTAAAAATCAATAGACACCATTCCTTGTTATTCAAACATGAAAAATAGTGGAATCAAACAATCAAAACCACTTCCGACAAAAGCCACTGAAATAGAAACCACAAACCAAAGTTTTTCTGCTTACTTTTCACAAAATTAGTTATGAAAGCCCATTTTTTTTCATTGTACCTATTCACTTGATGCAGGTTCATTATCTTTGAATGGTAGATGAGAGTATGACACAATGGACAGATATAAATCACAAGAGAGGTATTGTGGAGTTTTGATGAGCTATCAAGATGTGCATAAATACGAAAGTGACAATAACATCATCTAAATTCATTATACAGTTTGTTGTGTGCTGAGCACCACGCTGAGACTTTTTGTAACTGCCTTGGTCTTCGTGACAACACTTTTAGGTAGTTACTATTGTTTGCATTTTTTCATAAAAAGGCAATGTCAATATATTCAATTGACATTCCCAGATTTGAACCTAGATAAAATGGAAAGGTACTGTTTTAAGGAGTCCTTGCTTAGTACTAAAGAATAAAGAGACATCTGGCTTTCTCCCTTTGATAGGTATTTGCAGAGAATTCTCTGAGGCAAGCATGAATCATTCGGACAAATAATTTACAGAATAAGTTAACTTTAAAAATAAAAGGACCCAATTGAGTTAGGGACAAGGGGAAAATGTAGAACTGAGAGGTGGAACTATTAAAGTATTTATGAATTATAGAGAAACTATTTGATATATCCATTTGGTACTTTTGCTATATTTGGTTTAAATGTATTATAAAATGTTATGTTGTGGAAGAGGATTGAGGTCTTTTCCAAAGGACAATCTATGCCAAAGATGAGGTCATAAAATTTCAGAGAGCCTGCAGCAGCAAGCAACTTTTCAAAAACCGAGAAGAACAAGAAGGTTAGAATTGTCTATATGAAAATAGACTATGAAAACCTCTCCTTGCTGAGAACTTGTCAGTCCCACCGAAAGATAAGGCAAGCTTTGCCTCAGAACTTGAAAGAAAGAGGTTTTGAGAGATCTCAAAACTCATATTGCAAAGTTGCATAGAGGAAGAAGGTAACCTGAGATATCTCTGATGGTTATCTCTGAGTTGCAGGCACTGGAAGGGAGGAAAGTACACAGCCTTCCTTTGAAGACTAGATTTTATCACCATACATAGACTTTTAAATTAAGGACTATATTTAATTTTTATCCAACAAGTATGTTTCAAAATATATTAGGCCTCTAAAAATGGCATATGTCCTACTATTTCAAAAGTAATTCCAGGAAGCATCTAAATATAACGAATGGGTTTTTAGTAAACAAAACTATGGGAAACAGAAGACAATGGTAAAAGCATGGTTTGGAACTGGGTGTGCTCTGAGGATATAAAGCCTTGCCATGAAGTCCTGCATGCTTGGTAGTGCTGAGTCATTTCTGGTAGCTAGTGCCACAGGGTCTGTGCAGGGGCCATTCTTTCTGCATAGAGCCTTCCACATGCCCCTACTTTTTATAAGCCCATTCTGTAGTTTGTTAACTCCTTTTATCCTTAAAAATTACTTTGTCAAAGAAGTGACCTTCAGATTAAATTATCCCTCCCATGTTTTATGCTACAGTAGTTCTCTATTTTTCCTTTATAGTTAATAATAGTAATGCACATTTATATAGTGTTTTGTGTTAAGTACTCTTCTAAACACTCCATAAATATTATGTCATTTAGTCTTTTAATAACTCTATGAGGTAGATATAATCATATCTTAATTAAACCAAGACACAGCCCTATATATATATATATATGGTGTCTGTATGTGTTCGTACTAATATTTTCTCCACTACTAACAGAAAAAAATATTTACAATAGTAACCACAGCATACTAATAATTATTAGATGAGTTCTCATGTCAGGGATGTTAAATGTAGAAAGTTTTGCATCTTATGATTAATGGAATGACATATTATTATCATCATTTTACAGATAAGTACATTAGACCACAAAGAATCAATGGACTGTCCCAAAGACATTCCCAAAGTGTTGGAATCTAGATTTTAATCTAGAAGTGTAATTTCAGAGTTTATCCTAACTGCCATCATATTCTCTCAAACATGATTACAACTTGCTATTATATATTTGTGTGGCTCTGTGATCAATTACTAGCTATCTAAGGGATCATGTGGTATATAAAGGCAAGGGGTGGGCCTGAATTATTCACTGCTTTATCTCCAAACTCAGCCCATTGGCTAGCAGACTCTTAGTGTTTAATAGTGATGTTTGGAATGCATGCACAAAAGATGAAATACTGGGTTTGAAGACAAATTCCATGAGCCTCACTTCCTGGCTTTGTAGTTTACTCATAGTTTGATCTTTAACAAGTCACTTTTTCTCTCTGGGCCTCGGTTTCTCTACTTACAGTGAAGGGGAGTCTTTACATTAGCTCTTTGCTGGATATTCTCCAGCTCTGAAATTTTTGGTACTAAAAGCCTTCCTGAAAGCCACTGTTATGCCTATCTCTGGCTTTGGAGGACACAGAGTGAGAATAACCAATGAATCCCGATCTCTTGGAACTTGACAGCACATGCACACAGGGACCAATGCAAGTTTCTATACTTGATGACTGTGTTGTAGAGGTCAGTGATATATATTCTGGATTCAGATGGATGGAGAGTCAGTCTTCACACTTCAGACATTTTCCACCCCTCCTGCACCTCTGTTTTTCACAACAGTAAAACAATGGTATTAATGTAAACAATCTTTGGATGGTTATTATGAGAACTGAAGTAGATAAAGCATATTGACACATTAGCCTGGTAACTAAAGCTCAACAAACATTAGCTATTATTGTAGCTTTGGCAAAAACATGGATTGAATGAAATGAGTATTCTAAGATTATAGACAAAAGAACAATTATCATGAACCTTAGCAGTCAAAAGATGCTTTGGGCGGAGGGTTGGGGGTGGAATAATAGGGGCTCTAGAACTGAACAATGATGCAAAAAGACTGATCATAATGCAGTGCTCCTGTCTGATCCTAGCTACTAGCTACTAGTAGCCACATGTGGCCATTTAAAATAAAAAGTAAGATAATTCAAATGAAATACAGTTTAAAATTCAGCTCCTTGGTCATATGCACCAAATTTGTAGTGCTCAGTAGCCACTGTGGCTAGGGGCTGTCATTTTGCAGAACAAGGTACAGAGCATTTTCATTGTTGTAGAAAGTTCAAATAGTGCTATGACAGAGTGGAATGGAAGTGCATTTTGCATAAATGTCATTGCAATCTAGATATCTAAATAGTGACAGTGCTGTGGTACACTCTGGGTTATGTACTGAGATGCCCAGGAAGCAACGTACTCCCACTGCCTGGTCTAACAGAATTTTCGTTCCAGTGCAGGGGTCAGCAAACTGTACTCACGAGCTAGCTGGTGTTTCATTATAAATAAAGTTTACTGAGACATGGCCATGCTCCTAGTTCACATACCGTCTATTATCATTTTTGTGCTGCAACAGTCTACTTGAATAGTCATAAGAACTGGTTTGTGAATATGTTCACTTAACATTCAACTGGTATTTATGAAGATCCTGGTTTAAGCAGGATACGAAGCTCTGACAGAATGAATAAGCCATAAAGCCCTTTGCTGCCATACTCTAGCGGGGGCTGGGGCAGACAGAGAGTTAAATATAGTAACATGCACCAAATGAAGAATATATAACAACATGATATATAAAATGTATCTCATGTTAGAAGACAATGGTGATGGGTGTTCTGTGGCTGCAGAAAGAGGGAACTGTGGAAGTGGAGAAGGGCTGGGAATGGAAGCCACTATTGAAGGTGGGTGAGATGGAAAGGTGAGGGAGCAAGGCACACCTTGTGGATACGTGGGGAAAGGATTGTTCAGGCCAAAGGAGAAACTGGTGCAGAGCTCTGAGGGGATTGTGCCTTGCATGCTCAAGGAGGAGATGTGCAGCTATACTAGGTGCTAGGAAGCCATTACGAGATGGGCTCAGAGAGAGGCCAGAGAGCAAGGACCATGTGTGAGCTTTATGAACCACTGGAGGACTCTTGGCAAAGGAGTGTTATCATCTAACTTACATCTTTTTTTTAATATATATTTTTTAGAATAATTTTTGGTTGTTTATGGACACAATATCTTTATTTATTGATTTTTATGTGGTGATGGGGATAGAACCCAGTGCCTCACACATGGGAGGCAAGCGCTCTACCACTGAGCTACAGCCCCAGCTCCCAATTTACATCTTAAGAGGATTCCTCTGGTACCTCTATAGGGACAGAGGAGGTATCAGGGACTAAAGAGACAATTCAGGGCACAGATGACAGTTGTTTGGATCAGAGTGGCAGAAGTGGCAGTAGAAGGAAGTGGCTGGAATCCAGGTATTGCATGCCATATGTTGCTTTTATTTACTGAACACCAATTATTTGATAGGCGTTGCACTCAGTATTGGAAATAGTGGGCTAAAGAAGCTGCTGGTCTGCTCCCTGGAGCTTCTACTAAACTGATTTCATGCTTTGACATCAGAATTAAGGAATTTATTTGCTGAGTCTCTGTGTGTGAGCTCCAGACCCAGTTTTCACACCGTGTCTAAAGATAAAACCCAGGAGAGGATGACACCAAGGACCCAGGATGAGAGGAGAAGGGAAACACTGGGATAAACATGTAATACAAGTGAGACGCTGAATAGAGCTTTTTTTGACCATGAGGTCAAGCAGAGCTGGGACCATTGCAAGGTAGGTAAAGAGGCTTGGCACTTGGTCTCAGGTGGCAATCTTGTATTTGGTGGCAACTCTGCACTTGTGTGACCCTGAGTACCCCGTGAATTTGGAGAGGGAAAAGTAACGGTTTGTGACCATTGCCTCTCCCACCTTCCACCTGAGAAGTCTTTAAACTCTCCTACAGTGGCACAATGGGAGTGTGTAGAAGAGAAAGTTCCATGGCCCTGCAGGTCACCTAGTCTAGCTTTGTCCTTGGACCCTCAATGAGATTGTGGCCAGAGAGTAGGTTCACTCAGCAACTTAGTGAGTTGCAGAGCAGAAGTCACCTGACTTCTGTACTGAAGCTCAATTCCCCTGCATCTTAAGAGCATCCTAAGCAATCAAAATATTTCATCCTTGGGATGTGCACCTCCCACCTCCAGCTGCAGCTTGAGCCATGGCATTTGGGTGCAGGCTTCTGGCAGTGCCCTTTGGGGCTTGTCTTATAGGGATATGAGCATATGCATTCATTCCTGAAAAATGTTTCAGGGCAGAGCACCTGGGGCATGGCAGGATCCCCTGCCCAAGCTTCATAGATGTCTTATTTCACAAACATTGACTAAGCCCAAGATTGACTTGGTCACCAGGGAGGGATTGTGAGAGACTCTGCCACCACCGCTGGCTGGTAATCTGGCTGTGTTAATGTTGGGCCCTATATTGGTTTTGGAGAGGCAGTCAGGGCAAGATGGAAAGAGTCTAGGCACTGAAGTCAGATAGGCAGACTGGGATGAAAATCTTGACTACGCCCCTGACTCTTGGTACTGTGTTGAGAAAATCACTCAATTTCCCCAAGCTTCAATTTCCTGCTCTTTTGTTTCTCTCTCTTCTTTTCCTTCTTTCCCTCTGCTTCAAGGAAAAGTATTCACCTTTGCTATATTATTGTCATGATTTTTCACCTATACAAAGTAATTCCTACATTATATGGCAAATATTCGTGTTCAGGAAATGGATATTATTAAATTAGGGGCAAAAAGAACCCCCCAGTGTTGGCAGTGCTTAACCCACAAAAGACTTAATCGTGATGGAATGGCAGACATTATGGCAGATTTCTGAGCAGAAGGGGCCTCCTGGAAGCCACTTGAAATACACCACTTACTCATAGCACTAGACTTTTTTTGGTGATTTCATACCATCGGTAGGGGGATCACCCATTGCCCCACACTATCCTTTCTCCTCTGTTTGAACTAAAGGTTGCTTTTGATTCAGTGTGTGCATGTGTGTACCCACACACTTGTCCCAGCCTATGGTTACAGTGTTGAATGTCTCTTTATGAAAACTGTACTAGGTGGGTTTCCGTTTCTACCAGACAGTGGGGGGCAGGGTATGGACTTATGTCATCACACCAGGAGTCCCCTTCAGGACAGGGAATCCAGGAATTTAAGATGCTCCATTCACGTCAGCGAGGTCAGGCAGCCTTGCTCTGCGCGGTGCGGACAGCCTGGCGCAACCTCTCGATGGCCAGAAACGGACATAATCGCGAAGGCTGACTCTGGTGAGGCCTGGCGTGGGCCCCTCGGACATGCATTGCTTGATTTCAATGATTGGTGATGATTCTCCACCATAGACCAGGAAATGTACTGTGAAAACGTTTTGTAAAAGGATGTGTGGCCTTAGTAATGGGAACTCGTGCTGTTCTGCAATTAAATCCTTGCCGGAAAGTGGGGGCTGCTGAGGCCACAGACTGGGGTGTGGCTGACTCCTGTTGCTGGGGAGGCAGAGAGAATGGGGTAGTCTGAGGGAAAGAAGGAAAAGGGGAGAGTGAAACAAAATGAGGGTGGGTGGAATTAACAAGAAATGGTCGTATTCTTTGTGGCAAGCAGCTTTACAGGCCCTGCGTTAGTTGATCTTCACATTTACCCATGAAGAAGATGGCTTTTTGCCTCTTATTTGTGGATGAGGAAATTAAGGTGGATCTTGGGGCCTCTCTGACTCTGAACCTGAGTGTTCTCTGCAGAGAGCTATAAAAGAGAGACACGGAGAAAGAGACAGTAAGGAAGAGAGACACACACAGGGCGAGAGAGACGGTGACAGAGAAGCTGACACCTAAGAGGGAGACGAGCACTGACTAAAACACACAGATGGAGAATAAAAAGGAGAGCCAGCATTAGAAGGGGAAAGAGAATCATCACACAGAACAAGGACAAGGAGGTAAGGGGGAGCAAAGCCATGAATATGAATAAAATCAGGAGTGAGATTAGAAAGTGAAAATTAGCGGGTTCAGCGGAGTGACACATTATGTCAAGTGGCATAATATTCCAGATGGAAGGGGCTGGAAATGACAGTGCTCTCGTTTCTTGGGGAAGCTAGCTATGACCCTGACCATCTGCCTACATCTGAGGTCGAGGTTGTTCTGAGGAGGGGACCTCTCTGGAAACCAGGGCAGACGTGGCTTGCTACCACAAGTGCACCTCATTTCCCCCAATTCCTGACTGGTTAAAGGAGAGGTCCCACCCTTCTCTGACCCAGGGTCTCTGGTCTGTCTTGTTTTATGGCATCAATGACATGGACAGAACATGCAGCTATGGCCCTGTGCATTCAGACTATACTCTGGGAAATCACTTGTCTTTTAGCTTTAATTCTATAAATGCAATTTGATTTTAAACTACCAAAGATAACTGATGCATGGAAGGAAAAAAAAAAAAACATCAATGAGTCTCTTTTGGAGTGAAGAACCCATCTGCAAAATGAATAATTACCCATGGCTTAATTTATTTTGTATATTTCACTTTGCTGTTTCAGGTTTTGTTCAGGCAGGCAACAGCTACATTATAAATCATCATGTGTTCCAAACGGCTTAAATATATATTTTATTCTTGCATTCTCATGAATAGGAGAGGACAGAACTTATGTTCCTTATGTTTTATGCTAGAAGGATGAATCTCGGAGAGATGAAACAGCTTCATAAGGCCACCCAGCACCTTGCATGAACACAGAGCTCCAGACTCCCATGCCCTTGACAACCACATCACATCCTCCCATCTTCCTCCCCTTAAGCTCCAGTAGAAGTGTGGTGGGTAGACACGTAGGGTCATCCAGGTGGGTCATTTTAATGAAATATAGGGTCATGCTGAGCCCTTTTGTTCTTGCATGGTTTAGTAGTGGAGATCACTGGCTCCAGAGTCCAACAGTTCTGGATTCAAATCCTGACCATGTTTCTTTCTAGCTGTCGAACTGAGGTCAAGTCATTTAATCTCTGTGAGATTCAGTTTCCTCATCTATGAACTGGGGACAATATTAACACTTGCACATGGATTAGTTCATTGGAATAAAGGTGGAAAGGCAGATGGATCATATCATGTTGAGCAAGCATTTCCTAGCCAAGTTATAACCAAGGGATCAGCAAGGTATGTTAAGGCAACGGACTTTCTAGTAACCATCATAGCAAAAGCAGATAATATTTATGGAGCCCATACTGGGAATTGAGCATTTTTCATATTGTTCAATGAAAAGGGCAGGGGTGATTCACTTGGAAATGAGGAAGCTGAATTTTGGTCAGAGAGAGAATATTTTATAGTCACAAAGCCATTGGTTGATGAATGCAGAGCTCACAGCCCATTCTGACTCCAGTGCCTGTCTCACCTGCTTTACGCTGCCTCTGTCCATTCCCATCACTTGGATTCAGCTATTGGGAATGACTATTTTTGTAGAGGGGATGGAGGAATACCAGGGGCTACCTCCTCATACTGCAGATCAGGTCAGGATTCCAGAGTATCATTAGATCTTCTGACTGCCGCCAGGGTGCCCCACTGATTGAGTGACATGAAGGAGACCTCCACTTATCATTCACTCTGTGACCTGCCTTTGCCCTCCTCCTTCCCTCTGTATGGAAAATCTTACTTCCCCAGGAGAGGGAGGCATGAGGCATGGCAGCCCAGGGCAGCAGCACAGTGCCTAGAGCCAGGCTGGCTGGATTCCTGTCCTGGTCTTTCACTCTTAACTTCCTGCAAGGTTCTTCACCTACTCTGGGCTTGGTCTCCTCATGTATAAGATGGGGCAACAGCCCTATCTCATAGGGTTATTTGGAGCATCACATGAGCTAATATAAATGCAGAACTTCTTGTACTGACTGGCAGTTAATGATCTTCCCAGTTCCCTCTTATTATTTGGGTTCCCCCCTCTTCCCTGGTGTGCATCCTGACCCTGGGGCAGAGCTCCACTCTCCTTCCTTTGGTTCCATGGCCTTTTGTACACACTCCTCTTTCAGCTCACATCAGAATTTGTGGCAGCAATGTATTTTCCTCCAATTCACCCTCTTGCATGATAGCAGCTTGAAGGAAGGAAATGGGATGGATTCATCTTTCAGCTCCCATCTCCCCAAGCCAGGTACACAGCAATTATGCAGAGAATCACAACTTTACTAAAGATGTAAAATCTTTAGACTGACCCAGGGAGAAGATCCATGTGAGGAGGAGAAAGGAAGAAGGTAGTAGAGCAGTAAGCCTGGGAGGGGAGCTGTAGCCAAGAAGTGAAACTCACCAAACCAGAGAGGAAACATGGCCTTGGGTAGACCCAGCCAGGCCAAAGAGCTGCAATGCTAGCAGCGCCAGTGGCAGGAACAATAATAACACTTCTGCTGACTGAAGACCATTTATGTGTTCAGCAATATAGTTTAAATTTGTTATCTATATCCTTGTGGTTAATACATTAACCATTATATGAGTGTGAACTGAGGCCCAGAGATGCAGTGGTTGATCCCAACTGTGTGGTCAGTAGTGAATGAGTTGAAGATTCAGCCTCTCAGAATGGTTAGTGTCCCCCTTCCCCTCCAGGTCAATCCCTTGGCTCTCAATCCATTCCAGTTCATCCGAGAAGCTCAGAATACAGGGTTCTGGGAGGAAGCTGGGAGATGGTGGCGAAAAGACAATTTCTCGCCCAGCGGGCCCAGCTCTGAGCATCCTTATGGAGTATCTCATGGAGTATCCTTCCTGGTGATGAGACATGACTGCTCTGTGTCCCTTCCAGCCTCTTGATGGTTTTCTTCACCCTCCATTCATCCTTGATTAGCCAAGAATTTAAGGGGGGGGGGTGTTCTCTCCATATGCTTATCTTCTACACACTAATGCATAGGTAACCACATGAGTGGTTTGCTCAGAGGTAGAGGAGATTAGAGACAGAGGCAGTGGAGCCAGTGGAGGGGGTCCCTCTAGATGAAACTCTAGACCGGGAGCCCTCAAGTGACCTGACTGGTAGCTTCTCCCCAGCCTGGGCCACTCCACATGGGCTGAGCCAGCACCACTTGTTCCTCAGATAGCCTTGATTAAGGACCCTGGCCTCCATCACCAGCCTGTGCTTCTGGAAACTTTTGGCCTGTGTTTGTTTGTCTTCAGGCTCTTGGAGCATGCTGACAGATGGCAAAGGAGGGCTGGCACTAAGATGCAGGCATCCAGCTTTGTCTCCAGTGTTTTGGGAAGGGCAAGGCTGAAATGTCTCACACTGGCAATGTAAAAAGTAAGGGAGACCAGAAGCCCATGCAAGGTGGCTTAGCTGTCATCAAGACCCCTCATTATACAGATAGAGAAACCGGGTCAAAGAAGGAGGAGTCCTGTCCCAGGGTACACAGGATTTGGGGCCAAGTAGGTGCCTAAACAGTCTTCTTCTCTTCCTGGAATTCTAAGTGAGAGCTCTTTTTATTTCACTTCAATCCTATTTTTCTGCTTCACTCTCTTTGTTATTTCATTCTAATACTATTCCCTAAACTCCCAAACCTCCCGCAACTACCCTGTTCCCCAGAGAGATGCTGACTTCAAGACAGAGCACTTTAGAGGAAAGGTCATGACTGTAACTTGAACAAAGTTTGGGAGTGTGTTTTGGATTTCTGAATACTACCTACTTATCTTACATATGGGAACACTGAAGCAGAGACAGGTAAGATGATTTGTAGAGGAATCAGTGTTATAAAATATAATCCTTGATGATTCTGATTACATTCAAAACTGCCTGCGTTATCTCATTCCTTTACTAAGTTGTCATTTTTCCCATTTAATTTTTCTTTGCCTCCGAATCCCTCTCATCCTCTGATCTCTCTTTCATTGACCTCATCCCTCCCATGCCCAGGCTCTGCTTTTCCCAAGGAGTGGAATCAAGGCAGATCTGCTGCAAGAAGCTCTGTAGGGTCTGCAGTTGGATCTGCAGTGGGGAGTTGTACCAGTAGATCCAAGGGAAGTTAAAGTAGGAAAGGTAAAATGGAGGGAGAGACTGAAAATAGGGTCATTAGTGACAATACTGTTATAGTAGTGTGCCCGGACAATATCAAGGGCCTGAACGGGGCAATGACAGTAAGGAGACACAGGAAGGAAGGGTGCTGAGTGACACAGGAAATGTAGAATAGCAGAATTCAGATACTGAAGGTAAAAAATAATAATGAAAATAGGACCCAGTTTCTGAAGTTTGGAAAGAAAGTAGTGTCATGACTTGTAAAGATGAAGTCATATATGTGTGAGATACCTCACAAGCTTTTGCTTTTCTGATAATACTGAATAGCAAGCACAGCTTTATACTGTCCACAACTCTAAGCATTCTGTTTCTCCTTGACACACTTGTGGGTGGACTGAAGTAGACAGGATTCGGCTTCATTTGACTCTAAGCTTAAGCTGAATCCAGTTATGATCCACACAGCTCATCCTCCCTGAATCAGCCATTCCTTGTGGGTATTTTTCTTATGACAAGAGGCAAGAGTACGAGACAGACAGCCTAGCCGCATAAGCACACTTCAAACATTTCATATCATGTTTTCCACCATCTCATTGGCCAAGTCAATCAACATACTAAGCCTGAGGACAAAGAGTAGGAAAGAAATTTCCTTTTCACAGTCAGCTGTGGCAAAGATATTCATGCATAATACTATTACAGGGAAATGAATACTAGGAACCAATAATCCAATCTAATATGGGATAGTAAGTTTTCCTTTAGCATCCCCTTATCTCTCATTCTTCTGCCCTTTTCCACGCTCTCTTAAGACTTGTCCTCTTAAAGAGCTAACACAGAGTTTGGGAGTAGACAAACAGATCTGGGCTTGGATGTTTACTCCTCTGATCACAACCTTGTGCAACTTCCATTCACCAAGTCTCAGCTTCATGTTACTTAAAGTGTAGCCTGTAACATCTCCCTCCCAGTGTTGTCATAAATACCAGAAATCATTTGCATAAGATGAACATGTAGTTGATGCTTAGTGAGCTGTAGTTACGATGCTACCTTGAAAGTCAGTTTTTTCCATTGACTTTCAATGAAAGTCAGCTTTTCATTGCTGTGACAAAATACCTGAGAAAATCAACTTAGAAGAGGAAACATTTATTTTAGCTCCTGGTCTCAGAGGCTTCAGTCCATGGTTAGTGGGTTTCATTTTTATAAGGGTATGATGATGCAGAACATCATGGTAGAGAGGGTATGGTGGAAAGAGTTACTCACTTAATAGCTGGGAAGGAGAAGGAGGAAGGAAAGCGGGGAGAGAGACAGAGAAGGAGAGAGATTGAGAGGGAGTGAAGCATATCTAGGGAGAAAATAAATTCTTCAAGGTTACACAGCAGTGACCCATCTCTTTAAACTAGGTCCCATCTCCCAATAGTACCACCACTAGGGAACCAAACATCCAACACAAGAATTTTAGGGGACATTCCAGATTCAAATTGTAACATTGTGCCTCTGGCCCCCAAAGGTTCATGCCCATGTAACAGTGCAAAAGGAATTTAGTCCCTACCCAAGAGTCCTCAAAGTCTCATCAGTTCCAGCATTGCTCAAAAGTCCATGATTCAAGAGAAACCCTTAGTTGTGAGCTCCTGTGAAATAAAAAGAAAATAACACACTTACAACAAGCAAAGGTGGGAAAGGCAAAATAAACATCCCAACTCCAAGAGAAAGGAATAGGAGAATACAAGATAGGATTGGACCCAAGCAAGGACGGAACCCAGGAGGGTAAAATCCTGTAGCTCCTTATCCCTCACCTGGGGCACCTGTGAGTTTCAAAGGGCACAGGTAGCCCCTGCCCATACCATGGATGTGCCCATTGCAGCCCACGTGGCCTGTTCTGGGCTGGCTCTGCTTGCTGCCTGCTGGTTTCCTGAGCAGACATTCCATGCTCTTGACATCTCCAACATCCTGGTGTCTCTATGGTAATTTTGGCTTCATTCTGATGGCTTCACGTGTCACTCTTTCAAGGCCTGCCTTCGGGATCCCAGACCCTGCCACACATTGCCTAACCTCCCCAGCCTTCCTTGGAATCTGGAGGTCTCCATGGCCCCATAATACTTGCATTCTGCAAGCCTGTAAAACCAGCACCACATGGATGATGCTAAGGTCTCCTGCCATGGGGAGCAATAGCCAGGCTCCTGTGAACAGGGCTGCAGCAGCCTCTAAGTGCCTGGATGGCTGAACATGGTGAAAGGGAACCTGGAAGATAATTCCCCAGGCAGCCCCATGGGACCAGGGTACCCTGGTACTCTTTTCTTAAAGCAGAGTCTTTGGAAGGAGTTTAAACTTTATGTCCTTGCATATGTGATGGGTGATAGGTGAGGTCTGGCCAACTCCTGAGAAGCCTGCAAGGTATCTTTTATATTGTCCTGATGCAAATTATCAGTTTTTATTTTATATTTTAATGACAACCACTCCCTCTTTGGCTCTACTTTTACTTACACTTTTCTGGTCAAATTGCCAAGCTTTTCAAATATTCCAGTGAATGTCTTGCTCCCAATTCTCACTCTAAGTCTGGCTAAACACTGCCAGTAATACCCATGATACCACCTGAAAACTGCTGCCTCGAAATTTCCTTCACTAGTTTAATTAGTCCATCACCTTTAAACCCAAGCTCACACAAAGTCTCAGGGAATGGAAAAAAATATATACAGGTTCTTTGCCAGAATGTAACATGTATTGCCTTTATGCCAGTTCACAATAAAGTCCTCAATCCCATTTGAAACCTCATGAGCACAAGTCTTTGTTTTCCACATTCCTATTAGCATTCTGGTCTTCTGAGCTCACAACAGATTTGTCCACTAACCTCCACTTAACAACCTTCTAGGGCTTCTCTAGCCTGCGTCTTCCAAAGATTTCCAAATTCTTCTCACAAACCAGTTCCAAAGGCTTCTGAACCACTTCTGAAAGTGAAGTCAGCAACAACTCCACTTCTCAGCACCAATTTTTCTGTGTTCATCTGCCTTTTGCTGCTATGACAAAATACCTGAGAAAATCGACTTAGAGGAGGATACGTTTATTTTGGTTAATAGTTTCAAAGTTTTCAGTTCACGGTCAGCTTATCCCATTGCTATGGCCTGTGGTAAGGCAGAACATCAGGATGGAGAAGTTGTAGTGAAACAGAGCTACTCACTTCCTAACAGCAGAAAATCAGAGAGAGTGGGAAAGAGCAAGGAACTGGGGACAAAATAAATCCTTAAAGATCATGACCACCACTTCCAAATAGACCCTACCCCCCGAAGTTTCATCTCTTCCCAATATTGACACAAGCTGGGGTTCAAGACTCCAACACACATGCCTTTGGAGAACATTCCAGATTCAAAGTACAACACTACTCCTTGGCTTATCCGTGCTAGTCAAAAATCAATTCAACCACCCAATATCATACAGGTATTATGAATTCAAGACAGTCCTCACATAAAATTATACATTTGTACAGGGAAAATTGAGGAGAACAAGACGTAACCTTTAGTTTTAGAGGAACTTTAAAAGCAGTAGGGTGAGAATTTAAATGCACGGAAATCCAAGGTCCCTGCTTTTTTTTCCCTAACCCTCGATGTTTAGCACATAATAATGGTCAAATTAAATGCAGATCTCCTTGTTATTGTCCTTGTGATTCTGATTATTGCTCAGATACTTGTAAATGGTCTAAATGACCATGAGCTTTAGATCTCATTCTGTGACCGTGGGCAAGGGATGAGTTGAGTTTGAGTTTCAGTTTCCTTATTTTACAATGAGAGCATTTTTACCTTCTTCTAAGCACTTGTCATGAGTGGGACCTGCCATAACATATGTCAGGTATCTTCCATCACTGAGAGCAATAAGCGGGTCCTCGGTAATGTTATGTCCTCCCCGACCGTGTGCCTTGGCCCTGAGCTGGTTCTAGCAATACATAGGCAGAGAGGCCCGGGATGGCCCATTCAGAGTCAAAACAGACCAGGATGCTGTGCTTATTGTTCTGAAGGCCCAGAGAAATGTCTTTGCAAGCCACAGGGACAAGAAGAGTCAATGGGAAAGTGAACAGCAGGCTCCGTGTCTGGCCTGTGATGATAAGTGATGACTGAGTCGGAAGCAAGTGAAAATGGAATCATAAAAGGATGACGGGCTGGGAGGAGGGGAGCCAGCCAGCCAGGCGGACTTGGGAAGGAGGCTTTGCACCTATCCAGCACTCTTTCAGACAGGCTGTGAGCACCTCTGAGCTGTGGGGAGCAGGGGAGGCAGCAGGCCCCTATCTTGCCTTGTCTGCCTGCACCTCCTTCAGCGGGAGGTGCCATGGACACAGATGTTAGTGATTCTGGAAGGGTGGAGAACAGTCTTAGGGATGGTCTCACTTAAAATGCTCCACATTTACAGATTAAAAAAAAAAAAATTCCTTTGGCTTCGTAAAAGGCATTCCTTGGTATTATGGTTTGGATATGCTGTGTCCCCCAAAAGCACCTGTTAATGTAGGAATGTTCAGATGTGAAATGATTAGACTGGGAGAACTATAACCTAGTTAGTGGATTAATCCACTGATGGATTAATAATTTGAACTGCTTTCCTGGCTGATAACTGTAGGCAGGTAGATTGTGGTTGGAGGAAGCAGATCACTGGGGAACATGCCCTGGGGGGTTATATTTGTCCCTGGCACCTTGCTGTCTCTGCTTCCTGGCTGCCATGACCTGAGCATCTTTCTTATGTCACTCCCTTTCACCATGATGTTCTGCCTTACATCAGGCCTACAGCAACGGAGTCAGCTGACCATGGGCTCAGACCTCTATAATCATGGAGTCCAAAATAAACTTTTCATCTTCCAAGTTGTTCTTGTCAATATTTCGGTCCCAGCAATGAAAAACTAACACACTTGTATTTTTGAGACAATCCTTCAACCTAAGCACCTTTTTTTTCCATTAAACTAAGATGCTGAACTGGCTCTCTAACCCAAGAACAATAATAAGAAATCAAACTACCATTCATTACCTTTTCAGCAACAAGAAAAGTGCCAAAGAGGATGCTGAGCCTTTTCAAACATGTCTCTTGAACCTTCCAGCAATATCTGATGTCGTCCTTACTACAGATAAAGAAAGAGGCCCAGAGGAAAAGGAAGCAGCTTGATCAAGTTTGTACAGGCTCTGAGGGCAGATCCGGGATTTAAATCCAGGATAAAAGGATCCACTGTCTGAACCATTTTATCACATTGGCCTTAGATGGTGAGCAGGGAGGCACTGACCACTTGGAGGTGGCTTAGAAGAGCACTATATAGGATGAGCCCAGCTTGTCCATTATGAAGGGGTTCTGTTGTTGTTCTCCAAGAGTTTATAGAGTGACAGTGCATGTAACATAAAACGAGAACTCAATAAACGGGACCTGGGAGACAGAAAGAGTAAATATCTTAAAACCAAAGCAGTTCATGTATAGCTGAAGATACAGAGTCTTAGTAACCAGCATGATAGAAATTCACTTAATTGAATTCCCTTATGGAAACCACTTTAATGAAGAGATTAAACTTTTTTAGGTCTGCATTATTAACCACATATAAATGTATGTTTTTAATGTGCTTAAGGATATTTTAAATTCATTTAACTTTTTTTTATAGTACCTGCTTGGAAATGTAATATTCTCATTATAGAAAGATTAGAAATGTCATAGGAGCACAAAGAGCAAAATTTGCTAGAAAGGCTTCAAAGTACACTGAAGGATTAATATCACCAATGCAACAGAAGGAATACTGGTTCTGGTGGCCAAAGGCCCTGGGTTCTAATCCTGACTGAGACAGAAGCCAGTCCAGTGATTTGGTCAAATCCCTTCAATCCCTTAACTCTAATATTCCCTTCTGAAAAGTAAAGCCAGAAAGATGAAAGATGAACTAGAGGACCTTGAAGGGCGTTTTCTGCTCTAATATGGAATAGAATTCTGTTGTAGACATTTGGTGGGCACTTATGTTTACAATCCACATTTTCCTAGCAAATACCTTTCATGGATGGAAGTTTCTTGGAGTCCTTAGCAACATCATCATTATTCTAAATGGACTCAGTCTGAGTTCATGACAAGTATAATGTATTTACATATTAACTAATTTGTCCATCCATCCATCCATTCATCAAATGAGTTGCCTACTCTTCATCAGGTACTATACTCTTCATTGAGATAAGGATGATTAAGAAAATGTTTCTGCAATCAAGAAGTTCTAGTCTAGTGAGGGAAAGGGCAAATAAAAATCATTTCCCTGGCATTAGGCATTACTATTGTAAAATATGTGCTCTCACTTATTTAGCTTTTGTTTACGGAATGCCTGCTGTGTACCAGGCATTGCAGCAGATGCTGGGATGAGATAGTGAACCAGGTGGGTGTAACACTTTCTGTAAAGGATCTTTCATTGTAGTGAAAGGGGTTCACAGTCAGCATGCTGTCCCAAGAGAGCTGTTCCTCGACAGCCTGGCTGCCCTGGGGGTGCAGAGACAGAGCTAGAGAAAGGAGTCACCAAGAAAAGGGGTTATTAACCGTCAGTTCTGACTGTTGGAGCATCTTAGAGCAGGAAATGCTTGGTTGCAAATAGTGGAGAATTAGCTGAGTCATAAAAATAGGAAATGCGAGTCAATAAAGCCAATAGCCGTGGCATTGATGGAGATCTTGCCAGAGATACCCAGCCCACTGCTAAGACTGATCTCAGCTGTGGCTAAAACTGTGTCCAGAGAACAGAAGTTAGGGATTCAGAAAGGTAATGCAAAAAACTGATTCTTAGTGTGCTCAGAAATGAAGGACATCTAATATAAACTTTTGGTTTGCAGCTGAGAAAAAACTAAGGCCCATAGAGAAGGAAATTACTTGTGTCCCTAGAGTTAATATGTGAACATACACCAAAACCCTGGGGCCATCTTGGAATTAAAGGAAAAGGGGTGGAAACTAATTTATTAACCATGAACTCATTGTCTACCGGAGCTGTGAGATATACTTTTCACTATTATAATTTCTTCTTCCATCAGTCCTGTGACATAGAGACATTACTATTGTTTCCATTCTAGATATGAGAAAACGGAGACCAAAGAGGTGAAGCAGCTTCCCCAAGGCCACACAACTTCCAAGAGAATGTGAAGACTGAACACCAGTCCGTCACCTGTCCCCAGCACTTTCGGGCTTTCCCTTCTGCCTATTTCCTGTTCTCCAGGCAGCCTTATGGGGATTCCTGGGGTGGATACTTCTCATTTAAAAAAAAATACATATTTGTTGAATAATGAATGACAGTAATTAATGATCCATTCCTAGTCAAGAAAAAGTTGTTTAGTGAGCACACCTAGGAAATGAGGAAAATAAAAATGTAGCAGGACCTTTTTCCAAACAGACTTTTTATTGTCGCCAATGTTCCCCAAAATGAGCTGTGCCTTTACCTGCAGAGCCACTGATAGGGGAGAGACGAACCTCTGCCCTTTCTATGACAAAGGAGCATCCTCCCTGCCACCGGAGCCTGGCTTCCTGTTCTGTTGCCCACAGTAACCATTTTACCTCTCCCATTATGAATCATGAGATCTGCGGCTTTTGGCAGATCATAAATCAGTCCTGGGAGTCTCGAGGACAAATCCCAGGACTTTTAATCTTTAATATTAGACGTGTTTAAGGTGGTGAATATTTCATGAAGGGGCGGTCGCATTTTAACACATCGTTAGTGACTCCCACCCCACCCTGCTTGGTAAATTACTCCCATCCAAATTCAAGGCCCTCATCTCTTTCCTTCCACTTCCCTTAGCTCAGGAGTGGTCTGTCCAGTGGGTTGCACCCACCTACAGCACTCCCACCTTTAGAAGACCTCAGGTTTTGGGGTGGAGGCAGGGTTATAGAGAATATTCTAGCCTGGGGGCAGTCCCCTCATGGTTCACCAAGTACCCAGAGAAGAGGAACCATAGATTACTCCAGTCTGTCCCTCCTTCTGTCTTTCAACAATCTTATCATGAATACTTCAATGATCCCCTTCTGACCCCTTCTTCACTCCATATTCTGTTCCACTGCCATTTCAGTTCAGCTACTATTTATGAACCAGGCTATTTGCCAAATACTTTCTAGGTGCTGAGGGTACAAAGATTAAACAGCACTGCAATACATAAACAAGCGAGTTTTTTTTTTTTATTTTAACACTAGAATGCCTTATATAAGATGCACTGCATTACATTTCTAGTTCATCAGTGAAAAAAGGAAGGTTTTTTTGATGAATACAACATTTTGAAATTAGATCTGATGTAGTTTTCCCATGTACATATATGAAAACAACATAATGAATCCCACCATCATGTACCTCCATAAGAATGGGACTGTAACGAGAATAAGATGTATTCCACGCTTGTGTGATTATATCAAAATGAATTCTGCTGTTATGTATAACTACAAAGAACCAACCAAAGAAACGAGGAGCTATTGGTAATAGTTGTAGAACCTGCATTACCTGGTATCTTGTTTGTTACTCGTTTCAGTTGTACAAGATTGAGAGAATCCTGAAACACAAGCTGTGTCATTGCAAGTAACATGAGCTTATTAGCACCTGATTCAGTCTCCACATCCTCTTCAATGAAACTAAGATGATGGGAGACTTTTTTTTTTCCAGTGACCTGCATAAAATAAGTTTACCCGACCAGATGAATTAACATGATGATGCTTTCTATTGTCGTTAATTTTGGTATGCGACATCAGAGTGTAAATCTGTCTTTTTTAAAAATTATAAAGAGAAAAAGAAACTCTAAGGAAAATGAAAACTCAAAAGTCCATAAATACCCCATATTGAACAGTATGTTTCCATGGACATAATTTGAAAACTCTTGGGTCGGGCCACTCAGAATCACTTTAGGATGGAAGGGTTGTGGGCATATGTGTGTACATGTATGTATTTGTCCATGTGTGAATCGTGTGTATGTGTGTGTAATCATCAAAAGATAGGAAGTAAGGCAGTCTGGCAGCAATAGCTAGATATTTACGAGAGCCATGAAGTTAATTACTCATTCACCTTACATTGTTGAGGACTAACTCTGCTCTACACAGTAGGCTGAGCCAACCATAGCAGTTCCTACCAGCACTTTCCAGGATGAGTTCCACAGAATGTTGATCCTATGAGTTATTCCACCAGCAACCCTCTCAAAGTAAAAAGAGGTGGGGAAAACTGTATGCATCACCCTCATGGAGAATCATGTTCCTCTGGCTCCAGGGAAGGGTATAATATTTGCCAAAGTTATTTATATTTTTTTACAGAATCCATTTTTGGCAAAGCATCTGTGAGCATTCCACAAATATATGTTGGGGTAGGGGGGACAATAAGTAAATGATTTAAAAAAAAAAAAAAAAAAGATTTCCCTTATTAACAGAGGACAGGACAGAGAGCTTCCGAAAACTCTTTTAGGATTCCAAACTGTAAAAATATACTAGGAAATGGGATATGCACTAGCCAACTGAAGTGAACTTGGCTAACAGGAGAATATGTTTCAGTGTGGAATGCCAGCAAGCATTCATGCCACCAGATACAGACATGATCTGGGTTGGGGAGTGTGAATGGGTAGATGAATGTAAGGAAAAAAAAGAGATTGAATGAGAGAAGAAAGGAGGAAAGAGGGCAAGAGAGGAGGTGGGAGGGGAGGCTAGGAGTAGAGAGGAAAATTGTTTGACTCAGCTTTTTTCATTGTGACAAAATACCTGAGGAAAACCATTTAAAGAAGTTAAAATATATTTTGGCTCCTGGTTTCAAATGTTTCAGTTAATGGTCAGCTGGCTCCATTTTGTTCTGGACCTGTTATGAGGGAGTACTGGTAGAAAGCCATGGTGGAGTAAGCTGCTCACTTCTTGTGGCAGGGAAGAAGGAGAAAGGGAAATGGGCCAAGGACAAGATAACTCCCCAAGGGCATGCCTCAAAGGACCAACTCCATTCAACTAGTCCCCAAGTCCTCCAATTTGCACCACCACTCCATAGTCCAATAAAATTATGGATCTGTCAATAGTTTGATCCAATGATGCTGGATCATTTATGAACTCTGAAGGCTCTACCTCTGAACACTGTTGCAATGAGGGACAAGCCTTCAACATTTGAGCCTCTAGGGGATATTTTCAGATCCAAATGATACAGAAACAAGCTAAAATTTTTAAAATAAAACACCAAGACAAAATATATAAGACCAGGAGACCACAGGCAAAAAAAAAAAAATGATTTTTTTCCTAAACAGGAAGTTGACAGTTTCTTGGAGGAGGTGGTGTTTGACTCAGGGCTTATGGATGATCAAGTCTTGCTCATTCGGGTGGAGAGAATTCAATTTTTGTTTACATACTTAAATAAATATATATTTTAAATAAATATATATTATCATAATTTAATTATTTGGAAACTGACCCTTCCATTTGTAGAGCCTGGTCACTGGTCACTTCCTGTTTCCCCCATCAAGTTGGGAGGGCCTTCAGCTACCGGGTTGCACCTCTGATCCCTGTGTCTCTAATGCGAAGCTGAGAACTTGGCAGCATGGGTGATGGTCTTATTGAATGGATAAGTGAGTGAGTGAACAAATGAATGCACAAGTGGATACATTTTTCATGAACCATGGTAGTCCATGATCCAAAACACCCTTTTTTTTTTATGGGCTTTTTCTGAAACTATGAGTTCACTTTATTTTCCAGGAAAGCAAGGAACCAGGGTAAAGACTATTTCAAGAGGCAGCATTTCTCACAATTCTTTTCTGTTTGCTTCCAGGAGAGTGCAGCTGTCATGAAGGCTATGCCCCAGACCCTGTTCACAGACACCTCTGTGTGCGCAGTGACTGGGGACAGAGTGAAGGGTGAGTGACACAGGACATTGGGAACAGGGCAGTGGTAGACCTGTCCCTACCTCCTCTGTTGTGTTACTGGGTGCCCAAAACCTCCCTAAGGGAGAATACTTTCTCCATTAGAGATGTCCTCCCGAAAACCCCAGTGGGAAGCAAATCCTACTTTCCCACTGAATCACATTTTAGAATTAAAGATACATGATTGATGAATCTTCTAGAGCACAAAGGCTGGCATTTAAGTAACCCATCTAAACAAGAAGTGATCAATGAAAGCTTTCTTACATGGACTGAAGAGGAATTGGGTTTCCTCACATGCACTCAAATATGGGCAAGTGAGAGCTGGGGATATAGCTCAGTTGGTAGAGTGCTTGCCTTGCATGCACAAGGCTCTGGGTTCAATCCCCAGCACAACACACTTACAAAAAAAAAAATCAAATATGGGCAAATGAATTTTTACATTTTACTGCCGAGTCCTGCAGTAAAATGGAGACACTCCTTAGTAACATAGAGGCTTTGTCCAATAATTACCTCCGTGGAATTTGAACAGTTGTCCAGATATGAATTCTGCTTGCTACTGACTAATGTTATCCCCACTATTTTTTCTTTCCCCTGGCTTCCACAGACCTTGGCCTTATACGACACTTGAGAGGGGCTATGATCTGGTGACAGGGGAGCAAGCCCCTGAAAAGATTCTCAGGTGAGTTGACAGTCTTATTGGGGTATTATAATGGTGGGGAATACAGAAATGTCTCTTAAGAAGTATAGTCATGTATCCTTGGCCTATCGATCCTGGGCACCTCTGAGATGCCCTGAGTAAGGGAGAACTCTTGCTAATACTAATGTACCTTCACAGCCCAGGTCGCTATGGGAACCTAATTCCCATTTGTCTGGCATCTAGATTTATAGATTTCAGGTACTGAACTGGAGGAGGAGATATTTCTGATTATCTATTCTAGTGTTTTAAAAAATGTTCTATGAGCCATAGAGCCTCATAAGAAACAAAAATCTCATATAAAACTTTAATATTTAAGCAGATAAAGACATAGGGAAAATTAAGTGGAAGGACTGGGAATCACACATTGGTTTGAAATGAATCTGAATCCATGCTCTTGGCCCGTTGGCCAATCTGCTCCTGATGACTTGGCAGTCGTTTGTGAAACTCCTACTGGGTGTAGAGACTGTGGGGGAAACCAGAGCCGAAACAGGCCCTGTCTTCAGAGTTGACTGTTTACCCGGGGAAAGAAAACTAGAAATTCACAACAGTGCATGAGCGAACTGATACACCGATTTAAGAAACGACCATTCAAGTTTGTGCCTTCGGGAATATAAGCGTCCACGTTGGGTGGAGGAAGGAGAAAATGCCCTAGAAGGGATCTGCTTCCCGGGGAGTTCCCAATGGAAACTCTTACATTACAGGTCTACTTTCAGCTTGGGCCAAGGCCTCTGGCTTCCTGTGAGCAAAAGCTTTGTGGTTCCACCCGTGGAGCTGTCCATCAATCCCCTGGCCAGTTGCAAGACAGATGTGCTCGTCACTGAAGACCCTGCAGATGTCAGGTAGGGAAGTCATCTCCAGGACTCTGTACCCAGTACTTCTTGGAGCCCTGGACATTCCTCAGTTTCAGGATCACAGGACCTCCTGTGTAGGAGTGACCTGTGACTGTGATGGAGGCAGCTGATGGTGGCTGTGAAGAATAGTGTCAACGACACCATGCTCCTGAACTCCTAAAAGCACCCTCCACTGCTGGGCCTCAGTGCCACATATTGTAACATTGTGGCTCTCATTTGGGGATTTTATAAAATATAAGCCAGGCTCACAAATTATCTCCCTCTCTTTGGGATTTTTAATGAGCTTATCCTGTAAAAAGTCATTACTTGCCAGTATATTGGAGAGTCATGAAGGCATCAGTTTGGAGAATGGGATGCTTTCTACTGTGATTCTGGTACTGAGGATGGACTTTGGGCTAATCTAAGTGTCCAGATGTCAAATCTCTTTGTTCTTATGAGAGGATGGTGGTTACATCCCTCCTTATATGTCTTGTACCTTGTAGAAAACTTCATTATAGACTTACTCTACTGTATTCTAATTACTGGTTTGCACATCATTCTGTCCCATTATGTGATGCACTTCTCAAGGTTAAAGAAAATAACTTATTTAGCTTTTTTAATCTCTGGTTCCTAGTACAAATTGGACAACTACTAAATGCTTATTGATTTAATTAACTCAATGGTCTTAGGACTGATCCTACCACAATTCTGGAGCTCTCTATTAGAGATTTTTTTTTTCTTTTTCTTCTTCTTCCAATGTGGTTAAAGGAAACCTTCCAGAAATTTTGATGTTACAAAAAATGGATTCTAGTTTTTCTTCTACATCTGCCTTTCACACAGATTATTGGCTTGTAAAAGTCAACATGATCCCCTGGAGTACCGCCACTCCATGCTGTCTCTGGATCATTCTGAATCAAGACACTCTCAGTATGCCCATGGCATCTTGATAGAAAGCTCCTGGGACCCAGCTCTCCTACTTTGCCATATATTTATTGTCACCTATCACCTTTCACGAGGTCACCTTTTCCAATCTCTTAATATTTCCCAAAAGTGGTTGTTTGGAAAATAATAGATTAATAAAGGGGATAGCATTTAGAAAATAAAGCAGTAACTACTATAACTAAGGAACTATGGTGGTTTTGCACATGTATACCAGCACACACAAATTGATTCATGGAAGATTATTATTATTTCCATTTTTTATATAATTGAAGTTGGCACAACTTGAGGAAATCCTATGCTAAAGTCTCTCTGTATCACATATCACATATTGGAACAAGGAGCATCTATCTGGTTGAAAGACCATTCTCAAAGAGACTTAATGAGCTTGCCTGAAATCAGCTGAAAGAAGGCCTCTGCTGGCTGTTCGCAGAGTTCCATGCTGTTGACATTGCCTTCCCTGTTTCAGGGAAGATAGAGGACAGATGTCAGACTGTATATTGGTCACTCACTCTGGCGATGCAAATGGCTGGGTGGGAATGCTACCTCTCCTGTGGGTGAGAAACATGATCTCAGCCAAGTTCAAGTCCCTAAGCTTCCTTTCCTTTCTAGGATAAGGATGATAACAGTACCTTGCTTCATCCACCCAAGATATCCTATATGCCAAATATGTTACAAACACTGTCTTATCTGATGCTTACATCAGCTACATGGGTTGAGGCTATTATTTTCATTTTGAAAATTGAAAATAAATAAATGAATAAATCAGAGGCACAAGTGATGCTTTCTCTAGTAGGTGACAAAGCCAGGCTTAGACCTCTGCTCTGCAAGGGTGGATGAAACATTGCATGCATCACCATTTGAAAGGAGCTGTGCTAAATTGAGTTTTGCAAGCTGCACTAATAAACCTTGTTTGACATGACATTGCCCAGGCGAGCATATCGTGGGTGTTCAAGGAATTAATAAGTTCCAGTCAGGAGATATGTTATAAATTAATAAATAATAGATCATAATTATAGATACCCAATAATGCTGCCATGGAATTGCAACAGAGAGACTAGAGGAAAGACTGTGGGAAAGCACAGGCCAGAGGAGACAGGGAAGTGTTCCAGTAGGGTTGCAGAGGAAAAATCAAAGTCAATATTTTTATTTTACATCTCTTACAAAGTCTTGAGAAAGCTGGAGACCTCACTCTGCCAGAGGCAGGGCTGTCAACTATATAGACTGTGACCCTCCACAGTGGCTAAATGGAACACAACTGATAATCACAAATGTTGGTGTGCATTTGAAGCAACTGGAACTTTCACATCCTTACTCTAGGAATAGAAATTAGTATGATCACCATGAAAAACCTGTTGAGCAGTATGCATTGCCGTATCTAATGTAAAGTATACACATATCCTATCACCCCTTGGTTCCACCTGTAAGAATATGCCTAGCAGAAATGTGTATATATGTGCCTCAAATAATGCTAAAAAGAACACTAACAGTAGGCACTCATTGTAGTGCCAAGGAACTAGAAAAAAACACAAATATCCATCAACAAAAAAATAGATAAATAAATTAGGAGATAATCCTATGATGGAATATCCTTAATGAGGAAAATGAGGAAACACAGCTACCATGCAGTACACCATAGATAAATCTCACAATATAATACTGAATTATGGAGTCTAGTCACAAAAGAATGTGTGTATACATATATATATAAAATTTCTTTTTTACATGTATAATATATATTATATATGTATATATTTTTAAACAAATCTTAATAATTAGTAAAAACTGATGTTTGGTTGGGAAGAAAGAAAGGATGGGAATACCTTTGGGAGCTGGGGACTTTGGTGACACTGATGACAATTGACCTCTTGATCTCAGTGGTTGCAAGAACATGTTTATTAACGCTTCATCAAGTTGCACATTTCTTCCTCTAGTACTTTTATTAAACATAAAGCTCATTGCTTAAAGTCATAAGATATGGAACCCAGTTGAATCTCCTGGGTTCAAATCCTCACTCTACCACTCAATACAATGCATGAACTTTTCTATGCCTGTGTTTCCCCTGGAGGTTTGTGGAGATAAAAGATTATTTAAATCCTACAAGAGAGAGGTGAAGGTCAAATGACATGATACAGGTAAAGTCCTGAATTTGGAACATACCCAACTCAAGAGACATTAGTTATTGTGCTTGTCAAGGTATGTATGGTATCTAGCAGCATAGTGAATGTTTTATTCTCTTTTTCTTTTTCATTTTTTTTTCTCTTCCCTTTGATGAAAGGCTGCACTCAGTCAATGATGCATTTTCAAATCAACAGTATCTTGGTGTTGAGGGCTTGCACTAATCCCTGTGCACACCCACACATATACACACATACATAGTATGCCAGGTCTGTGGCTTTAAGTGTATTGAATATGTTAACGGAATGAATGAAGAGACACATAGAGGGCAGACATAGAGTTCTTTGAGAGGTTGGAAAAGTTTCTGGGCAAAGGAATTAGGTGATTATTCTCAGGAGAGAGAACATTAGAAATGAATCATGAATTGCACCTGCGATCTGACTGTGTAGAGTCTAAGGTGGGAGAGGAAGGGCCAAAGAAGAGAACTCTTTTCTGATGGCTCCTCTTCTCCAGCCTTCAGCAGGAAGCTGCTGGGAATGAGGATTTTTTTTGCGTTGGAGACACTAATGATGCCAGCTATAGCCGCGGAGGCGCAAACCCTAGCTAAATTTCATACAGATTCCTTTCAATTCTGAAAAACCCTATCTGAGCCCCTCCTGTGTGCCAGGCACTGAGCCAGGACCATAGGAGTACAGAGATGAATAAGGCCCTCCCCTGCCTTCAGGAGTCTTGAGGCTTAGCAAGGAGCGCGGAACAAGAGACTGACTTGAGAGATGAGATAAGAGTCACTCATGGAGAGAGCAGCATGGCAAACAACACTTACGGCTCTACACCAGGCCTTCTTCACAATTTCACCTGAAGCTGGTTCTTGTAAGAGAAATGTGAGAATAGCTATTATAGTTAGAATAATAACCATCCACAAAGCCCAGCTTTTGGAGCTTCTCAGTGATTTTTCTATGATCTCAAATCAATGAAAATGAAATGGTAAAATGCTGTTAATTCCGGAAATGTTAAAAGAATAATGGAATATCAGACGCAAGCCAGCATTGCTCAGTTGGCGGTAGTTTGCACATCGAATTAGTTCTAAATAGAATTAAGAATGTCTCCTTATTCTTTTGGCCTTTCCAGTCTAAGCACTGAGAATTTATTGAACACCTATTATATGGCAGGCTAAGTACTGGAGATCTAGAAGAAAAACAAGACAAGGATCTTATTTTTATTAAATGAAACAAAAATCACAAATAAAAAGATGTACCTTGTGATAGTTGAAGAGAATGGAGGGAGATTTCAAGGCAGAGGGAAGACACAAAGGTACAGGTGATCAGACTCACTTGGAGAAGGAAGTACTCACAGAGAAGAGAATCCTTGGGTGAAATTTTCAAAGCCTACAGGAAGTTAGGAGGTTATTGCTTCTCAAAGTGTGATCCCAGGACCAGCAGCATCAGCATGATATAGAAACATGTTAGAAATGCAAATTGACAGACTCCATCTATGGTAGATGGATAAGGACCCCCCAAAGGTATTAGATTATAAACCCTAGAACTTGTAAATGTCACAATATTGGGGAAAAAAAGAGAACTCTTTGCAGATCTCATTACTAAGATTCTTAGTAATAAGAATCTTAAAATAGGTTGATTATCCTGAATTATCTGGATGGGCCCATAATACCATATCATAGCAAGTGCCCTATTAATAGAGCACACAGAGAAGTCAAGATGGAGTGAGAGCTTGGAGCCACACAACCACAACCAAAGAATGGTAGCCACCATGGGAAGCTGGCAGAGGAAAATTCAGAGAATCCCCAGGGCTGCTAGAGAGAGTATGGTCTTCATTTTGCCCAGTAATACTGATTGGGGACTTACTGTTGTTTTTAGGGTCACTTCCATTTGTGGTGATTTGTTACAGCAACCACATGAGACTAATACACCCACTGAGTCAGGTATTTCAGAGTTTAGCCCAACAAACTGATTTAACAAGGTGCTTAGATGATTCTAATGTCCACTAAAGTTTGACTACAAATAACAAGTTAACACGACAAGAAATGAATCTCGTGACTTGAACAGAAAACAAATGACATAAAGGTTTCACAACTCCAGGGTGGCAATAGCTTTAGACATAGCAGAATGTATATGCTCCCAGATGTTGCTTGGACTCCAAATTTCTGTCTCTTTTCAGGAATTTTGTTTTTCTCTGGGTTGATTAACTTTCCAGGAACACTTTCACCTTCTATCCTAGGCTTGCAACCTGAGTTTAGCACCACCAGGTAAGAGATGACTTCTTGCCCAGTGGATTAAGCAAAAGTCCTGGCACTGTGCAGTCACAATAATAGTTCATCCTTCTGTGACACTGTTCCAGATGAGGAACCCAATTTTAGCTGTGTTGAATATGTGAGGCCCAGAGTGGTCATGTAACTTGTTCAAGGTCACGTAGCCAGTAAGTGGCAGCACCAGGATTTGAATTCTGAAAAGCCTGAGGCTCGAGTCCACATTCCTCATCTCCAGGGTATGATGCTTCCCTTTGGTCTATTTTAGGATATTGGCCAATATCCCAAACCAATGCCTAAAGGGACTAAGTGCTTTAGTTAGCCAGACCTGGGTTATTAACCCATCCTTGAAACCGGCAAGCTGAGGGAGTCCTTGACTATGTGGATTGAGATGACAGATAGGATAGGCCCCCTAGGGAAAAATCAGAAAAGGTAACAAATGAGTGTTGATAAGAAAAACACTCACAGATGTCCTCTCCATGGGCAAGGTACAGGTCCTTGAAGGGTCATGCCCAGGGAGGGAGCTTCCAGTCCAAGCTGGCTGCAGAGTAGCAGTGTGGGATACATGGTGGAGGATGAAAGCAAAGAAGGGCAGGAGATACAACATGCCTGGTGCTTTTTCCCCTTATGTGAGGACACTTTGTTCAGGGCTAAGGTTCCCCTGAGATGCTCCTGGGTGAGGACTCCAGATACTGAAATATGCCTTTGGGCCCAGACAGAACCCCTATCAGAAACAATGTGTTCCAGAAACACAGACCATGCATCTTAAGGTGAAATTCCCAACAGATGCATGCCAGGTATTTACTTGCCTGTGTGATAGACGTTGTACCAGGCCCTAGAAATATAAAGACCAGAAAGGGAAGGAGAAATGGGAAAGATACGGGCTTTGGAGTCATTCAGACCACAGGTGAATCCTGGCTCTACGATCGGTGAGCAACATGAGCAACCTGGGCCAAATCAGTTCAATTCTCTGGGCTTCCAGGTGAGAACCTGGAAGGTGGAGGTGCTTCTTGGGATCACACAACATAGATAGAGTGACTGGCACAGCGACTTTCAGGTAACTGGTGTTAAAAAAAAAAAAAATGGTGGGAAGTTTGAGTAGTAGTAGGAATTGCAATTCAAATTAGGAAATAACCATATAACACAGTGTGACCAGTCAATAAAAAGATACAGTTCATGGTATAGAAGCACTACAGACACAAGGCGTCTGCTTTCTTTTTCTGGATCACATTAGATATCAATAGGAGAATTAAGGAAGAGGTAGGAAATAGGACTTTTGAGTTAGGTGGGAATGGATGTCAGACAGCTGATGAATTACATGGGGACATAGATGTCTTTGGCTGGACTGACCAAGGCAGGAGAGTGAGGGAAAGCCCTTGGTATGGCTTTTATATTGTGTGATACTCATGATACCTCCCTCCTATTAGAGATGAATAAAATGCGACATCGGGTCTTTGCATTTCCTAATCTCTACAGGTTTGTTAATGCTGTGTGTGATGGTGCACACATGTGCTTGTACATAGTAGGCAACCTAGGACACTTCCCTTTCCACTGAGGATGCTGATTCAGGGTGGGTTTCTTCAGCCCTGGCTAGGTAGAATCTCAAGCCATTAAGCTTCCCCTTCAATTTGCCCATTCCTCACCATTTAATCACACAAACATTCTTTTCCCAAAAGCACGAGAGAATTGCAATAGGTAATCCACTTACTTGCTTAACACACAAGGAGATTCAACTGTTCCTTGAGCAAAGAATAGAGAAGGCTCTGGTGTCAAACTGCCTGAATTCAAATCCCAGCTCCACCACTTGCTACTGGACCTTGAACAAGATACTTAGACTTTCTGACTCTCAGTCTCTTCCTTGTAAATGGCAGTGGTAATTACAGCTGTATTTTTGAGTGTCTTTGAGAACCGGATAACTTATTTAAACACTTAGTTCCATATTCATAAGTAATAATGACTAGCACTGATTAAGTGCTTAATATGTGTCTGACCCTGTCTACAGATTTACAAGTATGAATTCTGACTCCTCACAAACACTCAATGATGTAGTTACTGTTATTTCCAAATGAGGAAAAGAGGCACCAAAATTTAAGGTATTTGCACAACAGAACACAGTAAGTGGCAAGATTAGAATTTGAACCCAGGCTGTTGGCTGAGTGCTCAGTACATACTGACTACTAGGGTGGCAGGTAGAGTTTTGGGCTTTGTATCCCAGTCTCTGTTGACCATTTTTTCCATTGAGTGGGGGTGTTCTTTATGCAAGTGAAATATGAAATATCAATGGGGGATGAGGGAGACTGTGTAAAGGGGAAGTCACCCTTGCACCCACAGCTGGATTCATGGAATTTGGGCATGTGCCCGGCACTACCATAAACCTCCCTTATTTTAGGAGAATAAGACCCTTCTAATAAGCATTACTAAAGAGACCACCACATTCCCTACTGCTTGGATCGCCCTCTTAGATTCTGGCTGCCTGTCATTCAGCCCGTGAGCCTGGAGACATATATATTTTCCCCATTTTAGTTTAGCGATCATAATAAAAGTGAAGTCTATTAGGATGAGTTTCTGCCCAGGCTCAGTAAATCTCTTCAAACACTGTTCAGCACCAGATTTCTGTTAGTCTTTGCCACTGGGGAGGCTGTGCCACGCACCAACTGTCAGCTCGGGTGGAGGGCTCAAGCCACACAGCCTCTGCTAAATGAAACTCAAATGGAGACTTTGGAATATAAATATTGAAGTGACCCAGGTTGGATAAAGGGGAACCAGTTAGCTAAGCTTCTATCTTACATGCAAGAGATGCTAAATTATTAAAACTTTAATAAATGTAATAATAAATATTTGATGTTGAATTATAGAAGGCTTTGCAGATACAGTGAAACTGAGAAACGACTTGTTATATCTGCATTAGTAGTTAAACACTTTTCAAATGATACTTCTGATGCTGAGGCGGATCTGCAGATCTTTTGATTAAAAAGAGGGAGAGAGATGAAAGTATGAGTCTTGGCAAGTATACTGGGCTGGGCATCAGGGTACCAGGGTCTGAGGCCTGAAGACAGAGATGTGTGGCCCTTGGGCAGAGACCTTCCACTCTCAGATTCACATAATTGGTCCATCTTCTAATGCCGAGGCAGTTTTAACCTCCCTTCCTGTCCCCCTCTGGCCTGCCAGGGTAGTGGTTATAATAATCTTGAGTCTCCACATATAGCATGCCACTTATCACCAAGGATGAGTCCTTTTCTTCTTTGAATTGCAATGCAAAAATCCTCAAGAAGGACAATTATTGCCCGGGCATGTTTTAGGAGCCCATGCCTGGCTTAGTCATCTGTGATTAGGGGACAGCGTCATAAAGTACAGATATAGCCAAGGGAAGAATTGAAGAAACATCTACTCCAAGTCAGGCCTTCAAAATCCCCCCTGAGTTCCTGTTTGTTTATCTGTCTTACAGGTTGGATTAAATTAGAGGTGGCAGATGTCAGGCATCTCATATGCCGACTGAGATAAATAGATACAAACTGTTGCAAATATTATGTTGGGAAGATTTCTGAGGCTTTAGATGATTCAAATGCGTAAACTGCCATGGTCCACTCATGATGCCTGAGTATTGGATGAGGGTTGTGAAGGCTCAGGTATTTGCCACCTCTGAAATGGGTGTTATTTTGGGGTTCTCCCAATTTCTTATCCCATGACTTGATGATTATATTCCCTTATCAAATGAAGAGAGATTTTTGGCTGTTAAAAGAAAAGATGGTCAACCTGATAGAGATGTTGGGGATGCATTAGAAATGGAACCGTCCTATCCACAAGTCTCATCCATCAACGTTATCTCAGGGGGCATATTTGAAAGATCTCATCTTAGTACCAACATATTTCCTGAAATCAATTTCTGGCATGTAGCAGCATTGAGGCTTCCTGTGAAACTGCTCCCTGGGTACTGTCTGGCACCAGCCTGTCATTTGTATCAAAAACCAAACACTCTCATTTAAGCTTTAAACAAACTACCCACATTCCAGGGACCTTGACCTGCATTTCCCTTTGAGGTATGTTTGAGCAATTATAAGCTCACAGACTGGGTGGGGCCTCCTCAGGCATTTTTTCACCCCCTGTCACCACACAGATGGTCCTAAGTTGATAGAATCCCCCTCTGCTTGCAGATATCCCCTGCTCTGTTGCCTGCTGTGGTCTCACACTGTTTCCTAGAAACCCCTCTTTTGATGACACCTCAACAGGCTCTGCTTTCAGTTATGTGAACAGCAACTGAGGGGCAGTGTCCACCAAGATAAGCTAAGAAAAGTCATCATTTTGTGATGTTAGACCTGTTCATTTGGGCTACGTAGGTCCATTCACGTATTTCCTTTATTGCATCTTACTCTGCCAGATAAAGACCAAACCCCATCTAGAACACACGTCAGGGTGCAGTCCGGGCAGAGTGATGATCTGGCTATTTCAGTGGTCAATTGGATGATCCTGTGTAGTAGCAAGTGTGACTCTTTTTCTGATCACCCAAAAAGGAAAATTGCTATCAAAGAGGATCCCAGCTGCAAACAGGTGACATGTGGAATCGGGGAGAGTTTACAAAGGGAGCTATTCACAGAGTTTGGAGACAGTTCTAGAAAAGCAGCATGGGATATGCAGGATCCTGTGGCATGTGTCACGGGTGAGGGTGAAATTTCCAGAACAGAATCCCATGATTCCAGAGAGAATCCCATGGTGCTGTGGCATTTAGTTAAGGGACACAGGCAGCTCGTGGTGACCCTGCAGGTAGGGCACCAGGGAAATAAATTGTTCCAGCTTCACTCAACAGGAGAAATGAACCCAATGGAAGCCAGGTCCAGAGTAGGCTGAGGTCACCTCCTGAGGCAGGGGTAGGACAAACAGGGTGTCCCTGAAGGAGCCCGTGGACGCCATCAGCACAGGCCACACGTTCTTTCTTCCGCCCTTCCTTCAAATTATCCTCAAAAGTCCCTGCCTCTCCAAATTCACTGACACTCCCTTCCCGAGACCTTCTTAAGTAGCCTCACTGCTCCCTGTCCTCACCTCACCCCACGAACACGCCTACGCCAACCTCTACACAAAGTCTTTGCTCCCTGCTTGAGATCATTGAGGGCCTCCCCACCCCCAAGTGCTCAGAATGGAAGTCGGACTATGTCAGCTGGCCCACATCAGCACTCCACCGTCTGGCCACCATCCCCCTGTGTCATTTCATCTCCCAACGCATTCCCATTTGTTGTTTGCTCAGAACACCACCCAGTCTTCTTATCTCCTTGCCTTCGCTGGTGCTGTCCCTGAGCCTGAAATGACTCATGGCCTCACAGTCCCCTAGGTACCTGGGGTGCTGCCCATCATCCTCCGTCACAGCCTTGCAGAAGCATTGCTTCCTCTGAGCAGCCCTTTGTGAATGGGCTCTTCCTTCCCTCCCATCTGCCAGCCACTGTTGCTTTGTTTGTATTGCTGGAATGTTCCTTCAAGAATTAGAGACAAGGCCTCCTCGCAGTGCAGTTCATTGTAGATGAGTACTCCAACCCCCACCACATTCTTCTTACCTGGTCATCCGTGTGTTCCTGGAGGCCACAGATTGAAACTAAATGGTCATTGTAATTCCCAGTCCTAAGCATGGTAAGGGACTCAGGGAAAGGATGGAGAACATTTTGATGATACCAATTTCACATTGTTATTTTGGTACGATCATGAGGATATTTGGATATTACCCACAAATATTGTCAACAAGTACTTCTGGGCTATCTCCAAGTATCACCTGATCCCTTTACACAAAAATATCGCTACCATCAAAATTTCCTGTCTTACAGTGTTTATTGTATTGTTTGGTAGCAGATTATATTATCTCAAAGTGATTCCAAATAACACCAGTGCTTTTGGACAAGTACATGGAATAAAGTTTTTAAAAGATAGGTTCCTGAAGTTTAAAATTTTGAGAATTCCTATTGTAAGAGAAGTGACCATATTGATTTCCTTGGTGGCAGCTTTTCTAGAGCTGCTAATATGCTAATGAATGTCATGAATCTTTAGAAAATAAACTCCTCATGCGACAGTCTCCTCAACATTATTCTAATAGGAGCAGGTTCAGAATCAACCTTCCTAGAGACACACTTTGGTAAATCCATATTAGCCTACTGTGGCCCAGAAGATATAGGAGTTAAGCTATTTGGTTCCCAGAGGACCTCTTTCAAAGCACCCATATATTTTGGGGGAGTGTAGGGAATTGGCCTCTTTTCTGCTGGATTATTTAGTCAGGATAGTGGCTGCTGAACTCCACATTTTAGCTCCTGGATTCTGCAAATGGCACAGAACCCTCACAAGGTGAGGGGAAGGGATTAGCAGGTAGAGACAATGGCCATGCTTGGGGAAGCAAGTCCTGGGAGAGAAGACAACCAAGATCCCCTAGAACTGGCAAAGAAGGGAAGATAAGGAAGTGCCAAAGAGAAAAATGTAGTAAGAGAAAAGAAATACTTCATAGCAACCCAGCCTTTTCTAACTCTATAGCCTGACAGAGCTCAGTCATTAGCAGCGCCAGAGCAGGTGCAAATCCCATCTCTGCCACTCACTATCTGGGTAACAGGAAACATGCAATGCTTCAATTTCCACATTTGCAAAATAGAGATAACTCTAGCTACCTTGTGTGATTGCTGTTGAGAATCAAGTGAGTCGATGCAGGTTATGTTTGGCACAAAACATTGGCCATTAGTGTTGTTATATTCAATTGTTGAACATGAATATTAATCCAGTGTAGGAGTCGCTTATTAGGCCCTTCTAAATTCTTGCCTTTTCAGAAGGGATTGTGACTCATGTTCTTTGTGTCCTCTGCCCTTTCTTCCTGAGGCTTTGCATGTGCTAAATATTCAGTAAGTGCTAATGACTAAGTTGTTCGAGTGCAACTGAAAGATGTTTCCAAAAAATTCAAAGCAATATTATTCACAATAGTTCAAATGTGGAAGCAACTCAGTTGTCCATCAGTGGATGAACAGATGAACAAAATAGGGTCGAAAACTACAATGGAATATCATTCACCCACCAAAAGGAAGGACATTCGGACATAGGCTATAACATGGAAGAACCAAAGAGCATTATGCTAAATGAAATAAACCAGGCATGTGAAGACCAATACTGTATGATTCCACTGACAGAGAGAGGAAATGCGAATGGTTGTTTAAGAGGGGCAGTGTTGCATTTCGCAAGATGAGAAGATTTCTAGAGATGGATGGTGGACAATGGTTGCATAATGATACACACTTGATCTATACACTTAGAACCACTGTATGTTATGTGTACTTTATCACACTAAGAAACAAAGTAGAAGAAATAAGAGAAAGTGAAAGTGTGCATGACCATCCAGGGCCAGCCATGCCCCACACCTCAGTGCCTTCCTGGCTGTAGTGTTCCTGGTGCTGAGAGCCCAGTTCCATAGTAAACCTCTGACTCACTCCACCCCTTTAGGGCATCTCTCAGCCCTGCCTGCTGCCTCCTTCATACTGCGAGACCAAGTGAACTGTATTGAAATGGTGCCGCCTGGATTTGAACGTGAATGCAAGGGATAAATTTACCCGTGAATGGTGTCCAGTCCAGCAGTGTGGTGATTTTGACCTCCCCTGGCCCCATGACACATTGGGCAACCACTGGAAATGTTTTCAGTTGCCATAACCTAGAGGCTGCTGTTGGCGCCTAGCAGGTAGAAGCCAGGGATGCTGCTAGAGATCCTGCAGCAGAGAGGACCGCCCTCCTCCGATGAAGAATTACTCAACTCCGAAATGATGACAGTGCCAAGCTCAGGAAGCCCTGCCATGGATGAAGCTATATGATCGCCACTGAGCAGATGAGAAAACCGAGGCTAAGAGCCAATGATTTCAGACCCATGTCTTTTCCATCACAGCCTCCTAGGGACCTGGCTGTAAAGGGGTTGGGACACAGTGCAGGCTATGAAGCCAGAAATGCAAGCATGAAGAGAAAAGCTGAGCTGCGTAGCTAGCTGTAGCCTGGGGAGACAGGACAAAGCATGGGTCCAGGGAGTCAGGTAGGGCTCAGGAGTGAGCATCAACCTCAGGTTTTTGAAACTCCTCTGGGGGAGTCAGAGGGGAGCTGTGCAGAGCCCGGCTGTGTTGTTCTGCAGCCCCAGCTGTGCAGCATGGAGAAGCATTGCTGGAGGGAGTCAGCCAAGGTCTGACAACAACCCCCTCCTCCAAACTGAGCTGGAAACACCCTGCCCTCCCTTGCTGAGATGGATTTTGAACATTAAAAAAAAAAAAAAAAAAAAAGTTTACAATCCCAGCCAGGCAGGCATAAATCACGGTGCCTCTGTGCAGCAGCAGCAGACACGACTTATGGCCCTATCACCATGACAACGGGAGCGCAGCGGCTGGACGCACAAAAGCGCCACTCCCGCCTGACAGGCCTTGGCTGGGCCCTGATGGAGAGGCAAGTGTTCCGGAGAAAGGATGTATTCTCCGGAACTCACTGCCCATTTGTCTTCATTCTGAACCCCTTGCTCTTTTCCTCCTCTCCCCATCCCCAACCAACAGGTTCTTTTCCTCCCTCTTTTCTGCATGGGAAGGTTTTTTCTTCTTTTAACCTGTTCTCTAGGAGGTTTACCCCCATCCCCCCCAAAAAGACCCCAATTAGAGTTTACAAAGACCTCAGTGGGTCTGCCTGCCTGGCTGTCTTCCTAACTGTGCGCTATGTTAATAGCTTCCATGCGTGGAGCATCAGTACACGTGGACCCCTTGCAGATATCTCTTCCATGATGCTGGCAAATCAGCTTTAGGTTTTCTTCCTGCATCCGAGTCATCTTCTGCATGCAGCTGGCACCGATTCCTCTTAACTGCAAACCACCTTTTTGCCCTTCTGCTGCTCTCCTTGTCTCACCATGGAGACAAAGCCCACACTTCCCAAAGTGGTACCCAGAGCCCTTAGGGATCTAGCTTTTCTCTGCTATTGCAGCAAGATCCCTCCCGAGAGCTCCATTGTTTTCTAGTACTTCTGGTTTCTCGGGCCTCTTATTCCTTCTGCCTAGAACAATCTGCCTCTGTATCTGGCTGCCTTCTGCTCATTTATCAGGGCTTCAAGCATACCACCACCTCTAGGAAGCCTTCTCTGATCCTCAGGTCTGATGTAGATGCCCTCTCTCCTGCCCACAGCACTGACTTCCCCCTCCCCCACCGCTACACTTGCTCTCCAATCTCAGCTCTGCTGCATCTGCACAGTACACTGCATTCCTTAGTCCCCACCTCCCCTGCCCAGGCACTATTTCTTCTCTTAGCCACAACTCTCAGCTCCCTCCCTCCTAACTGTGCCTCCTGCCTTCACTATTACCACCCTCAAGTTGGTGCCCCCATGGTGGTCAAGGAAATTGGTTGGGGTGAGGGAATATATTCTGTCCAACTACAAAATCCAATTATGTCATTGCTCTGGTGAAACTTATTTTATGGTCTCTTGCCATAGAATTAAGTCTACATACTTGGCCCATCCTTAATGATACCTCCTGTTTAATATTCCATTATATTCTGTGCCAGCCAGCTAGGCTTGGACCATTTCTAGGTAGTCTGTGTTTCTCCAGGCCATTGTGATCCCAGAATGTCTGCTCCCTCACCACCATCAATTTCCAAGGAGCAGGGCTACTCCTACCCATTCTTTCGTCTCCATTCAAATGCCCCTTCCTCCAGAAGGCCAGCTTATACTGCTTTAGATTAGTTTAGGTGAGTGGCTCTCTACCCTGGCTACATTCATATAATTTGTGAGCTCTTAAAACTCCAGATGGTTCCAGATGCAGTGGCACATACCTATAATTCCAGCAACTCAGGAGGCTAAGACAGGAGAATTTGGCAAGTTCAAGGCCAGCCTTGGCAACTCAACAAGGTGGTGTTTCATAATGAAAAGGGCTGGGGATGTATCTCAGTGGTAACACTGGGTTCAATCCTTACTACTAAAAAAGAAAAAAAAAAAAACAGATGCTTGCTAGAACTTGTGGAAATTTTGAAAAGTGGCAAAATATTCACAAAGCCTTAAAATTTCTATCTCCTCACAAGTAATCTATTAAATAAGAAGGGAAAATAATAACCTTACAGCAGAAAAACCTGACCAATACCACCTTAATGGAGCAACCAAGTTAACATCACAAATCAAGACCATCTGCTTCCTGATAGCATACACTGAGAAGAACACAGCATAACTTTGCAGGTGCTCCTGCCAAAAATACATAACCTGAATCTAATCATGAGGAGACCTGGGACAGATCCAGATGGAGGGGCATTCTACAAAATAACTGACCTTCATCTTTAAGAATATCAAGGTCAGGATGGCAAAGAAGACTGAAGAGCTATTGAAATTAAAGGATTCCAAGAGACCATGGCAACTGAATGCAACGCAACCCATGAGCTTGGGCTTCTCTTTTCTATAAAGAACATCAGGGGAATACTTGAAGAAATTTGTAATTCTATAATAATGCTATGCCAATGATGTCTCCGGATGTCAATAACTATGTTGTAGCTACAAAAGAGAATGTGATAGTTTTTAGAAAATGCACACTGAAGTTTTGAAGAATAAGGAGGAATCATATATTTAACGTGCTCTCAAATAGTGCAGAATAAAATAGTGTATGATAGCCTCCCCTTTCCCCGTGCCCCGACAGACATTACCTAAGTAGTTTGTAGCAACTGGCTTTTTCATTGGCACCATCAATTCATGGATTCTTGATTTTCATGGCATTCTGACTTCATATGCAATTGCTTTAAAATTAAATTCGTAAGAAAATGTACTGTAATTCAATAATAAATTCGCTGAGAATAATTTTTTTAAAAAAAGTATATGATATATGCCAAGAAACGCACGCGCGCGCGCACACACACGCACACACACAGGGAAGGAGAGAGAAAACAGAAGAAAAATTAAGATGTGTGGGTCCTCCAACTTTGTTCTTTTAAAATATTTATTTGATGATTCTGGGTTCCTTTTACTTTCATATGAATTTGAGAGGGAATTTGTTAATTTCAGACAAAAAAATAAAATAGCACCAATCCTGCTGGGATTTCTATAGGGATTCCATTGAGCCTGTAGAGCAGCTTAACATCTTAACAATATTAAATCATTTACCCATAAACATAGGATGTCTTTCTATTTACTTTCTATTACTTATTTATTTTTTAGCATCATTTTCTAGTTTTCAGTGTATAAGCCTTGCACTTACTTTGCTAAATTCATTTCTAAGTATTTCATTCTTTTGAATGCTATTGGAATTGGGATTCTTCTAATTTCTTTTTCAGGTTATGCATTGTTAGTACAGAAAAAAATAATGTTCATATGTTGACCTCATATCCTGTAACTTTGCAGAGTTGATTATTATTTCCTGGTGTGTGTGTGTGTGTGTGTGTGTGCGTGTGTGTGTGTGTGTGTGTGAATTATGACTTTCCATGTACAAAATCAATTCTTCCATGAATAGAAATCATTTTATTGCTTTTCCGGTCTGGATGCTTTTATTTCTTTATCTTGCCTAGTTTGCCTGACTAAAATCTCCAATATAATGTGGAATAGAAGTGGCAACAATTTATATTTAATTTTAATTATTGTATAAGTCTAATATTGCATTAAAATAAAAAATTCTATATGTGTGTATCTCTGTGTGTGTGTGTGTGTGTGTGTGTATTCTGCTTCCAAAATTCTGATTCAGTTGGTCTGGATGCTCATAAAGGCAGTGAAATTTTAAAAAGTCTTGAGAATTTCTGGATCTACCTCTCTGGAAAGAGGCCCTTGTCCTTGCCCACTGTAGAATGTGTTATAGTTGACTGTGATTTCTTGTTTAGTTCTCAAAAAAAAAAAAACAAAAACCCTTCTATTAGCACAGGGATGGTTACTTTCTCTTCTGGAAATCTCATCCACAGCAGTAGTGGCTGGTGCAAAGTGGAATGAGAAAACTTACTGTCAAAGTTTGTAATGCTCACAGCTCCACAAGATATGCAATGCTGTCCCCACTTTATAGAGGGGAAACTGAAGCTCAGAAAGGTGAAGCAATTTGCTATGACCACACAGTTAAGTCTTAGCAGTGGGAGACTAAAAAGCCTTGCCTTGTCTATGCAGACCCAAAGCTGGAGCTCTCTAATGGGGCCTCTACCACATGGTACATTTCTAGGCTGACATATAGCTAGAAGATTCAAATCAGGATTTATTATCATGACAGACACATATTTGTTACTTGGTGGCCATAGGGTGAACTGACTCTTGACTGGACCCTTTAACAGCTAAGCCAATGGTGAACAATACTTTTTGTGACATTGATACTCATCCATCACATCTTACCTCAAACTCACAAGCTTCCAGTTCTTTCCAGGTGATGGTTCACCCCAGCCCATCTATGAGCATTTAGAGATCTGATCCTCATCACTCAGACAGCAGCAGCTCCTACTTCATGGACACTTTCTCTGAAGCAAGGGCTGGACCAAATGTCCTGCAGACACCCCCTCATTTCTTTCACCATGGACACTTGGTTGATATTTCACACTTTTATGATGTTGTCATTCAATGATTGGAAATGAAACTGTGGTTCTTGACTAGAGGCTAAGATGCTTATCCACAGCCACAGAGATAATCAGAGAAAGAACCAGGATTTTAACAGCCCCCTCTGACACCAGAACTCAAGTCCTTATTCTGTCTTGTGTTGCCTTCTCATTCTGCCCAAACTGGGAGGCCCTAGGCCTTGCTTACATTTCAGGATGTCAATACTTTTCCCGGTTGTGCTCATACTGTAGCACATATAACAGTCACCAGGAGGACTTAATCAACCATGGATTTTTTTGTTCACCCTCAGATTTTCTGATTTAGTGGGTGTGATATGGGGCCTTTAAATTTATACTTCTAACAAGTTGTCAAGTGGTGCTTCTGTGTTGATCCATGGACCACATTTTGAGAAACGCTGCATGAGACTATTCGGGGATGTGTCAACTTTCCTTGACTGTGACAAAATGCCTGAAATCATCGACATAAAAGGAAGAAACATGGCGAGAAAAACATGGCAGAAGCCCATGTCAAAGGAGGTGCTCACCTCATGGCAGATGAGAACAAGAGCATGAGAAGAAGGAACGGGCATCCCTTCAAGGGTGACTCCCAGTGACCTAACTTCCTCCCACTAGGCCCCACCTCCTAAAGGTTCTACCACTGGCTCTTTTTACACCTTCTCAATGGCGGATCTCCCACTACTAAGGGTGAGTTGAATGGGTGCAACAGAAATCAGCTGAGCCTAAAATATTTTACAGTCTAGTCCATTGCAAAAAAATGTTTCCCACCCCCTGATCCAGATTCTCTAATCTAAGTACTCAAATTGTAGTCCTTGGTCCAATGGCATTAACATCCCCTGCTTATTTGAAATGTAGAATCTCATGCCCTAATCTAGACAAATTAAATTAGAAATGGCATTTTAACAAGATCCTAAGTGGTTTATCTGCATGATAAATATTGAGAAGCATTCCTTCTCAGTAATTAAGAAGCTGAGAGAGAGGACTTTAAAGTCAGAAGATTTAATTCTGCTATTCACTAAGACTGTGACCTGGGGTAGGTGATATTCCCTTTCAGCCTCAGTTTTCTAACCCATATAATGGGGATACTGATAGATATGGGATTGTTTTAAGGATTGGAATGAAATGAAACATGTGAAGTCCTAGCTCATAATAAGAATTGGATAAAAAAAAAAAATCCGTCATTGCCAAGTGTGGTGGCAAATTACTGTAATCCCAGCAGCTTGGGAGGCTGAGGCAGGAGGATAGCAAGTTCAAAGACAGTCTCAGTAATTCAGCGAGGCCCTAAGCAACTGAGCAAGTCCCTGTCTCAAAAGAAAAAAAAACATAAAAAGGGCTGGGGATGTAGCTCAGTGGTTAAGCACCCCTGGGTTCAACCCCTAGTACCAAAGACAAAGAGAAAAAGAGAGAGAGAGCTTTGCTGTTAGAAGGATCCCTTTTATTCATAGATGTGAACATTTCAACCTAGGAAGAAATACGTGATATCCAAATCACAGTGGTCAAGTCACGAATGTGAATGTGTATTAAACACAAGGATTGCTGGCTCTGAGCCCATTTCATGACAAGTTCCATTCTGCTAGAATTGATGGATAGATGATGGATGGCTCCAAGTTAAAATAAACTCTGCCATTAATAAGCTAAATGACCTTGGGCAAGTATCTTCACCAAGGATCAGTTTCCCATCCATCAGGCTACTATATGACTTAAATGGCGAAGGATCAGTCAGTGGCTGAGAAGCCGGTGAGTGCAGGGTCTGGTTTGTAGCCAATGCTCCATAAAGGCACCAAAGAGAATCTGTTAAAAAAAAAAAAAAACAAACAAAGAATAAAATATGCCACAGGCAGCAGTTACCCCAGAGGACACTGAAAAGCCTGTGGACATTCTTGTTGGACAGCTGCCTCCTCTCCATAAGTCCTACAGGGGCTTGAAAATTCAAACTGGAAACTGGGGGTACAAAAATGAGTGTGCTGTTCCAAGCTCCCCTGGGCCTCCCTGCCTCTCTCTGAACAGTCATGGGGCTTTAGCAGCACCTGGTTCCTGCAGCACTCCTAGGAAATGAGCTTGGTGAGAGTGTCTTAGTGACTAATTCTCATCCCAAACAGTTCCCCTTGGAAAGATTCAGGGGTCTAGGAGTCAAACAGATGCAGATGCAATTCTAACTCTAACACCACTTCTCTCTGTGGCCTTGGGCAGCTCACTTAACCTTGCTGTGCCTCAGTTTGCTCATTGGGAAACTGTGATAATTGCACCTTGTGTTATTCAACTGTAAAAAAATCAATGAATGGATTCATGGGATGCCTAACAATTGTAGTTAATAAACGTTGTCATTTGCCTTAGGGGATGGGAGAGTTAAAATCACAAACTGTCTTTTCTGTGGCATATTGGTGGAGGATCTCTGGGGCCAGAGAAGGAGAGCTGAGAGATAGTCACCTTCACTGCTTCCTTTTAGAATGGAGAAACTGAGGCACAGAAATAACCCGGCACCGGCCCAAGGCCACTTTGTGGCACTGTAAAACAGGCTACCTGGGTACCCATAAAACATCCTTCCTGTTTTAACAAGCTGCGTGTCAATGGCCCAGTTCATTGCATAGGTCCCTTGTTTTCAGAATAACCAGTTGCTGAGCCAGAATCAGGCCCCCATCAGAAGTTGTAATCAAAGGTAGCCTTGAGCCTTGGGGAGGCAACTCCAAAGGCTATTGCTCAGCCGGCTGAGGCAGAGGCTTGATGCCAATATCAGCAGCCCTGAGCTCCTGACAGCAGGTGTGGATGATGAATGGGCAGCTTAACGTGATGGAGCAAATTGATCATTGCATCACCGACCACAACTTATTCATTTCTGCAAAGCGGGCAATTCATTACCCTGCATGTCACACTGCCCATGTCATTGCCAAAGAAGAAAGTACAAGGCCTCACAGCCTGTGCCTCTCATCACATCTCACCTCTTCTTAATGGGAGAATGTGTGCCAGATGCTCAAGGCTGCTCCAGGGCCCTTAGTCTTGCCAGATACTGGAGGCCATCTCTTCTCCACCAAGAAATAAACAGGGACAACCCCCAAGGGCTTTTAAGTCAGTCAACAATAGCAAATAATCGCCTCTTTCAGGCTCATCTTATACTCTCTGGAGCATAATGTTGAGAAGAATTTTGAGGTTGCATGTAAGCTCAATAAGAATAAAAGCCAGGATTGATTATTGATGTCTTTGGTGGATCTAGAATAGACAGACTTCTGCCATGCTTTATCATCCACCCAGGTGTGGTGATGACTGGGAGATTTCATGCAATTCTCAAATCCTCTTTATTACAAATAAACTAAAAAGAAGTTAAAATATGGTGTGTAGTTATAGGCAATCAATGAAAGGCTTGCATCTTATTTTTATTTTAAACAGTTCAGTAGATCTAAACTACGAGATTTGGGGGTAAGTTGCAAGAAGCGTAAATTTTTTTTTAAATATTTATTTATTTTTTTTAGTTTTCAGCGGACACAACATCTTTGTTTGTATGTGGTGCTGAGGATCGAACCCGGGCCACACGCATGCCAGGCCAGCGTGCTACTGCTTGAGCCACATCCCCAGCCCAGAAGTGTAAATTTAATAATAGTCACATGATGTATGTTTCAATATATTTTCTTTCTGGAGAGATTTTTTTTTTTTTTTAATACAATGGATTCAACATTATAGGTGGCCTTTGCTTGTTTTCTGAAATTTTTTTAGAGGAAGAAAGTGAGGTCACAAGTAACTTCCTGGTAATTTCACACTCACAAATTTTTACTGACCTCAGCTGTGGTGGCTCCCATACCTTCTGCCATCAAATAAACAGCTGGGCCTCATCTACACCATTTCTCTCCCATTGATTGCTAGAGTATGGTCCTTGTCGTGTCTGTGATGGATTTCTCTGCCTGAACCATGATCTCATGCATGCCATTTTATTGAGGGCCCTTGTTCTATTGATATTCCCTCCCTCCCCTTTGTCTTGGTGCTAAAAACCAGACTCCCTTTGCACTCCTTGAAGAAATGAACCCTGACCGGCTTAACTGGGAATGGGAAGTTATTGGTCCTCGTGGCTGGAGAGGACTGTGATTAGCAATAGTCTCATGCATGGTGGTATCCAGAGCAGCAGAGCCTTGTCGATCTCACCTTGTGTCTCTTTTTTTTCTCTCTCTGTTGACTCTATTGTTTCTAAGTTCTGCATGGGTTTGGGACTTGGGCACTGGGAGCTCTGGAGACTTCTTGTGCTTAAAGGAAGCCAAAAGCTTCTATTGTCTGTTGCTGTTGCATAATATGTGCATGTGCCCTTTGCTGGGAATCTCACTGATAAAGGGAATTCGGCAGCATGATTGGCCAAGCAGTGGGCAAGGACACTCGCATGTTTGTATCCTTCTACCCCCAGAGCCACGTGGAGTGACCAATGGTCACTTCGGGGGAGAAAGAAAGAAGGAAAAGAATTCTGTGATGCTGCCATACAGGGTGGAAAAGGGAGGGTGGTCAAAGAAAACAACTTCCCTGACAATCTTGGACTTCTCTTTCAGTACTGTCCTCTCTTTTTCAGTTTTTCAACATTTAAAAATAAATATTAATAATTTAGAATAGCAATAATGATCTTACCTTAGTCATCTCATCCTAGCTGTGTACCTATTAGGAGATTTGTTAAATGGATGATTGGGTTTTGTTATTTTCCTTCTTTCTGTATCCCTCACTTTTCTCAGCTCACTGGAAATCACTTCCTTTTTCATGGTGATTCTTTACCAGGGACAGTTTTGCTCCTGGGTTCTGCTCCTGGGACAATTGACCACTTCTGGAAATGTATGGGTTGGCAAACTGGGAAGTGCTACCTACACCTGGTGGGCAGAGGTCAGATATGCCGCCGAACACCCTACAAGACAAAGGGTGAACAATACAGCAAATCATCATTTAGCCCCCAAAGAGAAATCGTGACAAGTTTGAGAGTTCTTGGACCCTTTTTCTAGAGCAATCTCTTTCATTCTGGATTGCCTTGCACACTTTTTTATAGATCTCCCTGAGAGACTATCCAAACTCTTAAGTGATGCTAAAATAACAATCACCACCAAAAAAAGAAAAGAGAAAAAAAAAATCCCTACCATTGACTGAACGTTTGCCATATGCCAGGCAGTGAGCTGAGTGTGCTTCGTGCAGCTGCCATATCTAATCCTCAAAGTATTTTAAGATAGGTCCTCTTATTATACCTAAAGTCAGCCTTCTCGCAGGCAAACGGAGATTCAGACTCAAATCTACCTGATTCCAAAGACTGTGCCTTTAACCACTAAGCAACAAAGGTTCTGTAGCCTCTGGAACCCTCACAGCATCTGCCCAGAAGCCATGAAGGTAGTCCTAGTCCCTCTTCCTCCCAGACAGGACAATGTGCACACATTCTAGAAATGTGCATGGCTTGACTCTGTACCCATAAAACTCATGACCATAGTCTCAAGCTACTCCTATCCACAAAGACCCATTCTAGCAGGGCCAGCACCTTCTGATCAATGTCCACCAGGCTTTGTCTTCTACTCTGTTCCAGTCTTAGCTCATCTTCTTCCTACCTCAGAAGAGAATGCACTCTCAGCATTTCATGAAGTATGGGTGTGGCGTGGAGCCATATCTGAATTTCTCTAGTGCATATTTCTTCTTTTTTTTTTTTTTTTGTACTTGGGATTGAACAATCCAGAGGTACTTTATTACTGAGCTATATCCCCGGCCTTTTTTATTTTTTATTTTGAGATAGGGTCTTGATAAGTTGCTGAGGTTCTCACTAAATCAATGAGGCTGCGCTCAAACTTAATGATCCTCCCGCCTCAGCCTCCTGAGTTCCTGGATTACAGGCATGTGTTACCATGCCTGGCTTTTAGTGTGTATTTTTTTAAAAAAATATATTTATTTTTTAGGTGTAGATGGACACAACTCAATCCCTTTATTTTTATATGGTGCTGAGGATCGAACCCGGGTCCCACCCATGCTAGGCGAGCGCTCTACTGCTGAGCCACAATCCCAGCCCTTAGTGTGTATTTTTAAATAGTGAGAAATAAATGTTGTAGGGAATTCAAATAAAAAATTCAAAAATATAGCAGTTTACATCACTCAGAAGCAACAAATCATTTTGGCACTGGGGCAGACCTATCATAAATAGATGTCGCACATTCCAGAGCCCTTTGGATGACCACCAAGAACAGAGCCTCAGAAAAGCCCAGTGTTTGCCAAACTGGAATTTCTTTTTTGTCACAGAGTGTTTGTTAACAGTTTATTGGGATATATTTTGAGAAATACTACAAAAAAATATTCTCTCTCTCTCTCCCCCCTCTCTTCTCTCCCTCCACCTACCCCCCTCCATATAAGCGGGCGCATGCACACACACACACACATACACACACACACACATACAGATGCACACACAAGTGTAAGTAAAACTCTGCATACAGATAGGGCCCAGGAGCAGCAACCTGCCTTCGCCCAAGCCTCCCTTTACCCAAGAGCAACAAGCAAACATAGTGGCTTCTAAATGCCATTTCTACTGAAAGGAATCAGAGGTCGTTGGAGAAATGGTGTTTTAGTCAGCTTTTTCATCATTGTGACCAAAAGTCCCTATAAGAGCAATTAGAGGAGGAAAAGTTAATTTGGCGCATAATTTCAGAAGTCTCAGTTCATAGATAACTTCATTGCTCTGGGTCAGAGGTGAGGCAGAACATCATGGCAGAAGGTTGTGCAGAGGAAGGCTGTTCAGGATTTGGAAATTAGGAAATAGAGAGAACTCTGCTAACCAGGGATGAAATATATACCCCAAAGGCATAGCCTCAGTGACCTGCCTCCTGCATCCACATAGTACCTGCCCACAGTTACCAGCTAGTTAATCCATATCAGTGGATTAATGCACTAATTAGGTTGCAACTCTCCTCATTTAATCATTTCAGCTCTGAACATTCTTGAATTGTCTCACACATGAACTTTTGGGGAGCACCTCATATCTAAACCAGAATAAATGTTTAACAGAGCTAAGACAAGGGAAGTGAAAGATAGTCCTGGAACATCTCATTGTGCCAGAAGGCAGGTCGTAAGTATGGAGACATATTCAAGGACAGAGGAGTCAGCTCTGGCCAAATGTGGTGCAAGTTAAGCATTGAAATAAATAACTATAGTAACATTATGACCCAGTCAATAAATAAGAAGTCACCATTCAATAGTAATTTGCATTAATGAATGAAAGCACTAAAGTTGGGTAAGGAGTGAAATATTTATATAATTCTGAAGCATTTCCCCACAAAGACAATAATTACAGAAGAAAAGGACTGGTAGACAACACCTAAATGGCTTGAATAAAGTGAACGCCACTTTTAAATTTAATCATATTTAAGTCACGTGCCACCTGATAGGATGCCCTAATAAAGACGTTTGGTTTTGGTAACATTCCTCCAAACATGCATGAGGCATAAAAAGCACCGAAACACAAATTGTAAAAAGATGGTGCTGAAGATGGGAAAAACCGGGGAAAGACGCAGTCTGAACTTAATAAGACTAAAAGACATGTCTGTGAAAGAAACACATGCTTCTGACCTGAACACTTTTCCTTAAAGAACATTGTTGGGACATTTCATCCAACTTGAATGGCACCTGTGGATTTCATGGTGGTAATGTATCAGTGCTAATTTCCTGGTTTTGATGATTACCTAGTCATTATGTATGAAATGGTTGTTGCTTGTAGAAAACGTCAGCAAAGTACTCAGAGTGAGGGGACATCTGGTTGGCAACCTGCTCTCCGATGATTTTGGGGAAAAGATTCTTTGTTCTGAACAGGAACATAAGAACATTGCATCCGAATTTTATTCTTTGAGAATGAGACGATTTCTCTGCTGGCCAACTCTGAACCAAAGGAATCTTGGGGATCTCTTCATGAATAGCAAAAGGTGCGGTATCTCCCCCATCCCCGCTTTTAGGAGAGAGTGTAGAGATCTGGAATACACAGAAGCAGAGAGAGAGAGAAAGTCATTGAGATGGAAAAGCAAAGTTGTTTACACGTTAATTGCTCCGTGAGATTGGCAATGTGGTCCCTTTGGGAAGCCAGAAGGATCTTCCCAGAAGAAATAACAAGCTCAGCCACCTAACTCAAACGTCTCGATGAGACTTCCATATTCATTATCCCATGTGTTCCTTGTAATATCGACTAGAGACAAGAGAGAGCAGTGAAGGTGAAACTTATGGCACACTGTCAGAAATCCAGTCCCCCACAAGTCAGGTGGCTTCCCAGCCACATATCTGGCTGTTTCAGGGGCTCAAATACAGAACGATGTCATTACAAAGCCCCTTAAAGTCCACCTACTGGCTTCCAAATATACATTACATTGTCTTCCTTACAGAATGGCAATGGCTTGTGTATATCCACTAGCATTGTCCTCTCCCCTCCCCATACCTCTCCCCCTATCCTGCAGGGCCCTAATGCATAATGGATTACCCTGTCTTCTTTTTTTTTTACCTCAAAATTTAAATATGATCTTGATTTTTGGTAAAAATCATTCAGAGATCTGTGGTTCCAATTCCAGGTCTGGAGTTTGGAGTGGGTCTGGGAAAAGCCTTTGCAGATAAGGTGGCATGTTCATCTTCCAGCCTGCAGAGAGCCTGAGCTACTTACCCATCTCCTCTACCTCACTCTCTTCTTTCTCTGCATCCTTCTCCTCAAGAACTTGAGATCAGAAGATCCTCCTCCCTTTCTCCCAAGGCTCAAATATCTGACCTTATTGAGCAACACTCCTGGAATAGACAGGTCTGATTGCCTTACACACACACACACACACACACACACACACACACACACACAGCCTTACTTGCCATCCCTGTTTCTGTTTTATCGTCTTCATCCTTCATCCCTGCACTCACAGTCAAAAATCATTATTATTATAATTCAAGAAAGTTGTGCAGCTGAGGAATTTATTAATTTTGCCCTTTAGCGACAGAAAACCAATAATCATAATGAGAGAATTTTTAAAGAGACTGAAAGAAGAAGCAGGGGTTTAAGTTGGAGGTGGGGGAAATAGACAACCTCTAGCAGTAGGATGCTTTTCATGTCCACAGAATCTCCCAGAAGACGGCTACCCATTTAAGGTTCCACATGAATTAGTAAGCAGACTCAAGGAGGTGGAGGGGGAGCTCCTGGAGGAAGGGAGACATCACTGGGGGCTGGGATGCTCATAAAAGGATTTCGGTAGGAAGTGGGATACGATGAGCTGAAGAGAGATAAGGATTCACAGAGAAAATGCAGGGGAAAAAAAACTGTGTGTGTGTGTGTGTGTGTGTGTGTGTGTGTGTGTGTGTGTGTATTGCTCAGGGCTATGAATTCAGCATTAAGAATAATATTGAACAAATAAAATAAATCAGGAGAGACTTCATAAATTTGTGTTCAGCAGAAATAAGGAGAGAGGAGGGAAGGGAGGGAGAGAGTAAGAAGGCAGGCAGGCAGGCAGGAAGGAAGGAAGGAGAAAGGAGGGAGGGAATGAGATTGTGGGCCATGTGGGAGACCAGCACATTTAAAGCAAAAAAAAAAAAAAAAAAAAATGCTATTCAGAGTTAAGCCTCGCTGCTTGTAATGTTTTAAATGTCAAGCTGAAGGTATGGATTTCATCGTGAGGAAATTAGGGGAGCATCGATGTTCTTGATTTTCGGAGCTGTCCAATCTCGAGTATATCCAGAAGATGAATCTGTCTTCTTTAAAGGAGCCTTTTTGAGGTATAATATACGTACCATAACACTCACTCTCTGTAAGTTGGGCATTTTAATGAGTTTTGGTAAATTTCCAAGGTTGTATAACCATCACCAAGATTCAATTTTATAACAGTTGAGTCTGGTTTCTTTAGATGAGTTGAACTGTAGCCATTCTTACATAAGCATGCCAGTTGGGGCCCAGTCTTGTAGGGGAGGCCAGAAATGAAGGTGCTGGAAGAATGAATATGTCTCTCTCTGTTTTTTATTCCTGAATCTGTGTTCCTGGAAATATGGACCCTGATGATTGGATCCCAATAATCATAGGTTCCCCATGAGTACTTCCCTCTTCTCCCTCAGATCCGGCATTTGTGTGTTATTTACTAATACTTCTTCCATTGTCCCTTCCCTGGATTCTGTGAGCTCCTCCATGGTTTAGAATCACGCCTGATTCATCTTTCCCTCTTCATTCCCTCACTTCTGTTGACAGGACCTGGCGCACAGTAGGTTTATGTTGAAGATGGTTAAGAAACTGAAGAACATCATTAGTTGCAATTCTGGCTTTGTCTCTGCTATGGAAATGACATTCCACATTCCTATAGGGTGTGCCATCTAAAAATGAATGTGCAGTGGGATAGGGAAGAGACAGTTATGACATCAAGGTTTTGAGTTATGAATGCTATTTGGAAGTTCGAAGTCCAGTTCATGACCTGTGCACACTCATCTGCCTTTGTTATCTTTGAAGTCGGCCAAAACCTGGCTACTCCTTGAAGCCCTTGCTTGGTGTTGGGCTGAACATGGCCTCCAATTGTTTCGAAATTCCTCCCTCTGCAAAGCATCTAAAAGTGTTCTCTAAATGTCACCGCACTTGTGTCTGGCTAGCTTGACTAGGTGCAAAAAGGACGCCTGCCTAGGGAAACCCTGGCAAGCTGTTCCTTTGGGGCCATGTGTGTGCACACCTGCTCCTGAGCAGTGACTCAGTGCGTCAGCTTGTGCAAGGAAGGCAGGGCTTTCGTTGCAGGTACATATTCCTTTAATAAGCATCATGGTAAGATCACAAGTTTAAAGCTGAAGGCAAGACAGGTCCAGTAGCTGAGACCACAGAGGGCCATCTAGGGTCCGTACTTAAGAATCCAAGACCTCTAGGGCAAAGTACCAGGTCATGAAAGCTAGCAGGATGGATGAAGAGCTACCCACCCCAAAGAGGATAGAAAGTCAGAAGTTAGAGAAGAGAGAACAATCAGGCAGAAGGCCCAGCATGAGAGATCAGACAGAGAGGAGTTCAGTAGAAGTACAAAGGGGACTGGAAAAGTGATCAGCTATGGTGGGAGGAGGGTAGGCTTCGACTGAAGCCACCAGTACTAAGTCCTGAGTGCCTGGGCAGTGGTCACATTACTCCAAATTGCCACCTCTTCTGGACAGTGCAGGACCAGAATGAGTTGATGTGTGTGTGTATGATGTAGGATGTGTGTCCTCCTTAAATTCCTAGAATTTTATAGCATGCAGGGATGCTTTAGGCTTACCTAGTTAGAATATATATATATAATCTATTTTTTTTTTTTGCACCAAGGATTGAACTCAGGGGCACTGAACCACTGAGGCACATCGCCAGCCCTATTTCGTATTTTATTTAGAGACAGGGTCTCACTGAGTTTCCTTAGCAAGCCTCATCATTGCTGAGGCTGGCTTTGAACTTGTGATCCTTCTGCCTCAGCTTCCCGGGCCACTGGGATTCCAGGCCTGAGCCACCACACCCAGTACCTAGTTAGCTTTTGTTATTTTTTAAAATGATGAATCATAAAAGTGATACAATTTGTACAAGGACCCAGAGCCTTTTACTAGCCAAACCAGGACAAGAATTCGAGGATTTAGTTACAAGGTCAGTGCTCTAATTCTCTGTTCATATTCTGTGACTGAATGTCTGGCAGTGCAGATCCAGTCAACAGTCCCAACTTGGTGCCTAACTCTGATGTCATTTGGTCTATGTAAAGACTATTCTGATGAAAAGAAGTCAGCATGCAAGTAAAGATCTATGTGCTTTAACAGCTGTGGTTCAATGTTAAATGATTAGTTTGGGTAAATGTATTATGATGTGATGGTTAAATTTAACTTGACTGGACCATGGGTGCCCAGATATTTGATTAATCATTTCTCTGGATGTTTCCCCTAAGGATTATTTTTAGATGAGATTAAATCCAAAAACTGTATTAAGGAGTGTGCCCTCCCTAATGTGGGTGGGTCTCATCAAATTAGTTGAAAGTCTTAACAGAAAGCTGACCCTCCCTCAAGTCACAGGAAATTCTCCTGCCTGGCTGCATTCAAACCAAAGGCATCATTGTTCCTGGTTCTATAGCAGCCTGTCAGATTTTGGACTCAAAATTGGGCATTGGCTGTGCAGGTTTTGGACTTGCCAGCTTCCATAATTCTGTGAGGCAGTTCTTTATGATGAATTTCTCTCTCTCTCTCTCTCTCTCTCTCTCTCTCTCTCTCTCTCTCTCTCTGTGTGTGTGTGTGTGTGTGTGTGTGTTCTCTATATAAATTTATTCTAGATCAAAAGGTTACAAAACTCAACAGTGCATCCTTATAATCCCAGCTACTCAGAGAACTGGGGCAGGAGTGATCACAAGTTCAAGGCCAGCCTGGCAACTTTCTGAAACCTTATTTCAAAATAAAACATAAAAATAAGATGGGGTGGGATGCATCAGTATGTACATTATAATGCAAGAATAAAAAATATGGGAAAAAATGGAGGTAAGGGATGTAGCTCAGTGGTAGAGCACCCCTGTGTTCAGTCTCTAGTGCTGCAAAAAAGAAAGATATTTAAGAGAAGAAGAAGAGGATGGGGGTGGGAGGGGGAGTTAGGGGGCAAACAGCAACAAAAGGTCAGATAAGAATCATAAATACTCTGGATTAGGAAAATCCCCCAGGGAAGGGACCTCAGAGTCCTCACAGGGCTAACAGGGTTCAACACAGCATTAAACAGTATGCAGTAACCAAGTTTCTGGATCATTTTTTTCTATCTGTTATCATTTGTCTCCCCAAATCATTATGAAAACTGACTACTGTTTTTCATTATTTCTTCCTTTCCCCAGGAAGCTGGGATCTGTGAGTTTGATGAGACCGCGGGAGATGTTCTATTCATCACTTTCTCTTTAGAACAGGGCCTAAAGCCAGGTGCAGTGGCATCTGCCAGCAGTCCCACTACTTGGGAGACTGAGGCAGGAGGATCACTTAAACCCCAGATTTGGAAATCAGCCTGGGCAGCCCAGCAAGATCCCATCTCAAAAAAAAAAAAATTAACAAAAAAGATTTTTTTTCCTCAATTTGGCCAATTTGAACAAAACACAACACATACAGAAGAATCACATGAATAATTTTATTTCTGCCTGAGTCTTTCTAAAATATACTCAAACTAAATTTTATTGCAAACTAAATGTGTGATGAGCCTTTTGGTAGATAGAGTCATGAGAGATTACAGGAAAAGCACGAAGTCCCTGTCCTCTCTAGGTGATAGCTTGGTGACAGCCCAAGAGTAAGAATAATAATTTTTTTAAATGACTTAAATAATAAAATATCTTTATTATTAAAAATAATCATTATTTACTAGGTGCTAGCTGTTCCCCATCCTTCACAGAGCTTCTGCTTCACCCTTAAAGCCACAGTGCTGGTTCAGACACTGTCTTCCTTACATGAGGGAGAAAATTGAGACTCTATGCGACCAAGTCACTGGCCCAAGGATGTCGTGCCATGGGCTGAATCCATGGCTGGCCCACCAGCAGAGTCTAAGTAAGCTGTTGGCTACTGTGCTGCACATCGTTCTCCGTATGATTGATTCTATATTGTCTATTAATAGAGAGGCATCCATTCATATTGGTCTTTGTTTCTTCAGATTATAACACAGAGTTTGGCACATAGGGAAGCAAATGCTTGTTGAATTAAATGAAAGAAACGAACCTAAAGAAACCAAAGAGTGCAGAAGGAATCCCATCCCTTCCTGGGAATATCCTTTTTATTATTATTATTATTACTATTAGCAAGAAATATGTCCAAGAGGTGATCAATTCTCCCCTGGAAATTATCCCCCCGTGTACTTAAAGTAATGGATTGCTATAGGTCTGAAGAAAACAATATTGCGATGATCTATTGAGGACCTGATGACATGCTGGGGTTTGGGCCGATGTGCTGTCTTTAAACAAAGCCAAGAGCAGGCTGTGCTCTCTGGGGCCCTTTCAGATACCAGCTGAAGGGGGAGGAATGGATAAAGGCCTGAAATCCAGCAGTATAAGCACTGCTTTGGGACCAGGCATGTTGTTGAGAACTTCTGGGGCCTGTAAAACTGCCAGCATCCAAATGGAGAGCTGAGGACCCCCGTATCTTCCCCAGGAAGGAAATGACAGTATTTATTGTGGACAAAGGGAGGTATATGTTTGGAGGTGGTGGTGGTGGTGCCTGATTTTTGGATGGCATATTTATAAAGTGACAAGGAAAAGCCCCCAATATCAAGAACAGGATTCTGTCCTTATGCGCATAAATCTGTGGCTCGGCCTCTCAGGGTCTCAAGTGGTGTACTACGCACAGAAGTGCTTACACATGAAGGAAGTACCATGTGAATGTCTTTACAGCACAGTTGTGTGTAGATTACCATCACCACCTCAGGTGTAAAGGAATGTCACTTCATTTTCTATCACTCCACTCCAATGCTTGATTGAAAAGTTATGTGTTAAACCTGCATGTGTTCTAGTTTCCTCGTCTGTAAAAAGTGGGATTGATGTCTATCTCCTAGGCTGTTGAGAAAATTAGAAATTGTGTATGAGAAGGGCTTGGTTCGCTGTAAAAGCCCTCAAACAGCAGACAGATGTGCCACCATCTTGTTTTGTGTTCTGTCTCTACTGCTAGACAGTGAGTTTTAGGAGGGTAGAAGCGACACCATGTTGATCTTGCAGCTGAGTTCAGCACATTGCTTTGGGAATCCAGGAAAAACTAGGCAACGCTGATATAACTGGGGAAATCAAATGGGAATCAGGTGAAGAATTATCAATTCTTTACATTTTCATTCCATTTGTACTTTTGTCTTCTACTTCAAATGTGTTTCTTTCTACTCACCTCTCAAAAAGTAAGACTGTTCTTGATCCTTGGAAATCCTCATTTATTTATTCATTCAACCAATAAATCTTATAGATGACCCACTTGTACTGTAAGTTTGGAGATGGTAGTTATACCAAGTTGGTGACCTGGTGGAGAGAGAGTTGAATGCTAGTAAATGAGAGTTTGAGAGATGAGCAGATTTGAATCATCTTGCTTGCTTTCTGGAGAAAGGAGTAACAAGACCTAGCATGTTCCTGGACATGCAAGTCATCAAAGAAGACTGGAGTGGTGATTGGGGTGAAGAAGGTTATGGGGGAAAGGAGATGGCTGGTCCAGGAGTCAACTATGAAGACCCTACTAAATTGTGTTCAGGAATCCCATCTTGCTTCTGAGGTCAATTTGAAACCACAGAAGGATGCAGAGGAGAGAGAATGACTTGATTTTCATTCTACAACCATTATCTTCGCTCAGTGTGGAAGAGGCATACCGGGGAAAGTCAAGGTTGCTGTGGTAGAATTTTCTCAGCTCAAGATTCTCTTGCGAGACACTAAGCCTATGTTTATAAAGTTAAACTAAATTAAAAATCTGACACACATAAACCAAATGATGAAGGTCAGACCTTCTCTCATATTTGAGGTCTCTGGATTCTGACATCTCCCATCATTGTGTTCTTGCATCCAACATTGTCCAGCCCCTAAGGAGGTAGATGAGACTCTGCCACCCACCTTAGCTAATCATTCTTCTTTTCCAGACACATAAACGAGGTGCCAGGCCTTGGGCAGAGCTTTGCTAAATGAGGACACGATGGAGATGTATGTGGCTTCATTTGTTATCTAAAGTCACTGAATTCACCCTTCAAATTGGACCCTTCAAGATTGATACTGCAATGTTCAAAGGCTGTCAGACAACCCAGCCCTTACAGCTTACAAATTCCTGGTAGAGAGGAGTGACTTTTGGAAAATGTTGGTTGCATTTTTAGTGGCATGCTGGGTGGCTTTACAGTCTTAAAAGTCTAACAGAGTGCTGAGGACCTGGTTCCAGTGACTTAAATCAAGCTCAAGCATTGGCACTTGACCTTGGGCAAATTGCATAACCCATACCATGCGGTTGTTATAAGAATAAAATGAGGCCATGTGTGTAAAGTGTGTGCTACCTAGACTACAGACAGGACATGGGGTTGTAGGAGTAGTTGTGGTGGTAGTGGCAGATGGTTATAGTGGGGGTATAATGGGTGGTGATGGCCATTACAACCGTAATGGCCACAAGGGTGGTGGCAGCAGTGGTCATAGTTGTGGTAGCATTTGGTGTGGTTGTGTGAATGACTGAATGACGATGGTACTGGTTGTGGCAGTTGGGGATGTCAGTGGCTCCACAGCTTGGTGGCTAACTACACTGCCACATAAGGCAGAATGGAGTGGTATCAAATCCCAGATCTGAAGTTCACTAACCATGTGACCTTATAGAGGTTGCCCAACATCTCTTTCTCAATGTCTCAAATGTCAAAGGGGGATAATGATAGTAGTTAACTCAAAGGGTTGATATGAAGATTAAACCTAATGAGTTGAAGTTGTGAAGTGTGAGCATAGCACCTGTTCCGTGGCAAGCAAACTCACATTAAATAAATGCACATGTTGTTAATGTGCAAAGCAACAAAGAGCATATATACACCCCCCAAGTAGAAGCAGTGTTGTTTCCCTGTCTTACAGATAATGAAACGGACACAGCAAATAAAGGGAGAAAATGGAATTTGAATCTGGTTTGGCCAGACAGCAAGAGAAGTGCTTCAGACCTTCCCCCCCCCCCCCAGGAAGCCTTGTTGTTCTCTGGCTCATTCCACTTTCCACTTGTAACCTGCAAGGGAGCATGTTTCTGGAATAATGGGAGTCCCTTAAAAAGCTTGCTCATACTGAATGTCTTCTATTTACTAGGCCTATGCATGAATTTATTTAACTGTGCAACCATTCTGAGAAGAAGCCAGTATTATTTCCATGTTAAAGATGGAGCCTGTGAGTGTCAAAGAAGTTAAGCAACTTCATCCATTAGCTACTGTAAACAGAAGGGATCAGATTCAGATTCTGGTAGAGATGTCCAGAACTCATGCTCTTAAGCACTGGACTTTATCAGCCTTAAATTCCTGCTTAAATGTTGAATGGTGGAGTGTCCTTCTAGGAATTCCGTTCAGAATCTAGTTCGTTTAAAATGGGAAACCTAGAAGTGTATGTTCAACCAGCACTGACATGAAGATCACCAGGGGATTTATCATTAATGGTTCATGCTATGTAATTATTGTTAACATCCCAGTGGGGTGAATATCACTCTAAGAACATTAGTAACTTCCCCCATGTTTGTACAGCTAAACAGGAAGAGGGTTGGGATGTGCACACTAACAACCTGACTCTAAAAAACGAAGCCTATTTTTCCAACAGACACCGTATGTAGACAGGCGTGCTTATAACTGTCAACTTAAAATAATGGAACAGCCATCATTTATCTGTGCCATACATTGGCCTGCAGGGTTAAATGAATTCAGAAGCCATTTTTTTTCCCAAGGCCATCACTTAGGTGTTTACCAGGCTGACAAGCTTCATTATGCTCTGAGGCTTGCTTGGGGGTATCGCGGTCCTCATAAGGTTCTCTTAATGGCACAATCAGCTCTGTTAATTGCAAAGTGTTTTGTGTGCATTCACTGCAGCTGGCATGGCTCCTGATGGGTACTCCAGGGCCCTTTAGGGGGCTTGGAAGGAAACTTGCAGAATATTGGCACCCTTGCAGCTGTTGAGAAAAGAACCAGGGCTTCTTTGATCCAAGGCATCAAGGCTTCTCATTTGTGAAAGTGGGGCAGATATCCAGGAGGTATGCAATAGCAAACTGTGTGGTGGTTCAAATATTGAAGTACCACTGGACTGGTTCTTAAGGAGCTGTTGCTGCCTGACCTTCAAGTGCCCCAGGCCAATCTGACCCACTCTGCTAATTACTCTTTGACCTCCCACTGATGCCTCCAAAAGGACTAACACTTGCCAGGCTTAGAGGTACACACTTATAATCTCGTGACTCTGGAGGCCGAGGCAGGAGAATCACAAGTTTGAGGCTAGTCTAGGTAACATACTGATACCCTGTTTCCAAATGAAGAATCAAAAGGGTTGGGGATGCAGCTCCATTGGTAAAGCACCCCTGGATTCAATCTCCAGTGCCACAAAAATAAAAATAAATAAATAAATAACAGAATGCACCAGAGGGTTGCAGGACCACACCATCTTCAGAAGGCTGATAGGTGGTTCCCTGCAAGTACCCATCGTTCCCATTGTTAAATGTGTGACCATTATTTCTGCCTGAAGACATTATTCAGCCATTAAGACTTCACTGCCCAGAGCAGTGAGACCATCTGTGTTTCCCTCACAGTCTAGCATAGCTGGAAGAGTCCACCTATTGTGTCTAAATGGTGGTATTTTAGTGAACGCTGAACTTCTTTGGTCTTTTCTTTTTTTCCTCAATAAAATTCAAGAACAATGCTTGCCAATAAGTAACAGTTTCTAAAGGGCTGCCATCTCCATTTTGTGAGGTTCTGTTTTCCTCTCTGCCTCCCTCCCCACTTGTGAAGTGAATACTCTGGTTTAATTGCCTAAGTGCTCTTGTTTCCGATCCAAACTTGTCTTGGCTTGCCTGTCTCATAAAGATGAGACAGAATTTCCAGACTTCTCTGCGGGAAGGGACTGCCTCATGCTCACCTTCGCCCTGGCTCCTTCTGTCGGCCTGCAGTGGTCCGGGGGGGGGGGGAGGGCTAGGAAGCACAAATAAAGGCATCCTGAGATCTCAGAGAAAACCATTCTTATCTTTCTCTGCAATACTGAGCGAGGAGGGGTGGGGAGCAGGTAATGAGAAGCGGAGCTCAATCTGTCTTAAAGAAGCTGGAATGAGCTCTTCTTTTTCTGAATGTCCATTTAAAACTCACCCTAATGTATTACTAGCACAATTAACCCTTAGGGTTCACTTACTATACATGGACAGTGGCCCCAAATAGACTCCTGCTTCTATATGAGATGGAGGCACATTTGTCTCTTGGGTGAAGCTTCCAAGGGAGTCAGCTCTTTGTCAGGTCCACGAGGTCCTGGAGATTTAGGCTCCTTCCAGCTTTACCTCCCTCCATCCCAGAGCCTACCTGACGTCAGATACTCCACTGTGGGGCTCCAACTCTACCAGCCACACTCCAACAAGTAGAATGGAAAGCACACCCATGGGACACACCACCAGTCAACTTGTCCTTATATTTTATCAGACCATGTGTCTGTCTTCACCTTCAGATGTGACTCTAAGAAAGTGGTGACTGTATCTATTCCATCACTGTACATTTGCTCCGGCATGATTTCTCCTGCAAGAGGTGCCCGATGGTAATCTTCTGAAAGCCCCTGCCTATGGTTGTGGCATGATACCACTTAAAACTTCAGCATGACCCACTGCCTATGGCATCAAATCAAGCTCAATATCTTGACCTCTCTCCAAACGCCCACCTCATTCTCACAACTGAGTCAAACTGGCAGTATTTCTTTTCCTGCAATTTGCTAAGTTAGTATTCTTCTGTGGCCCTTGTGTTTGCTGTTACTTGTGTCCAAGTGGTCTCCCTTCCCCTCCACCCAGTCTCAAACCCCCTTATTTTTTTTTTTTTTTTGGTGGGGTGGGTACCTGGGATTGAACTCAGGGGCACTCAACCACTGAGCCACATCCCCAGCCCTATTTTGTATTTTATTTAGAGACAGGGTCTCACTGAGTTGCTTAGCACCTTGCTTTTGCTGAGGCTGGCTTTGAACTCACAATCCTCCTATCTCAGCCTCCCAAACCACTGGGAATACAGGCATGCACCACCATGCCCAACACACCCCTTCATCTTGATGGTCCATCTCCACTGAGCTCTGGGCTCTAACCTGCCTCTTGATACTTGTCTGATTTCCCAACCCACATATGCTTTGTCCTGTCCCCACTCTTATACTTTATTTTCCCATAAAAGAGATTTCATATCACTTATCATTATATGCAATTTTTGTTTGTTGACTGACTTGTTTGGTTGGCTCTTTGTCGCCTGAATTAGAATACATGCGCTTAGTGGACAAAGGTTCTGGGTTGTTACCTGTGGAATCTTACTGCCTGAAACAGTGTGTAGTACGTAGGAATTCATCAGTTACCAAAGAGGCAAGATTATATTTTCAGAAGTTAAATTCCACTCCCCCACAAGTTAATCATATCCCTTTTACAAAGTTACAAAGCAAAACCTAGGAATCAGCCTTAAAACCTCTGTAAATTCACCATCCTGTTACCCGCTGCTCTGCCCAGGTAAGCAATCTGCCCTCCTACATTTTCCCAAGATGGGGGAAGAAAGTTTCCCTTTGGAGACCTGTGGCTAGGATGTGGTAGGCTTGCCAAGCTAACCCCCCATCCCCACTCACGGTTCTAAATTATAATAAGATGCACAGGATCAAAGGGATAGGCAGATGGCAAAAAGGATGGAATGATGAAACTCAAAGATAAAAGCTCGAGAAGGAACCTGGCTTGTGGTGACCAGAACCTTGCCAGGTACATCCCAGCAGGCTGATGTTCTGATTCAGAGATGGTGAAACAAAAGCTCAGAGGAGAGGGAGGAAGGGTGGGGGAGTCTGAAGAAGAGTGAGCTGAGGAGGGCAGGAGGAGAGAAACCTCAGAGGTGACACCGGGGAGGGTGGGAAAGTGTAGATCCAGTAACAGTTAGACAGTAGGTAGTGACCCAGAGAAATGAGGAGAGGTCTGGGAGTGGGGGCAGGGGAGTAGGGTTCCTGAAGCATTGGTGAATGATGATCTGTGATCTTATGGAGGAGGGGGGAGTGGACAGCTGTGAAGTAGAAGTAAAGGTCAAGGATAATTCCCAAATATTGTCTGCCTTGGGAGTTTGCACAGGGAATTTAAGTCTTTATCATGCATACAAAGTGCTCAGTAAATATTTATTCAGTCAAATCCAATTTCTCTGCCTTCCCTGCTCTCCTACTCAGCTTTTCCTTTGTCCCAGATTATATAGAGAGTTCACTAATGCTCCATCCTAGAGAGCGTCCCCTCTCTGTCACCCCATTCATGCAGAATGAAACCTGACATGTCTCTCTCAATTCACAACAGCATGGCCAGTGCTAAAATCCGGACTAAAGGAACTAAATGCCCAAGTCCAGACATCAGCTGGCTTTGGGGCATGGAGATGGGTCAAGCTGAGCCCAGATCTGTAGTCATAGATGCAGACCTTCTCCTGCCTGCTCAACAGGTACCTCCTTGATACTCATACTCTACCTCGAGTTTGCAAACCCACAGCCTCCCTAGCAGTGATAAATACTGAACATGCACTATGTCAGCCATCCCAAGGGGTCCAGTGGGGCCACCGTTCTAGCTGTCCTCCCCTCTGCTCCATCCGGTGCTCATCTATTCCTTTCCACACCCATCACAGGTTCCCATTAGCTTTAACAATGGGAAGTCGCTGACCTTCCATGTACAGTCAGAGACCTGGATGCCCTGGATCTCCAGCAAGTATCCTTCCCAGGATATCCCACCAGCCGCCATTAATATTCGTGGACTGACAGCTGAGATTGACTGCCTCATTAGCAGGCGTCTTGTGGAACTCTGACAATAATTAACAACTCAACAGTCTCATTTGCTGGCCTATCAGAGAAGTATTCAATCAAAAATGTAATTTGCCCGATGCCTCCATTTAGCATAGGAAGACTATTTCTTCAAAGTTTTAAATAGTCTAATTAAGAGGGAAGAAATAGAAGGGGAAAAATTATTAACAGTATAGGTTTAATGTGAAATTGCTGGAGCAAATTAATAATGCAATAACCATTTTTAGCAGCTGTCTATCAGTTTGTGGGCCGGAGTAATTCAATTAGTCAGCAAAGGGCTGTTCAGATTAGACAGTGGGGAACAAGTGCCATTTTGTCTCCCAAAGGTGTGGTGAACTGTATTTCACTGGGTTTGGGCGAGAGAGGTACAAATCACTCCAAAATTCTGCAGAAGGAAATGTGCCTTGTAGTTGGAGCCAGTGAACTGGGCTTCTTGGGAAGATAGTCTCAGTGTCTCTCCTTGGAGTTGACTCCCTGTGGCGTTGACTCCACCATGTCAACACCCTTGATAAGAAGCAAACAGTCTACCAAAGTCAAGCATTATAGGCAGGCCTAGCTTGGGACTCTGGCTCTGTGCCCTTCAGCCTAAGACCACAGCCATACCAACCAATGGTGTTGTCTTCCAGCATCTGCTACACTTCGGCCTTTGTCTGCTCATGAAGACCTTTATTTCTTCTCTTTTCTTCTTTTTTCTTTTTGCAGTACTGGGGATTGAGCCCAGAGACTCATGCATGCTGGGCACACTCTCCCCCGCTGAGGTACACTTCCAACCTATTTTATTTTGTTTTCAGACAGTGTCTCACCAAGTTGCTGAGGCTGGCCACGAATTTATGATCCTCCTGCCTCAGACTTCTGGGTAGTGGGAATACATGTGTGCACCACTCTATCTGACTTCATGAAAACCTTTCTCTCAAAAATACTTCTGCAGGGTCTAAGCACCAAATCCTTCTGCTCCTTCCAGATCCAGCACATCTGCACAAAGCCAACCTTATTTCTCCCAAGCAAGCGTTCTTGTTCCCAGTTCCTTGCCAACCTTGAGGTCCTGCCACTTCTTCTTTGCCTGTAAGTGGGAATAATTTGGTAGATGCACCTGGAAGGTGGTAAGGCTTAGGTGAGGACTGTCAGAGTCTCAGGCAATCTGTCTTTTCTTTCAGAAAGAGAGTAACAAATGGGCCCAGGCTGGCCTGGATTCTAATTTGGGTCTGTCACTTCCTGGCTGTGTACACTTAGGTAATTTTTTTCCACCTCTTTGTGTCTTAATTTCTCTACTTTGAAAGTAGAGATATGAATTCTCATTTTGTTGACTTCTTATGAGAATGATGGATAATATATGAAAAGCCTGAAGTGCATAATAGATGCTTTAAAGTGGCCACCGTTGTTATTAATGCCCTTAATATCGTGTTGGGCTTACAGTGCCGACTCCGTAAATGTCAGTCTCTTTACCTTTCCTGACATGTGCCTTTGCACCTTCACAAGGGTTTTTTTATAGTCAACTCTTTAAATACATGTTTATTTCTTCTTTCTCTGCACCCACAGCTCTCTGTTCTTCTGTAAACTCGTGGAGTGTATGACTCAGATCATACACACTATACTCAAGCAGTGCCTAGCCATCACCCTTGCATGTGGTAGGCTTGAGTAAGTGCTGCAGAAGCTGGAAGTACTTATAAGCTTATGTTAGAGCAGGAAGAACAGTTACCATGAAGACTTGGGGAATAAATATGAGTCCCAGGGTAGGTGGTAAACAAATTTGCATATGTGATTTTGTTCGAATATCTGAAAAGGTTAATTATCAGTGTTTCTAATTAGAGGTTAATTGTTAATTGTTAATTGCTGGACTTCAATGACAGCCACAGTGGGATCTGCATTTCAGCTCTTTCTCATGGACTTCTAAAGTCCCCTCTCTGATCCTCAGTTTTTTCATCTGTAAGATAGATTGTCATGGACCTACTTTGAGGGTTGTTGTAATGATCCAGTGAGGTTTTGCACACAAAGCCATTCTGCTTCACAGTGAGGACTCTGTACATGGTAGCCAGTTTAGCATTATTTGGAAGTGACAGGGAGTTGGGAGGCCAGAGACAGTGACAGGGAGGGAAACTGAGTTAGATTGTAAAATATCATGGGAAATGATGAACCTATCTCTAAGGTGCAAGGTTTCTTAGCTCCTTGCAAGTTGAAAGCAAGGAGGAGATATGGTGGGCTGTTGCCCACACCTGCAAGAGTGTGCAGAGGGAACTGTAGCCAAAGTTAAATTGGAATAGTTACCCAGAAAGGAAAACCCTACAGGGGACTGCTGGTGCTGACAGCCAGTTGGATGTAGCAACAGGACAGCACAATAAGGTTTTCAATCACACACTTGCTTATTCCAAGAATGTTCCTGGTCCTAGGGTAAATGAAATGTGAAGAATAAAGATGCAGCAGAAAAAAATCCCTTCCCCATCCTGAGGTGCTTGTGCTTAGAGAGGCGCTAGCACTTGGCCACAGGAGGGGAGAGAGCCTGACTGAGCCCATGCACTATTCTCTGGGAGCCTGCAGGTGTCCAGGGGACGACTATCCAGTATAGACTTCTGTTCTAACTATAGTCCATTCACCACAGCCAAGACAATTCTAATAGATGGAGCCATTCAGTCCAATCCAGTGGGCTCTATGAATACTTATGAGTGTTTTGTTATACAAGTGAGTTATCAGAGCCAGTTAAAGAAAGAACATGAACACCAGCCAAAGCCAGGAATGCAAAATACACCACGCTTCCTGTAAGTAATGATATATATAAACATAAGAGGCCCCATGATTGGAAGACTTATAATAGCTCTGCATTTACCACTGGATGACCATGTGACTGGTTCCCATGCTAAGGGCGCCTCATGCATTATTTCCTTTAAAGATAGAAATCAATCTTTTGGGAGCTAAGAAACCTTGTGCCCTAGAGATAGCTTCAGATGAGGGAGTTGATGAAAACTATCCTAAGAAAAGCGAGGTGCTGATTGAAGGAGACAGAAATGCCCTGACGTGTATATTCCTCAGATAAATGCTGAACACAAACAATGCAAATGAGTTTCTCTGGGGCTCCTGTTGAGCATGCTCAAGGATAGATTGTCCAGACTGACCTCTTTGCTATACTTCAGCTAATTAATTTACCTAAAACTTGTAAACCAGGATTCATCCTTCGCAGGCTGTTCGCTCAATTATTCTTGCTTTTGTTCTGTTTTTATAAGTCCCAGTTTTGCTTTTATTCCTAAATAATATCCTGATGGTTCTCTCTCTCATATATATATATAGTGAACTGCATGTAACTAATTAAATGTCTCTGGGTTATTCTCTGATAAAGTCATTAAGAGACTGGATTTTGGAGTCAGCTATGCCTGAAATCAGAATCCCAGCTGTCATTCTGTGAGTGACCTAGATTTAACTTCTCTATTTTCTCACCTGTAAAATGGGAATTAAGAAACATCCCCAGTCCATGGTTCTGTAAAAGATTTAATTAAAGCAATGCATATAAGGAAAGCACTTAGGATAGTACCTATATCTCAGTAAATATTTAAATTATTAATGCCAGCATGGTCAGGCTTATTATTATGAGAGTTGATCAATATAATAATAACTATGCTAAAATTACTTGTTGTATGCCAACCCAGAGGTTGAAATGGGATCTGATAACATGTGAGCAGGAACCAAGAAGGAGAGAACAGATTCCTGCAAGATCAGATGAAGCAACCCAGGCTGCAGAAGGTATCAGAGAGAAATATATACCGAAAAGAAAGCTCTACATTAGAGCAGGGCACGAGTAAGGGATGGGCATTCATTACTAAAATCAATACATGTTTTGAGGGGATTTTAAATGTGGTCCTGGGAACTCTGATGAGAGAAAGATCATTTAGAGCAGGAGTCCCAGGGACATCGCAGCTTTCTTGGACATTGTGGTGTTTTACCTAGGCCTCCCTCCATGGGAGGACAGGAGAAACATTAGGTCAGGGATACTGCCTGAGAAAGGCTCAAGGGTGGTCCCAGATGGTGTGCCCAGTTTGCCACTTCAGATGCAGCCTGATGGAGAATTCAGCATGTAAGGTTTGTAGGATGGGATGGTGTTTAAGTCATAAAACATTTTATTTCCAGACTGGGGAGTTTCTGTATTACCCTGTGGACAATGAGGGAATTCTGGACACTTGAATGTATATACATGCGTGTGTGTGTGTGTGTGTGTGTGTGTGTGCTCGTGCGGATGGGAGGAGGGAAGAGAAGCCAGATATCAGGAAACTTGGTCTTCTTTCATTATTCATTATGTCCTACAATGTGAAGAAGGAAAGAAGGAAGGAAGGAATAAGGAATGAAGGATGTGGGGTGGATTGAGGAAGGGAGGGAGGGAAGCAGCTCTCAGGGACCACTGGAAATGCCTAAGGACAAGGCAGTTGCCAGAGCCAGGGGCTTCCTTTAATGAGTCTGAGTCACAGGAGACAGGAACTGTTTGGATGTGTGCATGCACAGACATCTGCATGTCCTTTCAACCTGGGGAGAGCTGCCCAACTTTCTTCCCTTGTTCTGAGACTCCAGATAAGTTCTGGGAGGAGGAAGTGCATCTTCTGTCCCATTAAAAAGCTGTTTGGAAGAGGACTGTGGAGAGGCATTCCTTCTCTCACTGGGAGACTCCCCAGCCCCCCCCAGGAGGTTCCTGGGAGGTATTCTTTAAATGCAAAACACCCAAGGGAAGATACTCAGTGAATAACTACTGTTGTGATGATGGTGGTGGTGAGCCCAGCAGAGTTGACAAAATGCTTTTATGTTTGATGATTGGGAGAAAAATAAATGATTTATTATCTTTTATATTCAGGACACAAACATGGGTGTACTCTTTTAGCATTGATCTGAGGACCAAGAGTCTTCGATTTTAATAAAACCTCCATTCGCTGGACTTCATTTTTCCCATCTGTAAAATGGGAGATGGGTTGTAAGCGCCTTCTCAGCTCAGGGTAACCTATTGAGAACAATGCACTCCTCAGAGGAGATGCTTCCAGGGCTTTAGCTTTGGGGTCCTGCTCCCTGACAGCAAGTGCTTTCTGTGAGTGAGACCTGGTCAACAACATGCAGTGGTGAGATCACTGGCACCTGAGTAGGGCCTGGGCTGCTCTGCAGGGATGCTACAGAGAGCCCCTCACCCAGGTGGGAAGTTGAATTAAATCTCCTCTGCTAAACTCCATCCCAAATCTGAGATTTAAGGATTCTAAGTTGAATATGTGATTTCCATCCTCTGGCTCCTTTTGAGATTTCCCTGCCCCCACTACAAACCAGCTCCCCATTAAAAGTCTGGAAAGGACTCTCCATTCCAGGGGTAAAAGCAGGTGTCCATCTCTCTAGGCCTGATTAACGAACATAGGGTCACATCACAGAATAGTTTCCTGCCATTCTGCACCCCTCACTCAACAGTTCTCAAAAATCAGAGATGATAGCATTTTTCCCAAGGCAGAAGTCTGATTTTTGCAAAGACACAGCTCCATCTCTAAAGACAAGGGGGTCAAGATGACATGTGCTGACTTGGACTGTCAAGAGTGACTCTCTTCATGGACTTAACACGGGTCATCCAGAAGGGTGATCAGCCCAGACCTGGGAGCAGAGATACAAATGCAAGCCCCTGTCCTCTAAAGACTCATTTGGGTGGTGAGGTGTTGACCACCAGAGGGAGACACAATTAGAGAAGGGAAGAGCACAGGAGAGAGCTTCCAAGCTGAGGCTGTCCAGTTGGGACATTCTGCACAGGTCCCCAGGTCTCACTGTTACACTTTTGCAAAGAAGAAGGCAAGCTTGAGATTTAAGCCAACTGTGAGTCCAAACCTTCATGTACTTTTCCTTCAAGTGGCAATGCCCAATCTTATCTCTTAGGGTTTGTTGCACATTCAAAGAGCCTCAAAAGCCTGTGGCAGACCCTGCAGTGCCTTTACCTCAGAAAGTCCCTTCCCATCTCTGTCCTGTGGGTGTGTTGTTGCAAGTCTTCCTTCTCCTGTTCCTCCTCCTTTTTTGTTTTTCCGAGGGATGGATCCCAGGTTCTCAATCATGATGAGCATGCACTCTACCTCTGAGCTACACCCCTTTCCCCCACTATCTCTCTTTTTCTTGGGGGGTGGGGTGGGGGGGAAGTACTAGAGGCTGAACTCAGGAACACTGAACCACTAACTCACATCCCCAGTCCTATTTTATATTTTATTTAGAGGCAGCTCTCACTTGAGTTACTTAGTGCCTTGCTTTTGCTGAGACTGGCTTTGACTCTTGATCTTCCTGCCTCCACCTCCTAAATCACTGGGATTAGAGGCATGCACCACTCTGGCCCAAATCATCTCTCTCTTTTATTTTTTGGTACCAGGGATTGAACTCAGGGGCCCTTGACCACTGAGCCACATTCCTAGCCCTATTTTGTATTTTATTTAGAGACAGGGTCTCACTGAGTTGCTTAGCACCTTGACATTGCTGAGGCTGGCTTTGAACTCACAACCCTCCTGTCTCAGCCTCACTAAGCTGCTGGGATACAGGCTTGTGCCACCACACCTGGCCCCTACCACCTCTTTTTAAGAAGTATGTTTTGAGTTAAAAAAAAAAAAAAAGCAGAAAGCTTCTTCACTCACCAAACCTACTTCCCACCCCAAAAGCACCCTCTGCTTAGCAATTAAATATGCTTACTTCCAGCACTGTTGACATGTATTTACATAGGTAAATTTTAACCAGAAAAGGATGATACTGAATGTTTTTTGAAACTTGCACTTCCTGCTTGTACAAAGTCTTAAAGATGTGTCCATGTTAGCTCATACAAATCTACGATAACCTTTTTTTTGCAACTGATTGATATTCCATGGTATAGATGCCTTGTATCTGCTTAGCCACCAGCCAACAATGCACTTTTGAAGTTATCCTATTTTTTTAATTATTATAAACAATGCAACAATAAGCAGCCTCACATTTTTATTTTTCTGACCATTTATTTTTGTTTATTTTTAAGTCCCAATGCAATAACATGAAAAAGTAAAAAATTATTTAAAATGTTGATAGGCACTCCCAAATTGTTCCCTGAATCTATTATTCCAAGGGAAAACTAGTCATTATTGAATAAATGGTTATTAAAAACAAATTATGAGCCAGGCATTCTGGCAATACATAAAATTAATTGGACATAGGGCCATTCCTGAGTAGCTCATAATTTGTTATGGGTGCGTACTTTATAAACAATAATAACTCAAGGTTTAAAGCTCTGAGGCACAGCTCAGGGTAGATAATAAGCAGCCCTTCCAGGGAAGGGGCTTTTGACTTGTGAAAAGTCAGGAGGATTATGGGTTATGTCAGTACTAGAGGATCTACAATGCTGTTTTTACAACTGATTAGTATTCCATAATTCAGATGTATCCTGATCTGTGTAGCAACCAGCCAACAATGAACCTTTAGGTTATGACTTTTTTATTTTTATAAACATGACCACAATAAATAGCCTCATATACTTATTTTTCTTCTGTTCCAAGTAAGTGGTCAGAGAAGACTTCCTAAAAGAAGTGGCCCTTGAGCAGAGGATCCTCCTATGGAAGAGGAAGGGAAAGAGCTCAGAGGGATGGGTATTGTTTATGGGCACCTAGTCTGAAATAAGACGGGTTTTGAGGTCAGATAGACCTGAATCCTGATCTGCTCCATGACCTTGAACAAGTGACTTAAACTCTAGGACTTTACTATGTTTATCTATTAAATGGGGGCAATGATTTTAGTTCTGAGTGTCTTTTACCATTTCTCTCGGTACTTAATGAATGTGCACAGAGGACCTGGCACGGTGTTAGAAGATGGGCATGCAGCACTGAGCAGACCACACAGTATTCACGAGCTGACTTCCCAGCAGTGGATAAAAGGAGGCAGTATATGGTCAAGAGCTTGGCGTAGCCGGCATATCCGCTTACTCTATCATGAAGACACCCTAACATGAGGGGGACTTGCAGTAGACAGGCAGGATCTTGACCCAGGATTTCTTTAAGTGATCTTGAAAGTTGGCTATTTCCATTCTTCATTTTCTATTCATCTTCCCCTCTTCCTCTTTCCTGCTCTCCCCTTTAAATCATCCTGTTAATGTCACTTCTTGCAGGAGCTGGAGAGCAATTCTTCAGCTTTGAAGCCATTAAAATTATTTAGAGCTTGCCTGGACAGCATCACCAGCTGGCCTAGCTCATCTGAGCCTGGAAGAGGTACTGGGGGACCCGGGAAAGGGGCTGCTTCTGATACACATCCACATGTTCAGTAAAAAGGTCCTTCATCCACAGAAATTTCTTATGTCCCAGGGAAAAGGAAACTCTTAGAATCCAGAGCAACTTTACAGAGCACCTGACCCAACCCCACCGCATTGTACAGTGTTGAGAAGAATGCAGAGAAGGCAAACCTTGAAACAAGACTTGTCCATTCTAAGAAATGAATTGCAAAGATAAAGAAACAGTGTGTTTGCCAGCCAAAACCTGTAAACCACCACACTCAAATTCCTAACATATAGCAATGGCAGATTATATATTTTTCCTTCAGATTTCAAAACGGTCACACTATGTTACTCAGGCTTGTCTCCAAGTCTTCGACTCAAGCGATGATCCTGCCTTAGCTCTCTAAATAGCTGGGACTACAGGTGCACACCCTCATGGCTAGCAAAAGTGGCATTTTAAAAAAGTGATTGACACCACCTTAGAAACTCCCAGAATGCTTGTAAGGCCACCCAGGGAGGAAGGGCCTTGTAGCTTTTAAGAAGGATGAAACTTTCTGATCTTGATAAAGATGGATCTTTTTTCATAGGTCAGCAAACCTCAGAGGGTTCAGAGACATTTGGAAGAGGCTGTAGCTTTTGTCAAGTAGCATATCTGGGGTTGTTGAGCATTCACAGTGTAAATTCACAGTGTAACAGGAACTCCATTGATCGTGGAGGGTGAGTTCCCCTTCTGCATTTGGAGAAGCAAATGCCTGAAGATGGGAAGGAATTGCCAAGCTCACACAGACATGAGGAACAAACTTATTTTAAAACTCAGAACTCCCAGGCCTGTCCCCCACCTTCCCGGCCCCCCGCCAACCATCCCTATCCCATAGAATCTGTCTTGTTCTTTAATCCAACCTGTACTGAACAGTAGGCTAGGAGCTGATTACCTACCACACAACAGCAACCAGTTCAGCTTTTAATCTCAGGCCAGGCCTCAAGCCAAACACTGGGTGGGCACAACCCTTGGCAGTAGGTACAGCTGTGATACCCATTGCAGAGATGAGAAAACCAAGATTCAGGGAAGTTCACAGACTTGCCCAAAATGACATAGGTAGTGAATAAATAACAACTGTTTTTTTTTTAAATGTGGGTTTTATTTCTTTTCCCATCTATACAAGAAATATGTATTCACAAAAAGGAGGAAAATAGAGAAATTTTAAATGGATGCAGTTTTTAAGGCCTCATACAAATAAATAAACAATGTTTGATACATTCTGAGATTTGCTTTTAATTTTTTTTTCAACTATCCAGAATCATTGCTGTGAGATTGTAATCATGTCCCTACAGCTTTGGACTGGGCTTCCTGTTTAACCTAAGCCTGTTCCATGGTACTCCCCAGTCTTTGTAAACATGATTTCTCTGCATAATAGGCCACATTATGGAGGCGCAGGAGGAAGGCTAGGAAGGGAAGCAGTGGATAGGAAACACACGGCAAACACAAAGACGGTGGAGGATTGACATTGGGAGTCAAATGTAAACAAGAAAAGAGCAAAAGGGAGACGGTGAGAAGCTCCTGGGATTGGGATGTTATCTGATTTTCAGCTTCATTTGAGGCAGGTTTTTCAGGATGGCATCAAAATGCAGGAGAGAACTTGTGGCAAGAAGACTCAAGTCTTCCTAACCCCATATTCCAGTCTCAAGCCTAGTGACACATGAGAGGAAATTCCATTGCCTATGAGGCTGGCCCCTATACCCTACTGCCAGTCACCACCTAAGAAAGCCCTTTCTGCCCTGTTCAAAAAGAAGATCTCCCTCTGCCTATCCACACAGGTACCAGGCACCAATTCAGGGCAAGGACCACATGACTATGTTCATGCCAGAGTCTCAGGATTAACACAGGGCTAAGTATATAATCAGCCCTTGAATAATTTTATAAAATGATTTAATTAACCAATTAACTGATTAATTTATTAATTAACTCCAGCTACCTCACCTTGCCTTTCCACACTCTTTCCTCTCTGCTGTCCTTATTAGTCATGAATGTGCATACAGAGTATTGATTTAAATTTTTTAAAAAAATATTTAAATTCAAAAGGTTTGGGATAGAGCCTGGAATTCTGCATTTCTAACAAGCTGCAAAGAGGAGGCTGTGTCTCTTAAAAGCAGGAGTTAGGAAATTCCATTGTCTCCAAACCCAGGAGTTTCAGAAACCTGAATGCCTGTGGTATCAGAGGTACTGGGCGTAGCTGAACATGCATCCGTTCATTGATTCAAAGAACACTGATCAAGCATCCACTGTGTTCCAAGCCCTGTACTTGGAACTTGGAGCTCAGTTGGGATTTGAGTAGACCGGGTCCCTGCACCCTCAGAGCTCATGGGTTTAATGGGTGAGACCAGCATTAATCCAACCACATGCCAATTAATCAACACTTGCAAACACCCACCCAGCCATGTGCCAGGAGGAAAGTAGGGCAATGTTATGAGAGTTAATTGGGATCAGGGGGCCTAAGCAGAGGGTCAGCCAGCTTCTCTGAGAAAGTTCCAGTTGATCTGAGCTCTAAGGGATGCACAGAGTTAAAGAAGAAAGGGGGTGAGGCAGAGAATCGCAGGCAGAGGGAACTGCATGTGTGAGGACTGTGGGCCGCCAGGGGACTAGGTGGTTATAATCCACAGGCACCCACAAGAAGTCTTTGACACTTAAACCAAATAATGGCGGGGAAAGGATCACCATGGAGAAGTTAGCACTTTCTTACCCGAATGCTGGAGGAAGGACATTTCCTAAATTAACAAAGTCTGGGATCGCTGGGAAAAGAGGGGATGCAGGTGAAACAGGAGGACCAAGTTGACTCCTTCCTGGTTTAGGAGGAAATACAGCTCAGGAGAAGAGCCCAGGCTTGGATGTGAGACAGACCAAAGGCCTAGATTCAAAATCTATCATTTAGCACTTATCCTGGGCAAGTCATTAAAGCTTTTCTGAACTTAATTTCCTCACTGGTAGAGTAAAATTACAGTCTAGCAACTAGACATTTATGAGCTAATTTGTATAAAACAGTCCCATTGCCTCCCCCACTCCCCTGGGCCTTCCTACCCCAGACACACACAGTTCATTCAGAGGAGAAGAGATCTTACTTTGGTGGCTCAGCACATTTCAGGGATGGTGGGCCATCCCCGGGGCTGGGTGCAACAGCATGAACCCCGGTATGTGGAAATAAGTTTACCTTCTAAGGGAGACGCTGCTTCTCTTCTCACAAGTACCTGGATGTCGCGTGTTTGGGTGGTTTTCCTCCACACCAACCTGTCTCCAACTCTCGAAACACCAGCTGGCTGACTTATAATTAATCTAATTCTGACACCATCTACCTGGAGTAGTTCATCTTTAAGATATTGGTTAAGGTGAAGGTGGAAAACTGCCTTTATTTCAGACACCAGTTATAAGCATCAGGTTCCCACATTTCTGCCTGATTTGGCTAGGGAGTCGGAGATTCTCAACTCACATTCAGTAACTTCCTAGAAGGACTCACACAACTCAAGGAAACACTGACTTGCATGGACTAAAGGATAGGATATGATAGGATTGATAGGACAAAGGATAGAGATGAATAGCAAAGGCACAAATGGCAAGGTCTTCAAAGGATCCAAATGCAGAAGCCTCTGATGCCACAGAGTTGGGACGTGCTGCCCTCCTGGCACATAAATGTGTCCAGCACCCGACACTCTCCAAATCCTATAGTTTAGGGATTTTTATGGAGTCCTTATCACATAATGCATGATGAATTACTAACTTTCCATCTCCCTTATCTTTCCTGGATAATGGAGAGTGGGACTGAAAGTTCCCAGCTTTTAATCATGGTCTTTCTAGTAACTAGCCCCTATCCTGAAACATGAGCCCACCAAGAATCACCTCATTAGAACAAAAGATGATTCTGTCGTTCAGGAAATCATAAGGTGTTTAGGAGTTCTATGTCAGGATTCAGAAGGAGACACCAAATATAGGTATATATTCATATTCATACTTTCTAAGGAGGAAGTAATGAAAACTCAGTATCTAGACCCTGTGTGGGTGTGCTGCTGTGCTAGCCAACAGATATTCACCAATAAGTATGGTCACGGCCATGGGAAACCCTTGGTCTTTTAGCAAGTCTAAGACCACTGCTGTAGATGTGTTGCAGATTCAGTGCAGATATTTCCCTTGTATCAGTGTTATTGACATGTCTGAGGGATATTGCTCCCTAAGGCAGGAAAGAAAAGTCTAAAAATCTGGCAAAATGGGGCATCTCTGAGAAAATAGTTTGTAAAGAACATTTCACACTTTGGGGAAAGGAGTTGTGGAGCTCTACCTGGTCCTGGGTTGTCTGTGAATTTGAGGACTAAAATATTCCAAGGCCCTATATAGGGTTTTCTAGCAGATAGGCCAGAGGCCAAAGCCCAGCTATAGCACATGCTGGTTTCCTGACTTTGGGCAGGTAATTTCTCTCTACAGAACCCTAGGTGACTTATCCATACAATGGAAACCCCAGAATCCACCTGGCAGTGCAGTGGGGAGGGTGAGTTTAGCCAGCAAACATTAAACATCTCCTCAGTGCTTCACTTTAGGCGTCACCAATGCTGCCCCAGCAGTGGCCCAGGTGGAAAGAGGGTGTGGCTGAAAAAGGCAGGCATGACTTTGGCCCTACTGGGTTACAAAAGCACATTTACACACCTCTCTGAGCCTCAGAAGTGAAGAAGAGCAATGGTATGTGTGCAATAGTCTCTGACCATGAAGGCCAAGGTTGAGGTACGTCTAGAAAGCACTTCCCAGTGCCCGACGCAAAGCAGGCCCTCAGTAAAGGGTAGCTGTGCTGTTTTACAAATGACAGAATGTTGATGATGGTTATCAATCAAACAGCAGAGATTGAGGTAAGCTTCAAGATGACTTGCATGGCCAAAAGGGGAAAAAAAAAGTCTCACAAGGTAGATGTGTCCTGCTGAAGTTCAGAGGTCAAGCCATGGGGTTTTATTCTTCGATTCCCATTGCAGGGTGAAGAATTCAGGCCCAGGAAGAAGTTTCTTTCCCATGTTCACATAGTGAGTTGGTAAGGGTCTACACTGGGCCTGATGGCAACTTGGATTCAACTTGTCTCTCAGTATTCAAGAACCTCAGAACTATGGATTTCTTCTTCCAGCCCTGTTCCCTGGCCTGTATTCCTTAGCAAGAACTATTCCCCAGCTCAGCTCCACTTCAATCAGCTAAGAGCATTCTCTGTTTTTCAGCCTCCACACCTTTGCCCATTCTGTTCTCTGCGTCCAGAATGCCCACCCTGCCCTTTAGCTAAGGAAACATTGCCACCGATCATGTTTGGAGCCCAGAGTCTAGAAATACACCTGCAGAGGAATGCAATGAGGAAATGTGAATGTCCAGCCGGGCCCCATCTTTTCCATGAGGAGTGGCTCTGAACACACTTGGTCCACGTGGCACCACTCACCTTCTCGCATGCTCCTGAGAGTTATGAGCAGTATAGATGATTTTAATGACAGTATTCTTCCAACTGCGTCTGTCCCATCTGTTCCTCCCCAATTACGAATGCAGAAACCCAGCATGTGTCTCCATTCTGGCAGTAGAGAATGAAATATAAGTGCTATAAAAGGAAGTATATTCTTTGAACAATACAGTTGGCACCTGTGAAGCTTGCCTTGGGTTTCAGAGTCTCCTGAATCTTCCAGAGCGAGCTGGAGCCTTCTTTAAGAAGACACCACAGCATGCCCAAGCCATTCTTCCCCTTCCTCTAAATCAAGGGGTACCAATAAATGACAAAGCCAGGGGCATTTCATAGGCTCCAGAGAAGAGCTTCTAGTTCGGTGGAAATGACCAAAAACATGGTGAAAAGAAAACACAGTCAATGTGTGTATGGTGGGGGTGGGAGTGTCGAGGGACAGGTATTTGCCTGATCAGATATGCAAAGGAAGGGTTGAGGCGGGAAAGATGAGAAAAAGCAAGCTCCGTGGACATAAGCAAAGTAAACAGAGTGTTCCTCCCACTGAGGAACCAAAGGCTCAGAAATGTTACCTGTAAGAGATCTCACAACAAGGAAATAGCAGCCATGAGTTCAAATGCAGATCTCATGTGGAAGTCTATGTCCTTAAGTGCCATACAGCCCCTGGGAAAATGAAACCAGCCCCAAGCCCCAGCCACAGGTGATGGATATCTCACCTGCACATCTTGATGGAGCAAAACCCAAGCTGGCAGCTCTCACCTCTGCCACAGAACAGACAGGATTAGACACAGAGAAGAAGAGAAAGGGCAGCCAAGTCCCAGAATTCACAAAACAAATCATTCTCCAGGCGAAGTACACTTTGGGGCGAAAGAAATCCCTAAATGTTTTATTAAAGGAATTCAACAACTACAAATATTAACAGCAAGGCTATGAATTATTTAAAATGCAACTACCTAAACCAGCCTATAAATTAAACATGAAAGGTTCTTGCCAGAAAGAAAGAGGCCGGGGGAGTTCCCAGTTCTTAGCGCTTAAGAAGGAACAAGGCAGTCCTCATGTTTAATGAGCACCTACTGTGTGCAAGTGCTCTGCTTTTCTCAGTTGCCAGTGAGACTCACTCCAAGCCTAGAAAAAAGAGAAATTATTATTATTTATTTATTTTTGTTTGTTTGCATCTTACAAATGCAAGACACCAAATGTTTGAGACAGAAAGTTTTCTGTATGGTCGTGTTTAGGTAAGAGGGAAGCTGAGGCTCTGCTAATGTTTGCTTGGATTTGAGGCCATCTCTATCCACAGTACCAAGCTGTGTCTTAGCTGGCAGATACATGAAGGTGTAAATGCAGAAAGCAAGCTAAGTGGGGTGGTGTAGGCCTGTAAACCAGCTACTAGGGAGGCTGCGGCAGGAGAATCACATGTTTTCGACCAGCATGGACATTAGCTGCCCTGTCTCAAAATCTAAAAAAAATAAATAAAAAGGGATGGAGTGGGGTATCTCAATGGTAATACACGTGTGTAGCCTGCACCAGGCCCTGGATTTGATCCCTAGCTACATACACACAAATAGAGGGAAGCAAGCAAGCAGAGGCTTAGACATGTCACATGTCTAGGATGGTGACCTGCAGACGCCAGTGCCTGAACATCACTAGGAGAGAAGCTTCTTGGAGTTAGACACACAATTGGCATCATTGGTGCTGCCACTTCTACTACTGGTATTATTATTATTTCTGGGCAAGTTTTCATTTTGAATAAATTTCAGAGTTATAGAAAAATTGCAGAGATGATACAGAATCTCCATATACACCGCACTCATTTTCTGCTGTGTACATCTTACCGTCCCATGGTGACAATTTGTCAAAACTGACAAGCCAGTGTGGCTTTTGACTGAACTCCAGACCTTTCCTCATTGGGCCACTTTTCGATGACTGTCCTCTTTTCGTTCCAGAATCCTATCTAAGATAACTATATTTCCATTTGGCAATCACAGGTCCTGAGTCTTCCCTGATCTGAGACACTTTTCTCTGTCCTTAGTGGTCGTGACCTTGAGCGTGAAGGAGAAAACCGGGCAGGCACTTTGTAGAATGCTTCTCCATTTAGGTCATACACTTGCTACCAGCTGTGTGGCCACGGATAAGTGACTTCAAGTGCCTTATCTAGAGTGAGCATGAAACAGGGAGGCATCCAAGCAGGTTGAGTATGCTTAGCCACCACGATGGCAATTTTGTGGGCCCTTTATCTTCTGCAACATAGCTGGTCACTCTTTCTTGCTAGAAACACTTTCTTTATTTGGCTTTAAAGGCAGCATTCCCTCCTGTTTTGCTGGCAGCTCACAGGCAGCTCTTGCTCACCCTCCTGGGCTGGATGCCCCCTGCTTCCCGACCTCTGAGTGTTAGAAGGCATCAGATGTGATCTCAGACCTCTCACTCCTGCGGAGATTTCATTCAACATCAGAGTTTTAAATGCCAACAGCTCTGGCCCCAACCTCGGAGAGCCTCCATTTAGATGGGTAATGGGCATCTCAAATGTACCATGTCTGAGACTAAACTCATTATCCCCCCCCCACACACATCTTCCTCCCACAATTGGCCTCCTGCTGGAAATGGCACCAACACATTTCCTAGTACTTAGGCCAAAACATCTCTGACCAGTTCTCTCTCACATTTGCATTTGAATGGTCAGCAAGTCCTTTTTTTCTCCACCTTGAAAATGCTCCCATTGTTATAAAATGTATCCACACCCCAGGTTGATCTAGCCCAAGCTGTCATCATCCCTGACCTGGGAGATGGCTGGTCTCGACTCCTCTTACCCATCTCTGCCACAGACCATTCTGCATCTCGGCACAAAAGCTGGGGTTATCATTTTAAAATTAAAAATCAGATCTTGTCACCTCCTACCCAAATTCTCCCTCTCTTGGCTTTGCTAGTTCACTTGGCAAGAATTTGATGTCTTGGCCACTGCCGGTAACGCCCCCTCTTGTCTGACCCTTGCCTTCCTCAACCATTTCTACCGTCGGTATCCCCTCCCTTCCCTGGCCTGTCTGTTCTTTCACTGCCTAAGTTGGATTCTATTCCAAGGCCTGGTCCTTGGATATGTCCTCTGGTGATGCACATCTTAGATGTTTAAGTAGCTGCATCAGAGTCTCTTGAATCCACTTATAACACGTCTATGTCATATTATAATATACAGTGTACATAGTAGAGCTGCATATATTGCTATACTGTTGCTCACTGTATGTTTCTGTTGTATTCAGGCTATATATCCAGCCTCTCAAACAATACACGGTGGCTCTGAACACTGAGGACTGTGCCAGATGCCTGCTGATCCTCACCCTGCTCTTTTTGTCTTCTCTCTATTGTTTATACATGTTGATCTCAGCTTCCCTCTGAAGCCACTTAAGTTATGGCTTTCCTCCCACTCCAGGAAAACCTTAGGGAAAAGAAACAACCAAAAGAAAAAAAAAAAAAAAAAAAAAGAAAGAAACCCGTAACCTTTATCCAGGCTAAAGATGGTCTGATGATATTTCTGGTTGTGAGGAGGTGGATGGAGGATGGATAGCCTCTGTTAGGGTTTGGGTATGAGACCTTCCCCCAAAAGCTCATGTGTGAGGCAATGTAAGGAAGATCAGAGGGGTTTTAGTCAGTGTTATTGTTTCTGTGACCAAAAGGCCTGACAAGAATAATGTAGAGGAGAAATTTTGTTTGGGGGCTCACAGTTCCAGAAGCCTCAGTCCTTAGACAGCTGACATCATTGCTCTGTGCCCGAGGTGACGCAGAACATCATGGCAGAAGTATGTGGCAGAGTAAAGCAGCTGGGAGCCTGGTACCAGGAAGCAGGGAGAGAGACACTGCAGATCAGGGACAAAATATATGCCCCAAAAGTACATCCCCAATGAGCAGCCAGCCACATGCTACCAGCCTATAGTTACTATCCAGTTGATCCCTCTCAGGGGATGAATACACTGATTAGATTAAGAGTCTCAAAAAACAGTCATTTCACCTCTAAACTTTCTTGCATTTTCTCACACATGAGCTTTTGGGGAATACTTCATATCTAAATCATAAAAAGAGTTGAAAAGATTAGACTATGGGAGGTGTAACTCAGTGGATTAATCCACTGTATTTTGCAGCCTTGGGACAAGACCAAACCTCTGAGCTATCAGAATCTTATGGAGAGGGAATTTGAGACTGAGGGAGGGTGACGACATGCCCCTGCCCTCTCAGTCACGTTACAGGCAGAGCTGGGGCTTAGGACCCAGGCCTACCACTCCTAGGACCAACCTGGGATGATACAGGATTTCTCTGCAGAGATTACCTCTGGGTGTCCCTGTCACTGTACTTCTGCCTCCCACCCTTCCCATTCTTCACCACTTCCACCACATTCCTATTTTCAGTTCAAATGGTAATGATCTTGCTCTTACAGAGCACCTTTCTGCCAAATAGATCCCTGTGCACGGTACAGGTGTCGGTAACGGATATTATCCGCCATTTGTCTTTCTTAATCACACTCTGCTCCTGAATGTGCAGCCACTTCTAGGGTGAAATATGGCCCCCATTTACCATGCTGAACACTGATAGGGGAGCCCATGGAGGAAGGCCTGATTTCCCAGGCAGAGACAGCACTTTCTGAAATACAAGTTGGGAGACTTTCCTGGTCTGGGATTTGGGCAAGGTGTCATTTCTTGGAACTTGCCTCAGAGACTCTTCTGAATAGCTGCACTTCCCTTTCTGGTACTCTTCTTGTGAGACCCAGGCTGCAGATTGATGCTCCTCAGACCCCAGGGAGAGCCAGGGGCACCAGTGACCTCATGCTCCAGGCTTTTTTGGCTAAAGCAAGAGAAACACTATTTTAGTCCATTTTCTATTGCTAATAACATGATAAATACCACAGACTGGCTGCATTATAAAGAAAAGAGGTTTATTTTGCCTCACATTTCTGGTATAAGATTGAGGGGCTAAGTCCTGAAGAGGCACAGGGTATATGGTTAGAAACAAGGAATACAAGATCCCTAGCCAAAGTGGGTTTTTTTTTAGCAGACCTGCTTTCAAGATAACCATGAGTCCAATGATCTATTCAATCACATAAATGAGTGAATCCCTTCCTGCAGGCATAGCTTTAATCACCTCTTTAAGGTCCCACCTAGCCCCACCTCTTGATGTTTCATTGGAGTGATTGAGCCACTTCAAACCACAGCAAATGCATTAAGCAGCTGCGAAACTGTAGGCCACAGGAAAAGGGAACTGGTCCTCCACGTCACTGAATCCATCGCTTTCTCTGTTTATGCATTCAATAAATGGATAATGTGGGTAGGTTCTAATCCACAGCTACCTCTTCATAGCTGAGTGATCTTGGACAAGTCCCTTAACCTCTCTAGTCCCTATATTTTTATTTAAACAAATGGAATCATAATCCCAGCTGAAGGAGGTTTAGAGATTAAGATGAGAAAGTGCATGCAGCCCTCTTAGAAAAGACTATATAGTAATTGCTCAACGAATGCTAGCAATTGCTATCGTAAATCACTAAGCAATTAACAGACAAATGCAAAATAGAAAACAGTAGAAAAATGCTAAAACTAAGCTTTACAAGGTTTTTGAGACTTACTATATTCGTTACATAACAACAATAATAGAAGAGTGTCCTTTCAAGATATCCCTTATTTTTTGCTCCCTTCTCCTTTCTATCTGGCTTCTGTCTTTCCTGCACTTCTCATCCATTTTTTTTTACCTTGTTTTTCTGAGAAGTGTTTCAAGCATCCCATTAATGGACTGGTGACCTCACAGAAGCCCTTCTACATTTCAGTTCTGGGCAGGGTCTCTCCTGTCTCTCCTTCAACCCATTTCTACTTACTCCCCAGTGGTCATAATGTGCCAAGCTCCAGAGCACAAAAAGGAACAAGGTCCTAGCTGTGTCTCCTAGAGTCTGCTGCTCCACAGGGCACAGTGCACATAGGCAAACCCTCTTTCCTGTGCATGAAGAGGTTGGGCCACAGCAAGTGTTAAAAATGTGGTGACCCAGACACCTGTCATTGCATAGGAATGGGGTGAGAGGAGGAGTCTGGAGGGCAGGTGTCTCCGTGCCCCACCCCCAGCCTGTTCAGCCCACAGCAACTCTACTTTCTGCAGTCCTTGCATCCAGATCCACATAAAATAATTTGATTGAGAGGTTATGCTTTAAAAAAAAAAAAAAGTTTCCCTAATACAAAAATGTTCCTCTGATCTCTTTCTGGGATTTGCTTCCCAGATGTATCAGTTCTGCAAGCTATAGACCATTTTTCAATCTTATGTGTGTTATTTAGTAGACACAGGGGCCTGGTGTCCTTCACCCTGTTCTCCTGTGAGCTCCTGTGGGGCAGGGCCTGATTCTCTCCCCTCTCAGCATAGAGCCTGGCACCCAAGAGGCCTTTCCCTGGACATGGGTAGAAATCTGAAGCTCAGATGGTCACTGGAAAGCAGGGAACTGCTTCTGCATGACTGTGAGGGCCAGGAATGGAAAGAAGAAAATGGCAAAAGAAAGCTACAGAGAGAGATAGGCTTGCCCCCGGGGTAGGAAGCATCCCCCACCTGCACCTCATTTGGATACATGATTCTGAAATGCTTTCAGTCAAAATACAACAGGGGAATCCTTGGTCCTATGCTCTAAATTATCATCATCATCATCATCATCATCATCATCATCTAATAGAAAATTCTCTTTTATCTGGGTGCCATGAGCATGGTGAGCACTGGGATAACCTCTAGGCCTCCACCCTTCCAAGGAGATGCAAGCCTCACACTTGTAGGCTGGTATGAAGGTCTATTTGTCGGTTTAGGAGGCTAAAACATATTTATTTAGTGTCTCATTGCTTGAATACAGAGATTTTCTTATTATAGGTAGGTTTCTATTTGTTCTCTTGCCCTGGGCACCTGGAATGTTAGGGGAGGGCCATGTGTTTAGGAAGAAAGAGTAAGTGCCTGAGTGGGAGGTTCTGAAGAAGACCCGCCTGGCCTTTCCCACCTACATTCGGAGGCTCCCTTCTGTACTCCATAGAGAAGCCGGTGGCACCTTTGAGCGGATAAAGGCTGTGCTGGGAACGCAGTGATTGGCTGGCCTGCATTCAGGGCACGTTGCTTTCCTGGCGGATTCGTCGGGCCCTTCGTCTCTTTTTATATCCTGTGCCTGTCTTGGTAAAGTGCTAAGTGTTTTGTGCCGTTACAAATGCCCCTTTTGTATCACACCAACTCCTGCTGGTGGCTTCTCGCCGCTTACAATGGGTTGTGCATTTATTTCCGCTAGGACATTCAAAAAGAACACACGCTCTTCTGTACAGGAAAATCTGCCTCCTCGCCCCCCTACCCTCCAAGTGAAGGCCAAGATTAGCTCCCGAGGAGGTCTTTCAGTTTCCTGAAATAGTTAAGACACTGGGGATGGAGGAGGTGGCAAGAGAACCTCCAGGCAGGGGACACAAAGGGTTTCAGAAGAAGGGTCTGGCTCTTCTTCTTTGCAAAAGAGAGAACCCTAGAGGGCTTTCGGGGAGCTTGGAGGAAAGTTGGGTATGAGTGTCCAGGGACATTTGGCTTAGGCTTTGTTGTCACAAAGAGCTGCAAGCACAGACCTTTGACTTGCCAACAAATGAAGTGGAACAGTCACACAGAAGCTCTGGAGGACTGAGAGGTGTTCCTCACACAGCCCTAACCTGGAGTTTAGTCTTGTGATCCTGTTTGTCATGTGAAGAGGAAGTGGCCCAGGCTTTTATTCTGTGAAGCAGACCCGGGAACCATATACCAGGTTAACAATAGCTGACACTTCCACCGCCCTTAAACCATGCCAAATGCTGTTTATAGTGATTTCTACTTATTCATTGAGTCCTTGTGATTACTACCTTCTGAGTTAGCTCATCGTGTTATTCCTATTTTACAGAAGGGAAACTATGGTCCATAAGGCTTAAGTAGATCGTCTAAGGTCCCGTAGCTAGTAAGGGACATAGCCAGTATAGGGGAGCAGACCATCTAACTCCTAGGACCAGGTCTGAGCCCCAGCAAGGTAAGGCCTCTTGAGTAGAATCAGCCCAACCAGACTGAATGGGGTCCTGCAGCTCAGATGCCTCATCATGATTGTACCAGACTGTTGGCGTGTGAAGAAGAAACTGTCAGAGGGCCTGATGAGAGTATCTGCCCAGGGACACGGCCTCTGTCCCTACTGCTCCAAGTCTTGAAGAGATGGTCCCCAGAGCTATTCAGCATCTGCTTTATAGCAGCACTGTGCTGGGCACCTGAGCTTCACCGGAAGCAAGGAGTCCCTACTTGTGTTCTCGTCCATGGGCAACAAACTGAGAGGGAGCAACCACACTCACAGGCAGCTTCTATGCTGGCTGGGGTGGCAGAGGGCCGCTTGCCCCGGGGCACACAGCAGAAGTCCTCAGTGGTGGAAGGCTGAGGCCCACTTCCATCTGCATGTAATCTGAGACTAAAACAATTTCCAGGCACTTGGGGGACCAAAAGCAGTGCAAAATGGGGTGAAAGGTGGTCCTGGCAGAAACCGGGAGGCAAGAAAAAGCTGGCCCCTTCTTGACCACCTGGTGCCAGTCCCCTATGGACACATGGTCCGGAGTCCTCCCCCATGGTCTGGGTAAAGAAGCCTTTGCAGACCTCTTCCTTTGGCCAAGGCCTCTGCAGGGAAGAACATGAATGTCCACGGCAGTCTCGTGGCTATGCCACACCACCCCTGGGGGAGCGCCTTCCCTGTGTCCTCTCATGTAATCCTTCTCACAAGGAACCCGAGACCTGAGGAGAGAATATGCCCCATATCCAGAAGCACAAAGAAGTGAACTCAGTATCCAAGAAGAGTCAGAGGAAATGGAGGAGGAGGAGGAAATGAACAGGAAAGATAGATATTTGGAGAAGGTCATTTCAAGGAGAGGAGCAGGGAGGGCAGTGCCCCTGGGCAGTAAATGCCTGGTATTCCAGAGAAAGACCAGGGAGAGTAGTAGGAGATGTAGTCCAAGAGGTGACCAGTGGCCAGATCCTGCTGGGCTCTTCAGAAACATGGGAAGAGATTTGTCTTGGACCCTGATAGAAATGAGAGGCCATGGGAAGGCTCTGAACAGAAAAGGAACACGTTATCTACCAGATGTTTCAAAGGGAACACTGCTGCTCTGTTGAAAATGGACTTGTGTTAATCAGGGTTCCCCAGAGAATCAGAACCAATAGAACATACACAGGGAGAGAGAGAGAGAGAGAGAGAGAGAGAGAGAGAGAGAGAGAGAGAGAGAGAGAGAGTTTATCATGCAGGATTCGTCCTGTGGTTATCCTGCCAGCTTGACACCCAGTCTTATACAAATTGGAGCCCAAAGGCCTGGGAAGTAGAGGAGCCAGGGGTTTAAGTCCCAGTCCAAATGCAAAGGCATGAGAACTAGGAGCACCGATGTCCAAGGGCAGAATAAGATGAATGGCCCAGTTCAGAGAGCAAACTCACCCTTCCATCATGCCATTCTGTTAGGACCCTCAATTGATTGGATGATACCCACCCACATTGGTAAGGATGAATTTTGCTCAACTCATATGTTAATCCCTTCTGGAAAAACCCTCACAGACACACCCGGAAATAATGTTTTACAGCTATCTGGGCATCCCTTAGGGTTGGCACTTTAATAAATTCAAGAACATTAAATTAATCATCATAGGACTATCGGGAGCCAAGAGGTCTCCAATGAAGCAGGGCAGATAGGAGGATACGGTAGTCCCTCAGGATGACAGAGGCCTGTACCAGGGTGACGTCAGTGGAACTGGAGAGAAGGGGTTAGATTCAGGCAGCATTTTGAAATTCAGAACTCCTTAGAATTTAGAGACAGAGAGATAGGTATTAGGCATGACTCCATATGACCCCATCGTCTATCCTGAGAGATGAGCTAGGCGTCAGAGAGAAAATAAGCCTGGGGGCTTTCTGCCTTGATAAATTGTTTTTAATTATTCTCTGAAATGATTTCACTGGGCTCTTTATTTTTCTCTGACTCGGACTTTGAGCAGCCAGTGGGAGTGTCCTGCCTGCTTCCTGTGGAACTGTAGCCCTGCGGGCTGCTCAGAGAGGATGGTTTCTACAGTCACATAAGTGGGAAATTCACCCTTCATTTTTCCCCCTTTGCATATTTATGACAAGAACTTGTGTGAAAAATTTCTGAAATAAAGGAACTTACTTAACTTTGATTAGCACCGCATATCTCAAACATCTTTGACCCCGAAAACTTTTTTCTCTAGCATATAGCTTCAGAATGATCTGGGAAAATATGATCTTACTTTGGTGACCTTCTCCCCAGGAGAAGATAATCAAAGCAGCCAGGTTTCAGTTACCCACGTAGCTTTGGAGCCTTCTATTCCTGCCAGTTCCAGGGCTGCCCTGGCCTTCTGGCCTCTTGCATGCTGTCTCTTTGCCTGCAGGGTCTTTCTGCCTGCAAATGATGCCCTTTAGCAGGACTAGCGCTCTGCTGTTCTCGTCCCTGGCTGCATTGAGATGGCATGTGAGAGAAGCCCTAAGGGTCAGGGTGCTGATTTCCCAGCTGATCCATTTGTTCCACGACCACTTACTGAGGGCTTATTCTGCACATGTCATGAGATTAAGCATGCCAGAAGACACGGATGAATCCAATTTGGGTCCTGTGCTGAGTGTGTTTGATGTACATCTGTATGGTCTTATAAGTTGAGTTTAAGTAGAAATTGTCCTAAGAATAGTGCAGTTCTCTCTCTCTCTCTCTCTCTCTCTCTCTCTCTCTCTCTCTCTCTGCTCTCTCTCTCCTCTCTCTCTCTCTCTCTCACACACACACACACACACACACACACACACACACACACCCCACAGTATTGTGCACCTAGTTTTAGAGTCAGAACTTGGGCAAAAATGCAGCCAAGTCATTCCTTCTATGGGTGGTTTTTGACAAATTCCTTTACATTTATATTTTTGTTTTCAGGAAGGCCAGTAGAAAAGAAAAGAAAGAAATTATTTATTGTGGTAAATCGTTTTACCCCATAGAAAATCTAGAATAAATGTAGGATTAAACAAAAAGAAAAGAAAAAAACTATAATAACAACATCAGCAAAAACCCTATAAAAAGAACCAGCTCCTGGTTGCCTGGCAAAGTCTGTTTATTGTCCACTCCCACTTATTTCCTGTGGAACCTGAGAACCTAGAGGAGGTAGAGGGGAAGAGAAGGGAGAAGGGGGCTGAGCCGGTGTGTAGGGAGCAGGCCAGGGGCTCTCTAAGGTGCTCCTCGTCCCTCCTGTTGGGTTCGCTGATGTCAGTCCTCCCTCCTGGTCTGCCTCCCTCTCTGCTGCCTTGAAGACTGGGTCGTGAATATTATTCAGATACTTTCTATTTTTTCCTCTCTGCTTTGCACTTTCATTTCAAAACTTTCTGTTTCTGAGGATTGAGTTCTAGGAATACTGCTCTCCACGGGAAAAATCCTTGAAAATGATTTATTTCTACAAACCATGTATCACAGAAAGTGCAGATTCTCAGAAGTCATAACCATGATAAAGGCAGGGAGCAGGCCTCAAGAACATAGCCCCTGCCCCAGCAGGAATCTTCCCAGGTTTGTATTCTCCCACACCCTCTGAGCCTTGGCCTCTTCTTCTATACAATGGGAAGGTTAGTTCTGAGGGTGGTAAATGAGGACCCGGCTTGGTGCCTGGTACCTGATGTGGTTCTCTACAAATGGTGGCTATGACAATCATTATCCTTGTTATTTTTCTGGGAGGGGGGAGGTAGGTGTGTTATCTGCAAGGTGTTTGTGGAAATAATGACATGAAGATAAAACTGGATGTGGTCATGTGAAGGTGGGGAGAGAAGATTGTCTGCCCTCATAGAGGACACCAGGAAACCTGAGTCTCCACTCCAGCAGATCCAAATCGGGCATATAGCATGTTGCCTTGATTTCGACACCACCCCCTTGCCATTGTCATTGTGGAGTGGCCCCTCCTTAATACCCCCTGATGCCCACCAAGCCAGGCAGCATGGTATGTCCACATTCAGAGGGACCAATGCTCTGTTCCAAAGCTGACTGGCACCATGAGACTTAAGAAAACATCAAAAACCTTGCAAATACCGAGACTCCTGATTCCCAGGGAAATTAGGCAGGAATCTCAACTTTCAACTCTTTAAAGGAATGATTTTTTTTTTTCAACTGGAGTAGAAGAAACACATCCAGGATATCCGTGTCCTATTTTGAAGGTGGCAGGGATCACAGTCAATGGATGCAAATTTATGCCCCGGAGAGAAGACACTTGAGGTCACTCTGTTGGCTCTCAGCATTGTCCAGCTGGTGTCTCATGTCCATTTTGCAATGAGGGGGTGGAGGCAAAGGCTAACAGAGAAGTCATTTACTAGACTCACTGGTCTTTTCTGACCATTTTCCAAACTCTTCTCACTTTATCCACTCTCTCCTGTGTCGCCAGACTGTTCACTGGACATTTTTTTAAATTTACTTCTAATGGATGAATTAATCCTGCTTTTATAAATTAGAACAGAATCACTAAAGCTAAAATCACTCTGACTACTCCACCTACGTTCATCATTGCTGGCCTGCGCCTGTCCCTGCTCTTCCTACCCCAAAATAGCTACTCATGTAAATGTGGTTTTTATCTTTCCTGGTCTTTCCAAAATAACTTTAAATGAGTTTTTTGTTGTTACTTCAGTCCCTTAAAAATAATTTTTCCATATATGGAACCTTCTTGTAGGAAAGCTACAATGTGTGCGTGTTTTCTTAAATGGTGTCATACTATATATATAACATTCTGCATCATGATTTTTCTTTTCCTCTCAGCAATATTTTTTGAGCTCTACCCATGTTGATAGATTCAGTTAGATTCAGTTCATTCCTTTTAACTGAACATCCCAGTCTATGAATACCCACATTTTATTCAGCTGTGCCTTAATTGAGGGATATTTAGGTTGTTTGCAGTTTTTGCTTCTATAAACAAGGCCTGGGTGCTCACCTTGCACATATACATCTTTATGTGTGTGTTCAAGTGCTTGAAAAGCTCACACTCAAACGCTAACATGCTCATTATAGATCCTTGTTATCTCTGTGAGAAGCAGTTTCCTGAAGGGCCTCTAATCCTCTGTTCTGTGTGTGACCATCTGGTTTTCAGAGCTACTGACACTCTGTCTGAGAGGGAACATAAAGATTCAAAGCTCACTATTTAAAGTTAGATAGATATCAATGCCCAGAGAGGCACTGTGACTTGACCATGGTCACAGTGCATAGCACTCAAGCTTGCTGTCCTTTGCCTGTTCTTATTACTTGCTGCTGCCCCTCCCATTTGCATTTGGCTTTGTAAAGGGTCGTTTTCAAGTTCAGTGAGCTGTAAACGAGAGCCTCACTTCTTGAGGTTATCTGTTTTTTCGGAGGCAGGGAGGTGATGGCAAAGTGGGCAATGGTCTTTTGCACATCCCTTACAAAATGATGGAAAAGGGGTGAGTGGAAAAGCACCCAGTTTCCTTGTCTCTGGGTGGAAAGGTTCTGGGATGCACCTAACAGTCTCTGTTGCCCTGGAAGTACACCCCCCCCCCAACTGCTTCCTAGGATCAGTTCCCACATTGACTATTGGTACCCAAATCTGTGGCTCCAGATCTGCCCTTCTCACAACTCACTCTCAGACTCTGCCTGTATATCCCAGGCTCCATGCTAGGCATGGGGGATATACATAGGCACACTATATGATTTCAGGCCCTTAACAAGTACACAGAAACTCAGCTCTACTGACTCCCAATGTACCATTCTTTGGGCCCTATCACGTCTGTGCATTTGAATTCATTGACATTCTTTAAAAAAAAAATTCCACTGTCGGGGTGGTGGGGTTGTGGCTCAGTGGCAGAGCACTTGCCTAGTATGTGTGAGGCTCTGGGTTCAATCCTTAGCACCACATATAAAAATAAATAAAGGCATGATGTCCATCTACAACTACAAAAAAAAATCTGAAATTTAAAAAAAAATTCCACTGATTATCTCAGCAATACATCTGACTAAATGAAGTTTTGTTGTATGTAATAACTTAATTCCACTTTTTTTTTTTTGGTAAAGACCTGAAATATTAATCCTTAAACAGAGATTTTTTACTAAAAACCAAGCTGCTGCCCTCCTGCTCTATTGGCATATCAATTTTTCTGATACATATGTTTCTCCTCCCTCTGCTTTTAGTAAATGTTGATGTTAAGTTCAATCTGATCAGTACTTAGCTCTTCTGGTCAATTTATCTTATTTATTGATCTGAGCAGAAAATCAATATAGTCTTCATTTACTGTCCCGTTTAATGCATGGAAATCTGTGGAAACTATGCCCAAATTACTAGGATCTTTATAGGATACCAGGAGACTTCATCCAAAGCCTTTTAGGATGAAAACCTAATTTTCCTCTCTCTGTGCTGCTCACTTGCTTGAGTCTATGCCCATTCTCTTAAGAAGAGGGACTGAATGCTCCTGGAGTCTCCTGCAAAAACTTGATTTCAGGTGCTTACTAAGTACAAATTGTTAGAAATAACAAGATGGTGCAAGGAATCAAACAGGTGCTTGGAAGTAGCTCAGCAAGACAAACTGAACTTTTGCAGAAGAGTGTACTATGGGACAAAAGTCTAGCAAGCAAGCACCTTGGCAGGCAGTCCACCTTTTATCCCTAAGGCAACCAGCCCTTGCTCTGATAGGAGGAGCTTGGGATTACAGTCTGCTGATTGACTAGGTTTTCAGATTGGGGCAGGTTAAGGAAAGCGCCACAGTTAAAATGGCGGTGATTGGATCTTATGTCCCAATTAAGGCTAAATACTATTTTGTGGAAATAGACCACCAAACTTTCTATTTCTCACAAAATGAAGGTGTAAAGTTTGCTTTTAGAATGTGTTTGGCGTCAGAAAACTGTGCCCAAATACTCCCTCTCACAGGGTCATGGGGAGGACAGATGCTTTCGTAGTAAATCTGTCATGTGACCAAGAACACTTTTGAAAAACCAGTTGCTTTTGGATCTTAGAAACTGCTGTGGACTAGAGGTTTGGGTATCAACCAGACCCCGGATCCTAATCCCACTCTCCCTCTGATTAACTGAGACCTAAGGCAAATTATCTGCCACGTCTGAATTTCTGTTTCCTGGCCTAAAAAATGAGAATGATTATTGTCAGAATTACAGACAGTGCAGGGGAAACTCTCCACAGGGTTCTGGGTTCCTATTGTAATGTGATTGCTACCTCTTGGCTTTCTTTTTTATTGTAATGATAGTCATTGTCTTTTTGAAAAGAGCTATTCACCATTCTTTGACACTATCAAATATCAATTAGCTTTCACTTGTCCCTACTATTTAACTTTTTTATTCCCCCTTTTTGTTTTGGTGCTGGAAGTTGAACCCACTTAATTTTCTTTTTTCTCCCCCCCCCCCATTCTGTCCAGGGGAATTAACCCGAGGGCTTCAAGGATGTCCTAGGCAAGCACTCTGCCACTGAGCTACATCCCCAGCCCTTTCTACTTTGATTTTGAGTCACAATCTTGCTTCATTGCCCAGATTGGCTTCAAGCTTTGCAACTTTCCTGCCTCTGCCTCCAGGGTAGCTGGGATTTTAGGCCTGAGTCCCCACTCCTGGTGACTTGGTTTTGAAGGATAAGAATAAAAGTCCAACTTCAGATTATTAAAGAAGTTCAGTGAGAGGGACAAGTGGAAGGTAAGACAGGGTAACAGAGGGATGAGTATGAACAAAGTATGTTATTTGCATGTACAAATAGGCAACAATAAAACACATTAATCTGTAATTAAGACATACTAATTAAAAAAAAAATAAAGATCTACTAAATTCCAGATTCAGGGGCAGAAAAGAGGACCATGCGTTTTCTGTCCTGAAACTGAAAGGCAAGTGTTTGGATTTTTCATCTTTTCTCTTCTCTCTTCTCCAGTTCTTTTCTGACCTGTCTCTGAGCAGAGGAGGGCAAAGAAGCCTCTGGGTCAGTCAGTCCTAGCAGGGCAGCAGGGGAGGCTGGTGGTTGCTTTTCTGCAGATACAAAGGGAGTGGAGGGCAAGCAGTTGGGCTGCTGTATGGCATGTGTGCACTGATGGGAGAGATGTGGACACTCAGAGGTATGGTTGGGGGGGGCAGAGCAGAATGTCAAGGACTGATCTCTCTCACGGTGTTGGAAAAGCAGCAGGAGTTAATTTGAAGGTGTGCTTTGAGGAGAGAAGGGAATTATCGACCTAAAGAGAATGAAGCTGTGGCAGCTTGAAATGGATGGGTTTGGGTAAATGGAAGTAATTAGTAAGGAGGGGAGGGAAGAGAGCAGAGCCCGAGGGAGAGGGGTTGAGATTGGGATAAGCACCAGGAGCAACCACAGCCTCTTATGTAGAGTCCATCCCATGCCATGATCCAAGCAACTCGAGGAGACAGGTTCCGTTAGCCCCACATTTTACAAATAGGGGAACTGAGGCCAGAGGAGGTAATAATTTCTGCAAGGTCACTGAACCAGGAAGAGGGTGAAGCCAGACCTGAACCTAGATCCCACGTGCTTCAGAATCCTCAGAAGCAGACCCACCTGCAACTCTGCCAAGCTGTCCATCGGGGCATTAATTATACTTGAGAAAATGTCGAAACTACCATATGTTCTCTGGTAGGGGATTGGATAATTTAATAGAGTAACTTTGAAGTAGAATATAAAATAGCCACGAAAATCCTGTGTTTGCAAGAAAAAAGGAAAGTGTCCTGAAATGTCCTTGGAATACTTTTTTTAAGGAAAAAAATTACAAAAAATTCTAAAATTACACCCGTAGTATGATTCTATATTCTATATAGCATGTGAGTGTGTGTAAGAAAGAGAGAGAAGCACATACCCTTAATAGAGACTGCAAATACTTCAATGAGTAAAACTAACAAACAAAAATCCCATGCCCCTATACAATTTATTTTCTAATGGGAAGAAGAAAATAAATAGTGATTATAATAAAGTAAATTATTTTAGTCACTAGGAATGGCTTGTGCCAGGGAATGAGAACTGCTTCTGCAGATACAGCAGACTGGGAGAGCTAGAGGAGAAGGGAGAACGGTACAGGGACCATAGGTAGGTTTGCCAGATAAAATACAGAGCCCTCAGTTAAAGGCAAATTTCAGGCAAATAGTAGATAATCACAATATTTGGAAAACGTTTATACCAAGGTAAGTGGAGTTCATCATTGTCTACCTAAAAATTCTAATTTAATCAGGTATCATGCATTTTTATTTGCTAAATCTGGCAACACAGTGTTGCTATCTGGTGGTCCTCCCATGGCATTGAGCAAGTGACATTTGAGCCATTAAAGCTATCTGGGGAAAGAGCATTCATGCTTGGATCACAGATAGCAAAAAAACAATTGTAGAGCTCTCCTTGCAGTGGGATTAGTGGATTTGTTTTTCTTTTCTTTTCTTTTTTTTTTTTTGGTGTTGTCTGAATACCTCACCACAATAGCAAGGTATTATTTTTAATACAAAAATAGATTAAAATTCAGTGAGCTGGATACTGTGTGTGTGTGGTGGTGGTTCTAACAGGAGCTGACAGTTTCACCTGCCTTCTCTCTTTTGTGTTTACTCATTCTTACAGCTTCTGGAAAATTCTTAGGCTCCCAGCTCCCCTCCCACATGACACTCCTTCCCCCACATCAAGAGGTCGCCAGCCCTCAGACCCCATTGCCATAAATGTTCATGTAGAGAGCCAGAAGCAATGACCCTGCATAGTCCCTCAGAAAAGATGGAGTCTCCTTGGGTATGGCTTTCTCACCACATGAGGGCTATTTTCTCAATTTGTTAATTTTGAATTTATTTCATCTATTTAGTGTGGGTACTGGGGGGTTGAACCCAGGGACTCGTGCATGCTAGGCAAATGCTCTACCACTGGGTCACATTCCCAGCTCTCAACTGACTTTTTCTACACAATTGCTTGGACAAAATATATTCCACAGGATCAAGAATCATATGTGAAGACTTGGAATACAGCCCTTTTATTAAAGCTAGAGTGACTGGCAGCAGTATTTCTCAATTTATTATCATCGTATACACGATTTTAAGTAGGTATGGTTATTACTAAAGTAATAAGTGATATACTTGTAATAAATATGTGACTGGCTCATTTACATTTTGAAACAAAGTTTATATTGCAGGTAGATTAAATAATTCTTTAATAAATCTGAGGAACATGGGGAGCTGGGCTGCCACGGAGAACTGCTGGGAGGCTCCTACACACTGTGGGCACCACAGGGTTTTCCTCCTTAGCTTTAGCAACAGTGGATACCCAACATGCCTCAGATACTTGTGATTCAACCGGTTCTGAATACTTTGTCAGCAATAATTCATTCTAGCCTCAGAGCAACCCCACAAGGAGACTGGTATTGTATCATCTGCCTCACAGTTAAGAGCTGGGACAGTCTGGCTCCAGAGCCTTACTTTAACAATATATATAACTTTTATCATGGAAAATGTCAACCATTTACAAAAGTGGGAAGAATAGTACAGATGTTCCTCAGCTTATGATGGAGTTACATTCTGATAAAAACCCATCAGAAATTGAAGATGCCATAAGCGTAAAGTGCATTTAATATATCTAACCTATCAAGCTGCCTGGCTCAGCAACACAGTACACTGTAGAGTTCTGGATGTCTCCCCTGGAGATCCTGTGGCTAACGCCCAGTACCAAGAGAGAGGATCGTACCATGTATCATCAGCTTAGGAAGAGATTAGCATTCGAAGTACAACTTCTTATAGAATGTGCATCAATTTGCACTATCATAAAGTTGAACACTTGTAAGTGGAAGCCATGTGTGTTAGAGCACAATGGATTTCCATGTGTCCATCACCCAGCTAAAACTACCTCACCTCATAGATCAGTTGCTAATCAAGTAACAGTGATGCTGTTTGACCCATAGGAACCTATATTCATGAGAGCCTGCCTATATCCAAATCCTAGATCCTTCACTTGAATGCTTTGTGCATGGCTCTGTGCCTTGATTTCCTCATCTATGAAGTGAGGGTCACATAATTGCCACTCCACACTGTTGTGTTAAAGTCAGCATGGTGAGTGCCTAGCTCACTATTTGGCATAGCGCAAGCACTCGATAAGCATTATAATCTAATCAATATCATCTTCCCACTAATAGAAGTCACAAAAGGGCTATGGTGACTGAATACCACCAAGCCAGACTGCCAAGCTTTTAGCAAATGTCTGTCCAGTAAACAAAAGCAAAATATCTTGTGCTTCAGCCCCAAAGCTCCACCACACGGCTGATTACCTTTCAACAGAGAATATTTCCAGCCTGAGTTCATAATTAGCACTACTCAAAACCTTTTCAAAATACAGTCTTTAAGAGAAATTGTATACCAATGGAAATGTCAAGGTGCCTGTGGCTACTGTTATGTTAGCAAATAAACTGAACAATGTACACATTAGATGCATCAGTACCAGATATTTGGGTTCCAAGAATTTTGCTTTGCTGGCTCAGAGGCTGCAAATGAACTGGAATTGTTTAGTCCATGTGAAGACAAGCTAAGAAACAGATTCTTCCTGTGCTAACCCGGAGGCCTCTAGCACCAAATGAAATTTGAGGCCAGGCATAGGAGTAAAATCACTGATAAGATTAATGATGCATTTCCTTTGTGTGAGCAGCTGCCTTGGGCACAGCTGGGTTCATATCCCAGACCTGAAACTTATAACCTGAAATAGGTCATATCTCTTCTTAGTGTCACTGTTTCCTTGTCTGTAAAGGGACATTCACATAGCAATCATGAAACTCATTATGAGATCCCATGAGATAATAGTAGAAGTTTCTTTCCTCTCTATGGAGTATTAAACACGTTAACTTCTACTAACTCTTTTCTTCCTTTGTCAACAATGCCATTAATGTGTTGCCATTTTTCAGAGAAGAAAACTGGAGTTCAGAGAGGTTGAGTGACTTAGAATCGCACAGTTTTGTTAGTGGACTTAATTTCAAGGTCTGTGTGCCAACGGACTATTTCATACCTATGTGCTTTGGGTGTCATTTATTTCAATATGTTTGGGGGGGGGCAATGAATGATATCCTCTGCGTTCTGTTCATGGCGTCCGGATGCCCACAGTCCTGAGCAAAGTGGATTCTCTTGATTACAACATACAGTAACCGGAAGATTTTCTTTAACTACCATGTTGAGCTATTGCTGCAATTTGAAATGTTTATGTGAGTCCCAGGCGGCCGATTATCTGGGTGGCAGGTGCAGTTAGAAACACGGAATAAGACGGGAGTTTATTTATAAAGGGCCAGATGAACTTGTCAGTCAATCCAAGAAACGTAACTGTGAAGGAACAGGAAATTAATGATTGTCCCCCTTGGCATAGACAGGCACTCTAATACTAGGACTGTGATTTGCTGGCTGTCAGCACATTTTTCGCTCCCCATTCCTGCTTGCCAGTTATTTCTGTCAATAGAAACTCAGTTCAATATTTCAGAAATGTTGATCAATAAACTCAGTACTTGCTGGTTGAAATGAGCCTCAGCATTATTTGGAAAAAGAGGAGAGAACTGGATTTCTTCCCTCCCTACCTCCCTCTCTTCCTGTCTTCCTTTCCTTCTTCCCCAAATATTTATTACACCAGCTACATGTCAGACCCTGTACTGATCCCCGAGGATGCACAAATAAATGAGAAGAATGAATGTTGTCAGCAGACAGCATACTCCTGTGTCGTAGGATATACCCCAGCCCAGGCGGATCTGGGAACCAAGGAGGTGGTCCGGCTGGTGACAATTCAGCCTGAGAGGGTGGGTGAAGGGAGGACTTCTGGCTTCAAAGAGGAGGTAATAATTGAGCTGGGTCCTGGAACGTGAATAGGAGTTCACCAAATAGGCGGGGAGAGTAGTCATATTCAGAGAAAGAGCGAGAGAGCGAGAGCGAGAGAGAAGAGAAATGGTTTGTTCCTGCTCCCTCTTGCATTATCTGCTCCTCTGTTTGTTTTTCTGTGGCCGCCTTCTCCTCCTCTAGAACGAGACTCTGGTGGGTTATAATATGTTACTTTGGGGGCAAGAGATAAAATATGAATAATATAATATCACAATATATCAAATGAGAACAATTTATTGAGCATCTACCCTGTGCCAATAAGACCATTTGAAGGTCCCCAAGGACAATATGTCACAAAAGCCTCTGTCTGCACTACTATGTCTGACATGCCTACACACAGAGGGCATTTGATGAACACATTTATTTTAAAATGAGGGTCTGACAGTTTATATATGTTACTGCTGACCTCATGCTATGTCAAGCATAAATAGTTACATTTTTCACATAAGGATTTGACATATGTCACCTACACATAGTGTTCAGAATTAGCCTTCATAAGATAAACCAGATTATTTCACTCCTTTTGCAAAACCCTCAGTCAATGCCTTTGCTTTATACCTATAGCCCAGAGTCTATACTATCACCTCCAAGACCCTAGATTGATGGGTAGAACCCAGTCCTGCTTCTGGGCCTTTGCACCTGTTTTTCCTTCTGCTTATAACTTGCTTTCCCCCGCCTTGTTTTGTTTTTTTCCAGAACTTCCTCTTTGCCTCTGCCCAAAGCCATCTTCTCAGGGGTCTTTCTCCGCCATCCAAAGTAGAGTGCCTAGCTGACACTTGATAATCATTGAATTTGTCATGTCAGTTTATTTATGTGCTTTTCCAAATTTAATCTATTCAGCAACCTTATGAATTAGGCATAATGTCCTCATATTCAAGTAAAGAATTTAGAGCATAATTAACAATAACAACGTCAACAGCAGCAATTTACTGAGCACTTGCTCTATGTCAAATGCTGTGCTAATCACTCCACATTCATTATCCCATTTGATTATCTCCATGACCCTACACCTTGATGATCTTATCAAGGAGCCCCTCCCAGACCACCTTATTAAATCAGCCCACCCCACTGCAGCTCTCCTGAGCCCCCTCCCCACCCTGCTACCATAGCAACTAGTGAACACTTAAGCTTCCTAACTCTTCAATTCTTGTTCATTTGTTTGATGCCTGTTTGTACCCACTAGAATGCAAACACAATGAGAGTCAGGAAGCTCTTACACCAAAACAATAGATTAGGTTCATCTATTCACCTAATAGATGTTCAGTTAATGTCTTTTAATTTTTTTTTCCTATTCTTGCAATGCCAAATCCTCTCCCCACAAAATGAGGAAAAAAATTGCAGGAGAGGTCAGTTCTCCCAAGTTGATGGTCCAGTGCGTATCTGAAATACTTCATACACCAACACTGTCTCCTCTGCTTTCTTCCCTACACTTTCTTTTCCAACCAACAAGCATAGCCTTGTCTAGAATAAGACCTGTAGACAGCCCTGGGGCAGTTAATTGCATCTTTCCCAGTACTAATGGATCTCTCTGACAGTAGGTCTGAGGCTAGGACTTCTTTACTACCTGAAAGTACACATCCTAATAGACACTTGGAGACTAGAGGATTAGCCCAAAAGCAGTGGACCCTTGGCTCCCTTGTCCACCTCGACCAGTTCCACACAAAGCCAATTCACCCCTCTGATAAAAAGTAAAAATTAATTTTTCTTATTTTTTTTTTCTGTACAAGCCTAAACCTAAAGGTGCTACCTAAGTGATAGTGCTGTGTTTTTGAGAAATATTTGATAAGTGATTGGATAAATGTATAAGCAGACAAATAAATGGATATGCTTTGCCATGAATGAACACAGAGCTCTATTGAAAATAGGGAAACTGAGACCCAGAATAGGGAAGTGCTGTGTCTGAATTGTGTCCCCTCAGAATTCATATGTTGATCCTAACCTCCAGGACCTCAGTATGTGGCTAGACTTGGAGATCATGTCTCTAACAAGGTAATTAAGGTTAGATAAGGTCAGTGGAGTAGGGCCTGATCTAACATGATTTGTATCCTTATAAAAAAGGGAAATTTGGACACAGACAGACATAAAGGCAGGACAATATGACAATGAAGGGCAAAGATCAGAGGGACATGTCTACAAGCCAGGGGACCCCAAGGACAGCCGGCAAAGCAGCCAGGAGAGTCACTGAATGGACAGGATTCTTTTGAAAAGGGGAGATTAACACACTGAAGAATGGGACAGGGACCACCCACAGGCCTCAGAGGGAGGCCTCTGACACAAACCCACCCTGCTGACACCTGGATCTTGGCTTGTCACAGCCAAGATTAAGCTGCTTTCTGTGTGGCACTGTTATTGCAGCCGGAGCAAACTAGCATGCGAAGTGGCTCTCCAAACTTCCACAGAGCAGCAGAGCAGGGACTTAAACCCACATCTAGATTTCCAAGGCCACCACTTTTCTCATGTCCTCCACGCCTCCAGGCAGCACAGTTCCTGATTTTGTAAGTGACAAAGGCTTCCAGATAAAGCCTGCCTATCTGGCTGAGAGATTGGGTGCATCTAGTGACTCCATTAACATTGACCTCCAGGAGCTTGCTGCTTATTACTCTCTCCTAATCCTTTCTCCATGTCTCTGGGGTGGAGACAAAGGCAAGATGACGGGTGGGTCCCTGTCTCCATGGCTTCTGCCCTCTGCTGGTCTCTCTCAGGTGGCCCATAACAGGCATCCCTCCTGGTCTGACCCCCCTGAACCTCAGGATCCTCTCTCAACACTGCTCCATAAAACCCAGGACCTTTGCCTGACTCTTCTGCCAACAAAACTCAGAACTTGCTGTTTCAAACCCAGATGCTCCAAAGTATTTTCTTAACAGTTTGGAGACATGGTCCTATTTATAATCGCCTTGCCTAAAACCCTCTGATACCTGGCCTGTGACTAGAGTCAGCACACCAAAGTAGACTTACCTGGAAGAGGTGCCCTGAGTATCTTCTACAGGGTAGAAGAATACAGAGAGTTCAAGAACAATTGATTTCTGCATTCTCAACCTTGGAGTCACTGTGAAGGTTGAGGACATAGATTCAAAACATCTGATTGAACTAGTCATCAGATCATTTGCTCACCTGTAAGGCAGAGGAAGATAAGACACCCTAACTGATAAATCAATACAGCAGTATTCAATGTATATGTGTACATGGGAGGAAGGATATGTGATTCCACAAAGCCAAATGGGTGCCATCCCCAGATAAAGGAGACATAGATATTATATAAATTAACATAAGGGCTGTTCACTATGGCCTCACTCACGTCTCCACATATCAACCCCAGTTAAATGCCATCTCCCTCTTAAACTCTCTTAAAAAAATATTGAGAGTGTGTTCAGGTCAATGCATTTTTTTCTTGCCTTTAAAAAGTCTAATAACATAAACCTTTTATACATAATTAGCTATACTTGGAAATTATGACTTATTTTTTTTTACACAGCATTTATTTGAATGAATCATAATGTCTATAGCTGTCTTCTCACTGTTGGACATTTAGACCATTTCCACTTTTAACCCCATCTTAGGCAATGCTCTGATAAACACCTTGGTAGGTGCATCTTCACCTGCATTGCTTATTTTTCCCTTTATAATTTATTACCATAATCACTTGGTCAAAATGTAAGAACACTTCAGGAGCCTTGATACATTTTGCAAGACTGCTTCCCATAAATTTTGGCAAGTTATATTCCCACCAGTGGAATAGGAAGCTAGCATCTTACTGCACCCCTGCCAGCACTAAGAATTATCATTTGGCAAAAATGTTTGCCTACCTGATTGTTGAAAACGAAGACCTTCTTGTCAAATCGCTGCAAATTAAGACACAGGCAGACTTTTGGAGACTAGTTTAACCCCAGGTTTTCCTTTCCTCAACCCCATTTTCTTTGCAATCCAGTCTTGCTTGCCTTTTGCCTTGTTGCTTAGGGTGCTAACTCAAATATAATGACTGTTTTCAGCCCAAGATCCTCTGTACCTCTCCTCCTCTTCCTCTTCTTCCTCCATTTTTTTCTTTTCTCCTTCCTCCCTCAGGGCCATTGCTGCTGATTCTTCCAAAATAATGGAATTCTTTATTTACTTTGAATAAGACTGTTTTTGCATGCAACTTAAAATTTAAAATGTATAAAGATATTGAATTATTTCTCAATCCATGCTTTCTCCTCTTTCTGAGCTCCCATAGACATTTCTCATAGTCTTTCTGCCAAAGTAATCTCTACTTTGGAAGATTGTTGGATTCACTGGGCACAGAGGCATAGCTTATTCTTATCTGTGTCCCTGATAGCTCATAATATGGGAAAAACACAGTAGGTGCTTAATGATGGATGGATGGATAGATGGATGGATGGATGGATGGATGGATGGATGGATGGATGGGTGGGTGGATAATTGGATAATTACTTCATTATTCTAAAAGAAATGAGTACTCATCATTTAAGGCATTGAATACCTAACAGTCTTATAATCATTGATGGCCAGTGAGCAATTAAAGGGGATTTTTCACCATGTAAAAAGTCATTAAATTGTGTGGATAACCCTGATGCTTCAACATAGCAATAGTAGTTATTCAGCAAATGAATTAACCAACTAGGGTTTAATTACCATAACTCACAATCCTCTACTAAATTTCTTTGCAAGTAGCTGATGGGCCAGACACAGCCCTTCCATGCCTGTGATTTCTGTTATATAAAGTAATTTGTTGTAGGCAGGCATAGGCACTTTGTGTTCTGCATAAGCTAGAGTTTCTTGGGGAATTGAGCTTTCTTCTAACCGGTCAACACCATGCAAAGGTTGCTGCAGCCACACAGGTATGGACTATGAAGCACAGTGGAAGGGAATTCACACTGGTCAGACTTTGCTCTGTGCCTGGCAATGCATGTGGTGTCTCATTTTGTTTCCATATCTGTCCGGCAAGGTAGGTGCAATAATCTCCATTTGACAAATAAGGAAGGCTGGGGTCAGAGACCAAATGGCTCTCACAAGAGCCAACTCTGATTCCCCTCATGGAATCCTCAGTGCCGTTCTCTTCCCACCTGTCTTTCCTTTGTTCTAGCAACACTTGAAATTTCATCTTCTCCCTGCACACTCGTGGGACTGAGTACATTCTCCACAGTTCCTTGTCTCTCTGTTACTCTCCCTTTGCAAGGGTAGGGCCTATGTCTTCTCTGCTCTCTGGGTAGCCTCTTCTGCTCCTGCTCTTGTTATATCTGTCCCTCAGACACATTTTAGACCTCTTTTCTCAAGACTCTCTGTAGGCTATGTACACTGCCCAAGAAATCCTGGAACTGATTTTAAGCCATCCATTCTTACCGTAGGGTCTTCATTTCTTCATCTGTCAAATGGAAACAGCAGAACCAGGGACAATGCTGACAACTTTTTAAAATAATGTGCATGACATCCCTTTACAGATGATTCAGTTTTGCACACATGGAGGGATAGTTAAAATAGTGAGCAGGGTCCTTGCTGGTGCTAATTTGGCAGTCCATCAACAACAGGTCCGCCATTAGTTAATTTTGGTGTCTGCAGCTCTTTGAGGATAAAGGACATCCCTACATACCTGTACAGACCTAGAACCATGCCTCATGGGTAGCAGGTACTCCACAAATAACCTGTCAACACCATGCAAAGGTGGCTGCAGCCACACAGGTGTGCAGCCACACAGCCTGAATCAAGAGCCAGTGCCGGCAAGACGGGCCTGGCTCAGCTTCCACAAGGAGGCCTCACCTCCAGGGCACCTCTTTGGAAATCTTCCAGTTCCTGGCTGGAGGAAGCAGGTATTTTTCTGCAGCCTACGGGATTGGAACACTTCCTCCAGGCTCTACCAGAACTAAGACTACAGAGTGACACAGACTCCTGACCCTCCTACCTCAGGGAGATTCAGTGATATTTGAAGCAGCTCCCTTTGAAAGCAATCTGAGGAAGTGTTAAGTCCCGATTTTTTTCACACATGAAGAAACCAAGGCCCCGAGAATGAAGGGGCTTGCTCAGAATCACCATGAACTAGTGGCCAGAACCATTTGGAATCCAAGTGTCCAGACTCAACCCAGGGCAATTTCTACTGTTCTGCTCTCATCCAGGTCAGCCACGAAGCATTTGGGGATTGCAAAGGATTGTCCAAAGCCCCTCCACGGGCACCTCTGTTAGTACACATTTCCTGTGGGACTTCAGCCGTCTGGCATTCTGGATCTTTGCTGCATTTTTCCTTGAACACCCATGGCACCATCAATGGGCAGATCCATCACCTCCAGAGTTCTTGGTGTCCTCTTGTTTTTTTGTTTTATTTTTGTCATAAGGACACTTAACATGACATCTATCCTCTAAATAAATTTTTAAGTGCACAATCCACTATGATTAACAAGAGGCACTATTTTGTACAGCAGATCTCCAGGACTCATCCACAGTGCATAGCTGCAACCACATCCATCTTGATGTCTATCTTTTCATCTCTTCTCAGACTGTGATACTGTCATTCCCCAAAGGGAGGCATCAAGGGTACATGGCCTGAAGTTCTTGAAACCTTCATTCCTTTAAAGGCCAATTTACCTGGAAGTTGGGCCAGGGCTTTTCCTTCTTTCATTAATTCCTCAGTAAGAGCTTTTATTATTTATTTATGTATTTGTCCATTCATATAAACATGCTGGAATTATTGGATGACCACCTAGTAAGTGTTATTGTGCGAAACCCTTGAGGTACAGAGATTCTGCCTTTAGATACTGAGAGTCTAGTGAGAGAAATACGATGTAAACCTGGCTCTCCTTCCCCATTTCTCTCTTCTTTACATTTCCTTTTCTTCCTCTTTCCTTCTTTGCTCCAACACTTACCCTCTCCCTCTCCACTTGCTTACAGTGGAGTTGAGCTGTGAACACTTTACATCATTAAATACATTGAAATTGATACTCAGACAGCATGGAAGTTAGAAATCCCCCAGCTTTGAGTTCAGATGGAGCTGGGTTTGGATCTCGATGAGCTGTGTGACCTGAAGCGAATCTCTTCGCCTCCACAGGTCTCATTTCTGCATCCTTGTAGTAGGGTTCCATGTGGTTTCCTTACAAGGTTGCTGTGAATACTACATGAGACAATGCCGGTAGGGAATTCAGAATCTTGGGAATTGTTCCATGATCAGCAATAATGAAAAATACTTAAGATTTAGTGAGACTTGGAGAATGTGATGAACTTAATTAGGCTTGGATGGATGAAAGAGGAGATAGGTGTTCCAAGACAGTGGGGATTTGTCAGCAGTGTAAATCTCAGAGTTACTGGCTAAGGAGAAGCTCATGGGGTTGGAAAGCTTAGTGGCTGCCCATCCCCCCGGTTCCAGTCACCCAGAACTTTTCAGAAATGTCTCCCCCAGGCTCAGCAATAGCCAGCAAGTCTTGGGTTCTAGGATTCACTGTAGGCCACTGGGTAGTTCCTTGGGAAGGAGGCAGGAGCTGACTTATGTGTCCTCAAGTGGCAGAGGCCAGGCTGGCCTGGACAGAAGCCAGCAGCAGAGGTCCCTGGCAACATGCAGGTGGGACAGGTAGGAGAGCCCAACACAGACTGGCTGCTGAGTGACAGCTCTCTGGAGAGCAGGCTACAGTCACTATAATCACCACACCTTACCTCAATGCTCACTATCACCCAGGTTTCCCTGGAGACCCAGAGGAGGAAATGGAATGTGCAAGACAAGGAAAAGGGGCGCTGGCTGCATTTGTGGGGGTAAACAGCACTCTTCCTATTGCCAAGGTCCTTAGCTTTTAATTCAAATCTTTCAGTTCCCAAATATGACACTGGGTGGAATTTCAGAGTGTGGTATTCTACAAGTGATATTCTAGAGGAGAATGTGGACTTTAGAGCCAGATTCTGTTGGATTCCTGTTAAGGCTCCATTGAGCTTCGGCTCGCAGAGGTCTTGCCTCTAAAATATTTCTTTGGAAACTTGCCAGCCCCTGACTCCCAGGAAGCAGGCATCTTCCTACACTCTAGGTAATTGGAACCATCCCTCCAGGTTCTCCATAGAGGACTACAGGCTTTGTATCCCTTACCCTCACTTCTCTCATCTGTAAAATAGGGTAATCAGATTTAACTTGCAGATTGAACAGAAAATATCCATAAAACACACACAACAGAGCCCCTTCTCTTCTGCCCATGCCACACCCAATGAGCTCACTGCCGGTTTCTGCCGCCCTTCGCCTTCTCCCTCTGCTCCTCATTCTGTCTGTCTGTGCTGTTTTTCCAGCACCCCTCCTCTTCCTTCCTTCTCCTTTACTCATCGTCATTGTTTCCATCTTCCTTTGAGATCCGTATATCACTTCCTCCTCTGGGAAGCCTTCTCAGACTCCAATAGGAGGGTCATGGCTTCCTTCTAGGGAATCTCCTGACCTATCTTCATGCATCTGTCCTAAGTCTGTACCTGCTCTCTCTGCCTTCTCCTAGGTCTTTCCTGAGGCCAGGGGACTTGTCTCAGCACTTCTAAGCCCTGAGCATCTAGCAGAAGGTAGCACCAGTAGGTGCTTGAGAAATTCAAAATGTACCCCCACTTGTCATGCATAGCAGCATTAAATATGGGGGGCTGCAAAAGAAAAAAAGAAAAAAAACTGCTTTTATCCAGAAAGAACAGAAGGGGAGATGGGGAGGGACAGGGGCATGCATGTTTGCACAAGGTGCAGTTCTCCAGTCACCATCACAATGACTGTTTAGAGATGAGGAAATGGAAGGTCACAAAGGAGAGGTCACTCATGCAAAGACAAACCTATAAGGACTTTAATTTTATTTTTCTGTTCTCCTTTCACCACACCACGTGTGCCCCTCTAAGATGCAATCATTTTGATGTGATCATAGCTATATTTTAATTTCCTGTCTCTTCCTATCTGGACCCAATTTGCTGACTATATTCACAAAGGGACCCATATTCAGAGAAGAACTTTTTCTAGCAAAGTGTCAGTCTACCCAGGAGCTCTGAACCTGAAGTGCATGCTGGGGGTCCATAAAATTACATGAGAAGGTAGTGCACCTTTGCTTTGACCAGGCTACCATTGAAATCTACCATTTCTTCCAGACACAAGCAACAAACATGGCTGTGTTAACAGCTCCTGTGACTTTGTCACCAATAGAAATTACATGTAGTTTGATCATATTTGTTGAAGATGTCTTAAAAATAGTTTGTGCTCATCACTACTTTGAATTTATTCTTATTATTATATCTGCTACTAGATCTTTTTATTTAATACCAATAAAGAAGCATATACATATTATTATATTACAAGTAGCTTTATAAAAAGATTTCAATGAATGATTTCTTCCATAGTGCTTTTGCATCGGATTTTATGCATATAAAAGCAGAATTCTAAGATGTGTTCCTCAGGCTTCAGCAGATTGACAAGAGAGTCCTGGGTACCACATAAGAGCTCCCTTCTTTGGGTTTTAGCAATTTTCAGGACTGATGAAAAGCCTGCCTTTAATAACATCACTACAATAGTAAGAGCCAGCGTACTGTTTTTGTTTGGGGCTTTGTGCTTTGGAGTGTTTCTCAGACTTTATTGTTCATTCACTCATTTGTTCGTTCATTCATTCATTCATTGTCCAATAAAAATCTGGTGATTGTTCTAAACACCGCTTTAGACTTTGGATTGCAGCAAGCGTGAGGTAGGACAAATCTCCTACCTTCATGTAACTCTTATTATTTCTGTAATCCTTATGATTACCTAAGATTAGTTATTATTCACCAGTGATTTGTGCACTAGGAAACTGAGGCTCAGAGAGGAATGAGCTGTTAAGGTTCTCTGAGCTAATGAATGGCAGGGCTTGGATTTGAACCAGGGCTTCTTCACAGTAACATGCTTGAATTTATTTATGATTTCCCTACTAATTATGTAAATCCCTTGGTTTCCTCAGGTGCAATACTATGGGGATAAATGGTTCACTCCATCTCCCTCTCTCTCTGTCTCTCTCCATTTGTATCTTTGAAATTGACAACTGATGATTGAAAGACTGAAAGCTACTGTCAGCCTTCTTGGAAAGCCACATAATGTTATTGATAATTTGAGCTGGAAGGACCCTTAGAGATCACCTCATCATTGTACCAACGTGGAATATGAGTCCCAGAGTTGGGCCCCTGATGCTGTCCCTGCTAACGGGGACAGTCTCATCTACTCTCTAATGGTGATCTCTCCTGTCTCAGGGAAATGTCCTCTGCCATCCTCCACCAGGGTCTCACAGGCTCATGAGCAGCAGAATACACTCCCAGTCAAGGGAAAGAGCCAGCTTCCTGAGCACCCTCTTCTGAGAACCTAGCCTCCCACCTCTGGGAGCGTCCCATCTTAATGAGCGTCACTGTGAGATAAGAATTGTGAGGGGCTCTCCATGGCTCCATGTAGGTATTTCATGAATAAATCATCTTCAAGCCTCATCATTTGTCACTAAACCTCCCCCGTCCCCCCCCACCCCTTTTTTTTAAAAAAATACTGATGGGACTTGCAAAGGGGGAGGGAGGGAGGAGGGGGGTGAGGAGGAGAATTTCATTACTGAGTAGTCAGAATAAGTAGAGAGAGGAGAATGACGGCCTTGGAGGGCCAGTGGACACCATGGTCAGTGTGTAAGGTGGGGGCTGGAGACACGTCATTCAGTAGTCCTGGAGAAACCCTGGTGTGGCAGGACCTCACAGGCCACAAGCTGGTTTGGCTTCAGGCTTGATGCTGTACAGGGAAACCTGCCCCTCCCAGCCCCACCCCCAGTTCCCGAGGTAAGATTGGCTCCTCTGCCATATGCTGTCACAGTGCTCTGTATTTTAGAGCAGCTATCACAGTTTGTAACTATAGACTGAGATACAGACATCGGCAAAGACATGGACACAGACACCTAGACCCTGATAGAGACATAGTCATAGGCTTAGATTCAGAATTATGCATATTGCTGTCGAGGCAGGCCCTTGCTGAGTGGCTCTGTTCCGTCAATTGTCTGTGAGCCCCAGGAAGACAAAACCCACTTGTTTTCCTCTTTTCTGTACACCTGACCTCCAACCCACATGGTGAGTGCTGAGCAAATATTTAGTAAATGAACAAATGCGTTTCCAAAACATGACAGCCTTGTGTGGAGAGTCCCATTGGAGCCTGGTGGGCATGAGGGGCTTTCATATCTTTTAACTCATTGAATCTTGACCCACCGCCCTGCATGTTGAATACTCTCATCTCTATTTCACAGATGGACAATGGACATCACAATCATTTTCCCTTTGTTCCCCAGACCACACAGCTGATCGGCCTCACGGGTCCCCTCCGCCTCTTCCTCCAGCCCTGTCCCCATTCAGTGAACAGCTGCGGCATGCCCCATGCGCTGGGGGGTATGACAGGGAAGGCTCTCAGCATACAGGAAGTTTCAAGCTACTCAAAGCCCCAAGCAGCTTACAGGAAGCTATGAGACCACTCTGCACAGCAGTCCTCATCTCCACCTAAATTAGAGCAACTCATAATTGCTGGAGGAAGGGACCAGAGAGTGTCAGCTGGAACGCCAGCCCCAGAACCTCAGGGTAGGAAGGGATCTTAAGGAGGAAGGAAGGACACCAAGGAAACTAGAGTTAGACACTGCCAGGGTGAGCCTGGCTCTGTCACTGGGGCTCCCTGCCAGCCCTCTCACCTCTGTAGGTCCTACATGTAAGGTCTTGCAACTTTTAAAATAAATTAATGATAATAATGGAGATAATAACAGGATCCCATAGAGTTGTGGCAAGAATTAGATGGGATAGTCCACGTCAAGTGTTCTTACAAATTCTCAATAGATATTCTCAGTAGATATTAACTCTCATATCTGGTGAGAGTGTACATCCCTCCCCTGAAAGCATGACTCCCCTCCATGGCCATCCAGGTAGTGGCCTTCTCTCCTAGGCAATGGCCCTCCATCCTTAGCATTCTTGAAGAGGTCAGCAGTGATAATGGGAAGGTCATGTGACCGTTGCAGAATAGCTCTGATTTTAGAAAAGCCTGAATCTTGAATCAAATGTATGAAATATGATATGTCAAGAGCTTTGTAATGTTTTGAACAACTCATAAAATTAATTAATTAATTAATTAATTAAATTTAAAAAAAAGAAAAGAAAAGCCTGAATCTACCTTCCTACTCACTATTTCCCTCCCTTAAAGTCTTTCATTCACTAAATCTTTATATAAACAGCCACTATGTTCTGGGCACTGTAATAATACTTCACCCATGTCATTTTCATCTGATCTCAGAATGGTCTGATACTCAAAATGCGGCCTCAATTTCTCTTCCTATTAAGTGGGGGTGATCATGTCATTTACACCATCGTTTGGGGGATGACTAAGTGGGTTGACGCATGTGGTGCTGAAACCATTGCTTAACATATGAATGTGCCGTGGGCATTTCTGTTGTTGTTATTGCCTTAATGATTTTTATACATTATTTACCTGTTATGAGTTTCACATGCGTGTGTTCCTACAGGTACCTGGGGTAATGATGTCTGTCTCATTCCACCATCTTTCCTGCCCCAGGCTCTTTCCCCACCTCTCCCTCTCCTTTACCCCGTCAAAGTTCCTCCATTTTTCCCATGCCCTCCCAGCCCCCGCAATTATGGATCAGCGTCCACTTGTCAGAGAGAACAGTCATGACTTCCTAAGGAAGGGAACACTGTGTCCTCGCACAGCAGAAGGACAAAAGGGACAAACTCCCTCTGTCAAGTTCTTTGATAAGGACACTTACTCCCACTCACAAAGTCTTCCGCTCCTCTCACAGCTTTTTGTCACTGTGACCAAAAGGCCTGACAAGGACAGTGTAGTGGAGGAAAAGTTTATTTTGGTTCAGTTTCAGAAGTTCAGTCAGCCTTTGTTTGGGGGGATTGGCTTACTTCGCTTACCATGATATTCTCCAACTCTACCCATTTACCTGCAAATTCCATGATTTTATTCTCTTTTAATGCTTCTTTCCTTCTTAAGGCGTTGTTTTGCAACTTTGAGGGACACTCAGATGGTAGCAATGATTACTAGTTGCTGGCACTTGCTGCATTAATATCCCTATTTTTCAGATGAGAATATGGAGGCCAGAGTCTAAAGGGGCTTGCCCCTAAATCTCACAGTGAATGAAGCTGGGGTTCTGCCCCAGGGCAATCCAACTGCAGACAACCTGCCCTTTCATCCACAGCTCTACCCTGTCTCATGTGGTTGGGTACTGTGAAGGGTACACCCCAAGGCGGAGTGTGTGGGAGGAAAATTTGATTTCCATCAAGAGTCTGTTCTACCTTCCTCCTTCCCTTGGAGCTCAGGAAACAAAGTTGCCAGTTGTTACCAGAGAATGATTAGTGTGCACCTGTTGGGGGCTTGCCACTGTCTCTGCTCTGAGTCATCCATTCACACCTCTCTATGAGCCACACAGACCTTTCCTGGTGTTTATTAGCTGCAGGCCATGTCAGCATCTGTTCCCAACTGCCCTGCCTAGTGCTCACCCTGCATGGGGCTCGGGCCAACTGGAACCCAGGTGATACATTTGCACTTGGCCAGTCAGGTAATGAGAGGATGGCAGCCTCAACTGGCCTGGTGGGGTCTGGCTGACTTCATTTTGAAGGGGAAAAAAAAGAATTAGGATGTCAGAGCTAGAGATGCCTGAAAACATTTTAGAAAAAGTTTGGATTTAGGTGCAGAAACAGGTGTAGAGAGACCCCCCCACACCAAAAAAAAAAAAAAAGAAAGAAAAACAGAATAATAATAAGCTCAGAACAGTATCTGGATCAAATATTTATTGAATGAATGAACAATGAATAAAATTGCATTGGGTTTTAGAATTTGGAAAACACATTTTATGTATCATGTTATTGTATTCTTGCAATAAATAATCTGCAGGCTTGGCAGCAAGACAGATAATGTTCCTATTTTATAAATGAGAAGTCTCAAGTTCAGGAGAAATTTCACAGAGGGGAAAGAATGAGGCCTCTGGAACTGAGTATGCCTGGGTTCAAGTCCTAACTCCAAAACGACTTCAAGGCTTTCACGGCCCTAAATCTGGAGGATGTTTGCCTTAGTTTCTTTATACTACTATAACAAAATACACAGGCTCAGTAATTGATAATGAGTAGAAATTTATTTCTCATTGTTTTGGAGGCTGGGAGGACCAGCAGGTTTATTGTGCGGAGAGCAGTCATCTCTGCTTTCAAGATGGTACCTTGAGCACCACGTCCTCCATAGGAAGGGAACACTGTGTCCTCGCACAGCAGAAGGACAAAAGGGACAAACTCCCTCTGTCAAGTTCTTTGATAAGGACACTTACTCCCACTCACAAAGTCTTCCGCTCCTCTCACAGCTTTTTGTCACTGTGACCAAACGGCCTGACAAGGGCAGTGTAGAGGACAAAAGGTTTATTTTGGTTCGGTTTCAGAAGTTCAGTCCAAAGTCAGCTGACTCCATAGCTCTGGGACTCTTCCCTTGGGTTTGGACTTCTAGCGTCCATAATTGTAAGAGAATAAGTTTCTGTTGTTTGAAAGCACCTAGTGTGTGTTGCCTGTGATGAAGCTTCTAGTAAATGAATACACAGTGTTTCCCCTTTTATTCCAACATGGACGGGGCTACTGTGGGTTACATGCATAGGCCAGGAGTCAGGCACCAGGGTTACACAAAGTTCACAGGTTCTGCCCTTCCCTTTCTTCTTCCTCTAGACAAAAAGGAAGTGGACTCAGATTCCTACTGGATGTACCATCACGAGAACTCTGACCCTCCCAAGACACAAGACACAGTTGCTGACCCTTAATGGTGGCATAAGGAAAGCTCAGGACCAGAAGCCTGACCTTGCTGCTCCTGAGACCTGCTTTCCCTGGCTGCCCAATAGGAAGGGAAATGTGTAGCTCCAAGGGCTGTTATATGGAAATCAAAAGAAACTGCCCAGCAAAGGAGCTAAGCACGGTTCTTGGTACATGGCAGGTGCTCAGGCCATCATACATAGCGAAGATGACCTTCACGATGAGTTGACTCCCAGTGAGGCCTGGATCTCTCCCAGGTCCCCTGATGCACCAATGCGACACCCCTCAGTCCACTTGGACTCTGCCCCCAGGGCTGCTCTCTCTCTCCCCCCACTGTTAGGGCAGCTATAAGATCTAACAGATACCGCACCTGGCTGGAGTGGTGGAGTGAGCCCTTGGTGAGAAAATGCCTGCATCCAGAGCAGCCTGGTTCCTTTCCTCTCTTGTCTTCAGACTCTTGGTCGCCCACAGGCAGTCACTTCCCTGGCTAGACAGCCCTGTGTCGGAGCTTTGAGTTGTAAGGGGCACTGCCAACATGCAGCATGGAACAAGGTTTAGGCAGAGCTGGTCTTTCTAAAGCTCACCACCTCCTATTTGTATTGCCTGAGCCGTCTCTGGGTTCCACAGGAAGCCGGCATCCTTTGCTTATTTTTCTCTTCCCTCTGTTTCTCTCTCACTCTCTGCCTCTGCGGCTCTCTGTGGGTTCTGTCCCTGTGTCTTTCTTTTCACTTTCAGTCTTTCTGCTTCTCTCCCCTCCCCTCTCCCCTCCTTACCTTACGCCTGGGTTCTGTTTAGCTGGATGCTTTCTCCTCTTTCCATCTCCACTTCTAACTCCTCTGTTCTCTCTTTCCCTCCCCTGTCTCCTCCCCCGCACCCTTTCCTGAGCCTTCTCTGTCTCCATTTGCCTGTGGTTTAGTCTCTGTGTCTGTCCTCGACATGTGTGTCTCTGTGCATCTGTCTGCCCACCCACCTGTCTGTCCATCTGTTCCTCTGCCCCTATTTGTCTTCCTGTAGATGTCTAAATGTGTTTCTCCCTCTCCTTTGCTCTTCTTTCTGTCTGGCAGTTTTTCTTATCCTCTCACTCTCTCAGATGGTCTCTCCTGTGTCTCGTCTCCCCCTCCCACTCTCTGTTGCTCCCTCTCCCTCTGGGGTGGTTAATATTTTAATAGCCTTAATCTCTTTCCAGCATCCTCAACTCTCGCCATGATTCAAAAGTGGCAAGTCTCCTGCGAGCTTCATTTCAGGAACTGTGAAGCCCCCACACCTGTCACCTCACAAGGGACAATCTGGTGGCTCCCCTTGCTTGTTCTCCTCTGTCTCCACCCTGTAGCCCTGAACCTGAAGGATGAGAAATGAGAACCCAGAATGGGGACAGAGAGGAGAGTCTCCTGCTTGAGCAGGCTCCGGGAAAAGCACTGCCTGGTGGAGACTGCATCTGTGGCTTCCGCTTTTGTTTCTTTCTTTTGAGAATATCTGTCTAGTGTTTGTTCTTCCCTGTGCGAGGGACTGAAGAAGGATGAATAAATCTTTAGCCCCGTTTCTTAAAAAGCTTGCAGTTTCTCTGGGTGACCATGAAGCCAATCTATAAAATCAATAAGACAAGAGATTTTAAAAATATGTTCAAAAGCCAAAGGAATTAATGCCAGTGGGGAAGGTAGAGAAGGCTGTACCAACCAGGGAGCAATAAGCCCTGGGGCGGGCGGTAAGGACCTTGCCAACGTCACTGCCGAATCCCCAGTAGATAGAGTAGCGCCTGTCCGTAGTAAGCACCCAAGAAGCGTGGGCACTATGTGAATGCAGAATGAACAAATAGGAACAGTCATTCAGGAAGGTCATTTTCAGAATTCAGAGCTGGGCATCCCAGCCAGAAGGAAGAATGCAGTTAAAGATTCAGAAAGGTAAAGGTACAGGTTGCAGGATGACACTTGAGAAATTTCCGTTCCTGCTGCATTTGGAGTTCAGAATTTTAATTAGGGATGTTCAACAGGGAAACTCCATGTACATATACCCAAATCCCCCAAATTCCCAAATCTGAAATGCTTCTGGTCCCAAGTATCTTGGATAAGCCGTATTCAACCTGTATAGACTGATCCAGATCCTTCTTCAGGGCCAACTCACCCTGCCCTCAGCTGTGGTGATCAGTGGCTATTGGCCTGCAGGTGTGTCCCCCCTGGACATTGCCTTCAACCACAGGAACCACCTCACCCAAGGATATCTGCTTCCAGATTGTAGCCCTCAGCCAATGGCTGGCTAATGTGGGCATGCAAAGCCCTGGATCCCTTGCCTTAATCCTGTACATCCATAAAGGGCCACCCCAGCCCCAGAGCTCCCCACAGGATAACTGTTTACAGATACATCTCTAAAGGTTATTCAACACTTAACTGCCTTTCATAGTCTGCTTTTAGGGAACCTGACCCAATACCCTGCGTTCAAAAAATGGAAAGAGGCATGTGGCTGGGGGATAGAGCGTGAGGATGGGGTGGACAGAACTGGATGGGTAGACAGGGGCCAGATCACAGAGACTCCTTAAGGCCAAAGAAACTCATTTAGGCTGAGTTCTGCAAGTACTGGGGAGCCACTGATGAGAGGAGTGTCTAATCAGAGCCGTGATTTACCAGGCTCAATGGCAGTCAGTGGAAAGATGGGACAGAAGCCCTGGGATGAGGCTCAGTGGTTGAATACTTGCCTAGCATGCTCAAGGCCTTGGGTTCAATCCCCAGAACTGCAAATAATAATAATAACAATAACAATAATAATAATTATTATTGTTATTGTTATTATTATTTTTAAGATAGGACCGAAGGAGATAAGATTAGAGGCAGGACATGAGTTAGAAGACCCAAGACCCAAACTTAGAGCTCCAAGACTGCAGAGAATTAGAATTAGAAAAGCTGTGAAGGATGGTCCAGAGACATTACTAACAGTACCCTTGGATCCTTCTGCAGCATGTGCATAACCTTTCTTTCACGGCTACCATCTCAATGAGCCATATACCATGGAAGAAATGGTGCCTCTTCCCACGGTCTCTGGTGTGCCTTTAACATCCCCTGTTGCTATGGGGATCCCGCATACCTCCGTGTGAGGGATTCTCTTCTTTGAGGACCTTTCTCCAGAAAATTGCACCAGGAACATTCTTCTGCATCCCTATGTTGTAGAATCCAACTTACAGAATTCTATCTTGCAGAATTTTGGCAGATCTGTGGATTATGGTATCTAGTCCACTCTTATCTTTTGGGAACCTCATTTGGGAAAAGCCTGTGTTTCCCTGAATCTCATGACCTTTCCACTAGCTTGTTGCTGACAATCTTGACAGTGTGACTTCTATGCAATGGTGGAAAAAACAACTATCTGATCTGAGCCCCAGGGCCAGACTCCTGTGTTTCTTGCCTCTGATGTCTGTAGTCTGGGACTTGGGAGAAGCCTCATGGCTTTTCATAGCTTCAGTTTTATAAATTGAATATCAGGTTAGAATACTGGTGTTAGAATAATAGAAATGCACCCATTTGTAGAGTTATTCTAGGAAGTTCTAGAACTTACAAAACAAATATGATCAAGGTCAGAGTTGTATAAGTAGGAAGAGCTTTCTTTTTGGACTCGGAAGGAAATTTGGTATAAACTTTAATTCTATCACATCACGAGCTGGGTGGCCTTCAGCAAGACACTTGGCCTTTCTGAGTCACAGTTCACCTAGTGATAAAGTGGAAATCTCACACCTATCTTTCAAAATTATGAGGATTCATGAAACAAAGTTCTATGTCCATTTCTCTTTATTATGATAGGACTTCAGTCCCATGCCCTATGATGGCACACCTATTATTAATTCTTTCTTTTGAAATATTTATTTGTATTATTTTCCTGATTATAAGCAAAATAAGTGATGATATACAGTAGGATGAATTCACATTTATTTTTTTGAATACAAACATAGTTGTCTTCGGGGTTTAACCATCCCCTTTCTCTCCAAGGGAAGAAGCGATGCTGTCCACGTACTTTGAAACCATCAATGACCTGCTGTCCTCCTTCGGGCCAGTTCGTGACTGCTCTCGGAACAACGGGGGCTGCACTCGCAACTTCAAGTGCGTGTCTGACCGCCAGGTGGACTCTTCAGGATGCGTGGTGAGTGCCCATTGGCCCAGGCACATGGTACCTGCCCAGGTACCAAGGCTACCTGTTCAGATTGATCCTTGTGAGGGGAAGCTGTCAGGGAAGATACAGTACTCAAAGTTCCTGCCCTGTGGCCTCTGGGATTATTAAACCTACCTCTTTGGATTGTTAGAATAATGATTTGAGGTATTGTAATTCAAGCACCTGCCATATAACAGATCCTTGAGAGGCCCTGATTTCTGGAAGCCTATAGTCCTTTGGGGAATAAGATAGAGCATGCCTTAGCCCTGTGAATACCTCAGGGGTAGGGGAGAGTATCACTGAGATATAAATAGTGTAAAACTTAGGTGATTTGCTGTGGCCTAGAAGGGAAAATTTCATTTGAAACCTAAGGTTTGCAATGGGTGCCTTGGGAAGTTGGTATTAGAAGTGGGTTCAAAAGATAAATCACACATCCAAAGATCAGTACACGGAGAAGCTTCTAGATTATGAGGTGATATAATGGAACTATTTTAGACTTAGGGATCAATAGGTCTTCAGAGGTGGATGGGCAACTGGAGATGTTACTAATTAGAATTCTTAAAGATTATAAGTACAGGGGCGCACACCTGTAACCCCAGATTCTCATGAGGCCGAGGCAAAATTGCAAGTTTAAGGTCAGCCTCAGCAACTTAGCAAGACTCTGTTTTAAAATAAAATATAACAAGGTCTGGGGATGCACCTCCGTGGTAGAGCCGCACTGGGCTCAATTGCCAGTATCACAAAGACAAAGAGGAGTCAACCTATCTTAGGAAAAGAGAGCAGATGCCAAGGCAGTGATGTGGGGTGAGAGATGCAGCCATTTTTGCATGAGTAAGGGCACCAGGGAAGATAAGTGAGATCCCTGTTGGGATTTCCCTACCATTTTATTAAAATGGCCTAGGGTAGTTGTTCAAAGGTTACAGCCCTTGAGGGGTTAGGTTCAGGAACCTGAATTTTTAACATGTGAAAGAGAGGCAGAGTATTGAAAACACACTGGGAAGGTCTTTCCCCATGGTTAGTCTCGGCCTGACATCAGTGCTTCTTGTCTTGCCCCTTTCCGCCACCTCCAGGCACATCTCTCACTATGTTACTTCATTCTACACTAGAGCCAAATGGAGCTGATTTTATATATATGGTTTTTCTGTTCCTTTGTTTGTTTTTGCAATGCGGGCGATGGATCCCAAGGTCTTGCACTTGCTAGGCAAGCACTCTACCACTGAGCTACACTCCCAGCCCTGGATGTAGTTCTTTGAACATGTTGCCCACCGAATGCCTCACGGCCTTAGCTTGGGTGTTGTCCTTTCTGCTTAGAGAGAATTGCTGTGCCGGCCCATGGAGCAGAGAAGTGGGCATATTTCCAGCTCCATCTCTTAGAGGAAGTCTTTCCCTTCTCTCCTGGAGAAGGGGCGATGCTCTTCCTGGCATCATTACTGATTTTTGTACCCACAGTTCTCATATTGTCTGAAATGCTTTACAGCACATATTGGCTCTAGAGTTTCTCTCTCCCAATAAGTAGAGGGAAAAATGCAGGGAATCTGTTGACTCAGCTCAGTACCCCCACACTAGGAGGGGAGGGATGGGGTCAGGAATGGGAATCCCTGCTCTGGATTAAGCTCTCTGAATGAAACCCAAGGAAAATCGATACACCAGTGTCCATGAAGTACCTTCATACCAGCTGGGGAAATAGAGACCAGGAGACCAATGCACTAGAAAGCTTCTAGATAAGAGAATGTATTATACAGTGAAATTATTTTAGACTCAAAGATCAACAGGTCTTCAGAGGAGGATGGGCAATTCATGATGTTACTAATTAGAATTCTTAGGATTGTAGGTGACAGAAACTCAACACAAAGAAGTTCAGGTATAAGGGAAAAATATACTGGTTCCCAAGTGGGAGTTTAGGCCCAGTTGGATCAAGGGGCAAAAAACCAATGTCATTGGGGTCCCACTACATGTCTTAGTTCTGCTTTCCTTAGCATCACACCATTGTCTCCAGCTGGGCTTCCTCCAGTCAGTGAGTCCTACAGAACAGGAATACCTCTTTCCTAGTCCCTCCAACTATGGTCATAGGTCATGTCACTGGGCCATCTTGATTCTCACTCCCATCCCTGTACCAACCAAACTCATCTCTGGATGAGTCACCATGGGAGCTTCAGGCAGGAATAGCTGCAACTTCAGTGCAGGCCTTGAGATGGGGAAGGCCAGGAAACATGGGGTGCTGGTGGATTGTAGGTGGGTGGCCCTCCTCTGCATCTCCTCAGGGTATTGCATACCAAGCCTTCCTTCTCCAGTGTGGAAAAGTGAGGCTCCTGAGGGAAAGGAGGATTTGCCCAAGTCTTAGGGTCAGGAAGTGGACAAGACTTCAAAGGGTGTCCTGAGGCCATGTTACCTCCAAAATATGAGTGGAGTCTGACCTTTAGGAGAGGATTAAGTTGTCTGCCTCTTCCCTCCTCAGCATTAGTTATCTTTCCTGAAATAATTAAGCTTCTCTCCTTTAGGGTAGAGATCCCAGAAGAACGAAACCTCAGAATGCAGAGGTGTGTGTGTGTGTGTGTGTGTGTGTGTGTGTAGATAGAAGGTCTCTCACTTTCTCTGTCTCATTAATACATACTGGGAAAATAAAAATAGAAAGAACCTTCATTCCCTGGAGATTAAGAGGAGATTCAAAATTCTGATGAGGTTGTCAGAGACCTTCATTGTATGAAGGCCGTAATGTGAAAACTGCAACTCCAGGGTTTGGTAGATGTCAGGCCAGCTCTTCTCTGTAGAATAGACGGGATAATCCCCACCTTCACCTGAGATTTAAGATCCCTTTCATTTCTCTATAGACTCCATTATGCCTGCAAAGAGAATTTTTTTTCTCATAGCCTCCCCTCTAAGAAACCCCATCTGGCATAAAAATCATCATAGCTTATATTTTAAAAACACTTTATATAGAGTTTTCGAAGCAAGTCTATGGCCAATGATCCATCCTCATAACAAAGCTGAACTATAGGTTCCCTCCAGAAGTAGAATGACTTCCAAGGTCTTACCACCAGGTGGCAAGAGAGAGGACCAGGACCATGTCTTCCATGTCACATTTCAGAGCTAGGGCCACTTAAGAGCTGGCTGAATGGAGAAGCAAGAACCACGGAAAGAAGGTTGATGGAAGTGGATTGGGCTTAAGCCTTGACTTGGTCATTGAATAGCTATGTAATCAACTTTGACTCCTTAGTCTGGCGTTCTTAGTATTTCAAAAAGGAACAACCATCCTTGAACTTATAGATTTTCTATAAAATCAAAGAATACAACTAGTGATAACTTGAGATTTTAAAAGTGCCATTTTTAAATGAGATATGACCATATCACTGATAGTTGTACGTAGTATATGTGATATTTGCAGCCACACATATTTAGAGGCATAACTGCACCAATTTTCTGTAATGCATCTATAACTGAATGTCATTCCCTTTCAGTTCCATCCATTTGGTAATGGAAACTTAAATTCTATTCAGTTTTGGTTTTCAAGCTCTAACCTCTTCCTGAATATTTACATCCAAGATCAAGTGTTCTGAGAGCCTCGGCAGACGCCTCTTAGCATCTAGCCTGAGGAGTCGTTTCCATGACATTCTGTTTAAGGTCATCAAGGGGCCTAACGTGTCCCTAAGGCATACGTGAATGGAGGATGTTGGGTGTTGGGCCATCACCTCTCAATCTGGTACTCACTGTTTCTTTTGGCCCTCACCCATCGATCTCTGTCTTTCCTGTTATATGTAAGGACCTCTCCATTCCCACCTGATTCACAGGTGTGTAGTCCCTGTTAGCATGTGCTATTTGGTACTCTTCATTCCATCATGCTATCATTTAAGGCTAGCTGGTTCTATCCATTGGGGAGCTTTCTCACATTTCTGAGGACATGAGAGATACCCAACAGCTTTTCCACCCACCCTAAGGATCCCAGGCAGGCTCTCTGAAGCCCTGTTGATTTAAATGTGCCTTGAAGGTATCTGCAGTCAGCTGTTTTCCTGCTTGGAAAGAGCTTTTGACTATGCCTGTCATTGACCAGATACTGTTGGGCAAGTAAGACACAGATGCCCTGCCCTCTCCAGCTCTCAGACCCGCCTGGTTTTCTACAGTCCTTCATCCCCTTTCAGCGTGCCTGCAATTAGCCTAATGGGAGTAGGGAATGGGATCCCTTTTAAGGAGACTCATTTACCTTATTTGACTTTCAATACTCCTCTCTCCCTGCAACTCAAATAGTCTTTACTTTCATGACTGAGCCTAATCCATCACATATTCTTTTGTTATTTTTAAATTATTATTATTTTACTTTCTATGTCAACTTTGACATCTGAAACACAAAATAAACAATCTGACTTCTTCGCTTGGTTTTCTGGTCCTGCTTTGGTATCCATCCCCTGGGACCACGTGTTCCCCTAGCATATAGTGGCTCAATTTGAGGAAGGTCCTAAGGTGTGTAGTGGGTAGAATAATACCCTCCCAAGGAGGGTCACATTCTAATTCTCATAAACTGTGAATGTTACATCACCTTACTTAATGACAAAAAGGGAACTTAAATTTGCATATAGAATTAAGGTTACTAATCAGCTGGCCTCGAAGGGGATTGTCTTGTATTATCAGTGTGCAACCTGTGTAATAACGGGGGTTCTTCATTGTGGAAGGGGAGAGGAGAAAAGTGCATCAGAGTGAGGGGATGTTGCTGGCTGTGAAGAGTGAGCAAGGGGCTTGCAAGCTAAGGTGTGTCTCTGGAGGGGTCTCTAGAAGCTGAAAAAAAAGGGGCACAAATTCACCCCTAGCTCCTCCAGAAAGGAACACAGCCTTCTTGACACTTATACTGTAGCCTTATTGAACCTCTACACCAGAGAAGTGCAAGATAACAAATTTGTATTGCTTTATGTTTGTAGTGATTTTTCATAATAGTAATTCAATACTAATGTGGGATGAAAGAATATGAGGAGGGAGGCTAATACATATGTATCACCAAAAGAGTTATTCTATCATTTTTATTTTCAGTTATTTCCAGGGAAATCTCACCTCTTGACCAGGGATGGAGGATGTCATAATGAATGAAGCATCAGAAAGGGATAGGAGCCCGAGTTTCCTTTCAGTACCCTAAATAGTGAAAAATGAAATGTTATAAATCTGACAAACATAATGATATCAGCAAGACACAGTTTTATTCTGTATAAGCATTCACAATTTTAATAAAGATAGAGGACAAAAACAAAGAAAACAGTGAGCACTTAATCATGGCATTGCCTAGAGGACACATCCACCTCCATGTCTAAGTAACTGCTGCTCCCTGAAGCATTTCACTCATCCTCTTCCTTTGGATGTCCTAGTTTTCTCTACATGGGAAGAAAGCCTCCGGATCAACCCAATGCAGACAATCCTGCTATCAAATCCATCCCCCTCAGCTCCTTTGAACTGCCAGTCCACAGCTCACCTACCCAACATTCTATTGTTGTGTAACAAATTACCACAAAACTCAGTGGCTTGGAACACCTGCTTTGTTCTGCTTGCAACTTCATGAGTCAGGAATTTGGGAAGGGTGCAGATGGTTTGCCTCTGATCCATGACAGATGGTTTATGTGGGTCTGGAGAATACATTTTCAAGAGGGACCTTTCACAGGTTCTGGTGCTAGAGGTGATAAAAACAGTCAGGTGATACAGGCTGTGCTGGCCTTAGCTGGAGCTGTTGACTAGAGTGTTTGGATGGGGCCTCTCCATTTCTCATGCATGCCAAGGAGGTTGGACTTGCAGAGGAACTGTCTCAAGATCAAGTGTTCTAAGAGCCCAGGCAGAAGCCTATTAGCATCTAGCCTGAAGAGTCATTTCCATTACATTCTGTTTAAAATCATTAAGGTCAGCCCAGAATCAGTGGGAGAAAAGTGCATTTCATTTGTCAGTGAGAAGAATTGCAAAGAATTTGTGGCTATCTTATGTACCCATTTACCTCTAGCACTGAGTCACAGATAAGGGCTGCCCAAATACAGAGGGACCGTGCAGATACTATGATACAGACCAGGACCTCTATCATTATACAAACTGGAAAACAAAAGGCTAGACATCACTCAAATTCATGCGGGGAGGTAGTGATGGAGTCTAGATGGACTCCTTCCTTCCAGTTGCACCTTTCAATGGTGATGGTCTTAGGTCCCAGAATCTATTCAAATATGTATTTAGCAACCCTCCTGTATCTAGCACTGTGACTGGAATAGGAGATAGAAAAATGAAAGCTCCATCTTGTTTATAAGCTACTCCGAAAGATGAGATTGACTTTAGCGGGGTCATGGTATGACCTTGACCAAGTCACTTTTTCTGTGTGTGAGAATGTACAAAAGGATTTGTGTGAGTATTAAGGAGGGAGGTGGTAGTGACGATGACAAACACCAAACACCTACTATGTGCTTACTGGCTTATATTCATGGCCACTTATTACTCTGCCCTCCTAAATTGGCATGATTATATCCAGTTGATGAAAAGTACTAAAATATCGGAGCATCCACACGTACTGTGTGGTAGGCACACATCTAAGCCCTTTATTATTTTAACCAGTTTAGTTCTCAGAGTAATTCTCTGAGCTAGATACTGTTGTGGCCTTCACTTTACATGTGAGAAAATGAAACTGGGAGGAAACGGGGGTCAGTGGAGGACCACAGCGGGTAGGAGGCTGGACAGGAGGGTGATGATAGACAGATTTGCATCCTCCCTGGATCCTAGGGAGGGATGCTGTCTTCTCAGAGCTGCCTCCAGTGTCATTTGCCAGGCTTTTCTCTGAATTCCAGACCAGTCTGAAATTAGCCCCACATTCCCCAATCCCTACAAATCACCACTCACATTCCTGCCTCCCGTGCTTCATCTCTTTGTTTCTCTTTTGACCTAAAAAGCCATCTGGCCTTCTAGATGCTAGGAAGGACCACAGGATCCATGATGGCCCAGAGATGCTGAGAATTCAACAACAGGAACAAAATGCTGCCTTTTTAAAGTGAAGATGAATAAAGATAAGAATTTTCATTTATTTTAGGTCAGGCTCCTCATGGCGCTGCTCAGAGGGAGGCAGGAATTGAAATCTGGTTCAGTAAGGGAGAGCAAGTCTGCTTTTCTTCGCTCCTTATCCTCTTTCCCTTTTAATGACTCTGTTGGGCTGTAATTAAAGGGAGCAATACTCAAGAGGTCAGGGAAGACAAGAAAGAAGAATTAGCAGAGTGAGAAATCACTTTGGAGCATTGCCCAGGCACTAGGACCCAGGGAGGCTGGACCCCATCTGCCTGGGTGACCAGCCCTCCTTGTGCCTCTGTGGGGTCTTGGCCCCCAGGCAGTGGTCCCTTCATTCCAGAAGTGAACTTTCAAGGCTGACATGTCCCGTCAGATTAGCAGCATGGGTGTGATGGATTTAGAGTATAACCAGGATGGATTTTGCCAGCATCCAAAATGGGAGGAATGATGTTCACATATTTGTCTTTTAAAAAAAGATAGGAGACAGGCATCTTTTGGGGGACTGTTTCAGACTGTTAAGTTGGGAAACTGTAATTGCCGGAGCATCCCCTCTCTGTTGTCCTCATCAGAGAGCCCTCCGGTCTATCAGGTCCACAGATCGAGAATCTCTGTGTGTTCCTTCTCCAGGACTGATACTAATGCTGTCCATAAATAAATAAATGAATGTTGTACATAATATCAGTCCAGTATTGCTGGTGAAGATACCTACAGAGAATGTTGGAGTGCTGATTATGTAGCAAGCCCTGGAATAAGTGCTTGAAACATATCATCACACTGAATCCTCACAGCCACCTTATAAAGGCAGGCATTATTAACTCCCAGGTTATCCATGAAGAACAGGCTCAAATAGCATGAGAAAGTTGCCCAAGTCCAACCAGTCAGATCAAGGCAGTGCAGCAATTCAAGCCAGGTCTATCGAACTCTAAAGCCCATCTCTTAACAACACATCAGATGACTGGTTTCAGAAGCTGAGTGTAGTTCTCCAATGATAAAGTGACTGTCCCCATGTCAGGGAGCAACCCTTCCACCCTCAATGTTCAGGATTCATTCTCCCTTCTTTGGACTCGGGAGATCCAGAGGAAGCTAAAAGAGCACGGTTTTGGAAAAGGGAAATTAGAAACAGGTAGAAATTGAGACCGCAGCTGATTCAGTGCTTGTACACAGGATTCAAATTTGGGAGCATGAAAAGAGAAGGGGCTATGCGTAGCATCTTTCCCTTGAGATTTCCAGCAGAGCCCTCTTCCCTTCAAGCCCGGCAGGAAGAGGGTCCAAGATTATTTTGTATGGCTTTCTCATAAAGCCTATGCACCCTTTTATGACATTAAATATTTTATTCTTCCCGTGACATTTGAAGGCCTGTCTATTTTCTCCCGTCATTTGATTTCCCTGGGACCTGGTCTTTCTGGGTCTGATGGTATTTCTGGTAAGCCGGGTTTATGGGGTAGAAGTCATTATCTGATAAAGTCAGGGAACAGCCCCCACCCTTCCAAAGTGATGGCTTTTAACCCTTTGATTCCTGGTGTGAGGAAAAGGAGCACGAAACTGAAGGCAGGAAATAGGGGCTACAGTGCTGGTCCCGCTGCCTGTTTGGCTGCAAACACTAAGTATTCAGGTAGGCGGCACCATCTACCTACTCACATCTTGGAACCTAGAAGTGGGAGCAGCCTGGGGAGGGGCCCAAGCATTGAACAGGTCCTTTCAGTTCTGGAATCCACGATCTCATGGCAAGTATTTGCTGAAGATGGTGATTCAAATGCTGGAAGGACCTGGTTCTAACATAGGAAGGGCAGCCTGGGGCAGAGGGCAGAGCTTACCTCATTGGTTGGTGGAAAAGCAAATGGACAGGAGGGGAGATCTCCATCCCTGTTCCTCTCTTTTGTGGGCATCTCTGGGCGGACCACTGACATTTGAATTGTACATTTCATGCATAGGCCTCAAACACCTTTCTGCTTTTGGAAAGGTGTCACCCCCTAATTTCAGGAAGTCATTCTAGTGCTTGAGAGGATAGTTTCTGGCTTCAGAGAAACCTGGTCAAAATGTCACTCTCTCACTCACTGGCCACATGACCTTAGAACAAGTTACTTAAGACCTCTGAGCCTCAGATTCCTGTTGAGTAAAATGGGATAACAATCCTTACCTGACAAAGCTGCTCTTAGGACTAATGGAGGTAATCCATACTCAATGGCCCATGCCTGGCCCTGCGCAGGCAGGAAATATGGTTGCTATTTATCATTATAATCTGGTATCTCCTGCAGGGATGGTGGTGATGGTGACAGTGACGAGAACTAAGATTGCTTAAGTGCTCGCTGTGTTCCAGAGCACCTAAGGTGGGCCCCATTATTATTATCCCAGTGGCAGGACCAGCACCCTTTTCTGGCCTACAATTTGTTGCTCCTCTCCCCAACACCAGGAAGCAACTGGTGAAAATCCATCACTTTGGAAGGGTGGGGGCCATCCTGTAACTTGAACAGGTAACAGCCTAACTGACTTCACTTAGGTCTGCACAGTTACTGAGATCTAGAGCAGGAAACATAGGTCTAACAGCCCAATCCTAGAACTGTTATCTTTAACCAGGGCAAATTATTCATGAATATCACTTGCGATGGTGGTCTAATACTGCATGGAGAGGAAGATGCCATTGGTTGCTTGTCTTCCTGGATATCTTGATTGCTTCCAAGCTCACGAATACACCCATTGCTCTGAGCATCTTCTCTGCTTTGAGTTATTTCTTTAGAATAGATTCCCCAAAGTCTGAAAGGACAAGTTTCTAGTGTTCCAGGATTTAGGTAAAAATGGGGGAGGAAATTTAAAAAGAGAAAAAAGAGAGAGAGAGAGCAAGCAAGGAAGCTGCACTTTTTTCCCAGTATTTTCTTGGTTTAGGGTGCTGCTTTTCCTTCAGGTTGCAGTTCAAGGACAGGCTAGGGTGTTTGGCCGCAAGGGTCCTTAAGCAGGGGAGTGATAAAATGAAAGTGGTACTTTAGGGAGTGGAGCCCAGTGAAGTGTGCAAGATGCGTGTGGGAGAGAGTCCAACTGCAGGGGCAGTGCAGAGAAGAGTCAATGAGGCAGTGGGCCTAGGTCTCCTTCAGGCTGGGGGAGGTCATGAGCTATTCTGGGCTGTGCTTGGTCTCTGCTGAGCTCTGTGAATTCTGAGGCACCAGAATGTTGATATTTGGACAACTTTTCCATAGCTCTGAAGTGAAAAACTGGAAAGATTGTATTCTTCTTAATTATAATAATAGAATTTTTATATTTATAAGGTATTTTCCCCATATGGTCTTTAGTTTTCTTTTATCTTTAGCTTTATTTCCCATCTGGTCTTTAGTTTCCTTTTATCTTAGGTTTTATTTATTTACTCTTTGTGGGTTTTTTTTTTTTTGTGTGTGTGTGTGTGAGTGTGTGTGTGCATGCGCGCAAATGTTCTCTGTACAATGAAACAAAGACAATGTGGCTGAGATGGGTATAAAGAGTTTCTTTAAAGTCCTTTTTCTCTACAGCTCACCCACTTTAGAGGTGATTATGCCATGGCTGGTCTGTATATAGCACTCCTATACATTTATCCCCTATGCATATGTAAATATAAATAAGAACTCATATATGAAAGCTTAAAATGCATGCATAAAAAGTATTTAGTTTGTTTCTTTGGGATACTTTTCCATGTCAGAACTACATGTATTTTTTTAATTGGTGCATATTGGTGCATATACAGAATGGTGAGTTTGTGGCATACTGGTATATGCATATAACATAACGTTTCTTTATACATGCTTTTCAAAGAGCATTTCCCTTTGTTCTCTTCCACTTTAAAGACAACTGTCTCTCTAGCTTCATTTTAACCATGTATAATTATTTTCCTTTTGTCAAAAATAAAGATGAACTGCTAGGGGCGCATGTGTCCAAGATGCAGGAGGTCCTGGGCTCAATCCCTAGCATCATAAATACAAATAAATAAATTAGATCAAATTGAGACCAAAGAGCATAAAAACTGGTTAGCTAGAAATGAAGTATCCTAAATTCCAGGCTAGAGCTCTCTTCTACCTATTATAGCATTTTTCTTTTATCTTAATCATTATTCTTTCATCTTTTGTCATTGGTTTGGGACTAAAAGGATGAGAATTGGCATCATCATCCTATTATCATCATTATTAATTGCAGGAATAAAGTCGTTTTCCCATATATTCTCCATTACCCCTGCCTCAAAAACTCTTCACCCATGAGCCCAGATATTTTTCAATCATTTCACTTGGAGGTAGCAAACACTGGAAAGGTTTCATCAGACACTTTGTAGCCTTTCTCCTGAGAAGATACTACCTGAGCAGAGTGACATGCATTTTTAGAGGGAGACAGGCTAGTTCATTAGAGCTAGGGTCTGGTGGAAGAGAGCAGTCTTGGCTATGGTACAGAGTTGGGTATAAGTCCCATCCCTCTCAAGGGGAAGCTGTGTGACACTGGACACATGGTTGAATGTATCTGAAACGCTCCTATCTTTTCCATAAACTGTGAATGATCCTTGTACCTTACAATGTTGTTGGCAGGGTGCAATGTGACCACCATGCATGAGCCTAAATTGGTTTCATAATCACCCTGCCCAAAGTCTCTTCCTTTGGATTAAGAAGGTGCTATGGTGAGTTAGGACACTTTCTGGCTTTTGTTTTGTTTATTTGTTTTCAGAAACTGTCTTCACCATCATGGAAAGGGAAGGATTCTTTTAGAAGCCCATGATCATGGGCAAAAATCTAGAATGAAGTGTTTTTCCACATAGCTTTACTTCAGTGCATCCTTAGCTAAGCTTGAACCCTTTCTACAATTTCAGAGTTGAACTTGTTTCTCCCTGAGGCTCTGTTCTTTTCACCAACCATCCATAAGTCAAAGCTGTACTTGCATCAATAGATCATAAGACCCTGAAGTCCAGCCTGCATTGGAGCCAATGAGACATGATGCCCCCAGCTACAGAGAACTGTAAACTGTAGGGAGAAGAAGTTCTCCATCTGGAAAAATTTCAGGCAGGAGTGGTGGAACCAACCTTTGTATTGTTTTAGTTTGGGTGCCTTGTTTAGGTAACAAAACATTTCAACTAAAAATCTTACCTCTTTGAATGATGAACTTTTTATATAAGCACATGCAAAAAATGTTTAGAAGACATAGAGAGGAAAGAACAATCATCACTCATACCACCTCCACTCACTACAACCAACATTTTGATATTTTCTCTAGGTGTTCTTCTATGTGATATACATATTGAGCAATTTTATTGTGAAATGCAATGTATATAGAAAAATGTGTTAAACATTATTTACAGTTTCATCAATACTAATTAAGCAATACCCATTAAAGCATCACCCAAATCAAGGATAGAATGTTGCCTGTGCTCCAGACCCCTCCCCAACACACCCACCTCGTCTCCATTTTCTCTTTTAACCCCTTTCTCCTCTAGAGGTAGCCACCATTCTGACCTTTATGCTGATCGTGTACCTTTTATCTTTTCAATATAGTTTTATCACCTATGGAGGCGTAGAGACATCCTTTTATCTTAATTCTGACTGTTGATGGTGGATCCTCCAGCATAGAGCACATCTCACCAACATATGTAAAACTAACCTTTGCCTTTCGTTGAAGGCAATATTGATTATCAGCCCATCTACAGTTTCATTTGCATTTTAAAATACTGGATCCAGAGCTCACCACTGAAGTACTGACTAGGTGTCCGACCCACTTCTGGGCTCTTAAGTTACAGAGACGAACTCTGCACTGACCAGCAAGAGCTCAGACCCGCTTACTCAGCCACCGGGTGGTTCTTAGGACCCTCTCACTGGACTCACCAGGTGCCTTCTTTCTGCACCCATGGGGCTACTTCTCCCTTCATGCAAATTCCCTCTGGTGTAAACTCTGGTTTGGGCTGCTGCTTCTCTTCTTTGAGTCTTTGGCACCAACACAAACATAATTTTCCCCCCTCCAGCTGGTCTAAAACCTTGCAGGCTTTTTTCTGAGGCTCTTTTTAAAAATGCTACATCTTGAGTTCATCCTGGGTAAGGGGAGAACCTTTGAGTCAAGGAATGAGGGAGAGAGAGAGAGAGAGAACAAATGTCTTGAGTGACTTTTAAATGCAACTTTAGATCTCTGAATATTCATAGCACTTCAGCAAAATGGTCTTGCCATCCGCATTTTGAGTGTAGAGCCTGTCTCAGGAAGGACAATGACCTGCCCACAGTCCCTCAGATAAGAACAGCAGTGTCATTGCCAGGACTCCAATCCAAGGACCCCAGGGCCTACTGTAGGAAGTTGACAGAGACTTTGGTTGCGCTAGTTCTGGATCTGGACTCCCACACAGACTCCTGCTGCGGCAGCTGATGACATTGGTCAATGATACATCAGTGTTCTCATTTGTACAGCTGCACCTCAGCATGGGGTGGCCAGATTTCAGTGTGATTGTGGCCAGCACTTATTACTCAGTAAATAGTATCTAGAACACAGAATTAGAGAGACTCGTGGAGAGGCCTTCAAGGGCTGTGCCTGGGTGGGGCGCCTTGCCATTGGCTCGAGTTGATGCTTGATTCTCAGTGCCTATGACTTTCCTTCCACCCACCTCCATTCCTGGAACGCTGGTCTTGGGGAGTCTCATCCTTTCCAATTCCCTGAGAGCCCAACATATATGGCAACTTTCTCCATTTAGGGATAGAGATCTTTTTTTTTCTACTTTCTTTTAAATTGCTCTCTGCGACAAAAAAAAAAAAAAAATATGCAAACCATCCAAAATTACACTCAACATAAGCTGAATAAATATATACCCACAGAAGCATATGTTCAATGGCTGCTGCTCTATGCTTTTCAAAGCCAACTAGCTTATAAAATCATTTCTCACTAAGAGTCCCGGCGATCAATGAGAAGGTGCAGCATGAGGATGCAGCCTGGAGCTGCAAATTGAGTTTTTAGTTACAAAGGACAGGAAAGGGAAACCTGCCAGGAAACCCCAGCAGGACTACAGGGTACCATATCCCCAGCCCCAGTGCAGGCCTGGTGTGACCACAGGACAAGCAGTTCACTACCAGGTGCAGTAGTGGCTAAGGACAGTCCTATGGAGTCGGGCTGTCTGGATTCAAATCTTGCCCCTGCCACTAATTTTGTCTTATTGGACAGATTGCTTTAAATATCTATGGTTGCTTTCTCTCTTCTGCCCCCACCCCGTGCCTCCCCCCCCCCAAATATATATATGTATGTATGCATATGTATGTGTGTATAAAGTTTATCATTTCTATTGAAATATACATTTGGTGATCTTCCCTGTTTTCCTAGCATATATGTCCTAAAATCCTTGGACTTCCCAGAGTCTTTTTGTATGTCATGATGACTGGTGACTGACAGCCCCTAAGTAGCTTCATGGAGGGTGCAAGTCAGAAAGAAGACCAAGGTAGAATTAGAGAATTAGGACTTTTAGCCTCACCTCCCATCCTCTGGAGAGGGTACAGGGACTGAAGGTTCAGTGGATCTCCAATGGCCAATGATTTAATCAATATTGCCTATGTAATGAAGCCTCCATAAAGCTTAAAAAAAAAAAAAGGGCTTGGTGTAGGGATTTGAGGGATAGTTGACAATATGGAGGTTCCTGGAGGGGACAGACCTGGGGACTTAGCAGCTCCATGTCCCTTCCCACATACCTTGTGTGTATCTTTCACTTGGCACTCAGCAGTACATCCTTTCTATAAGCCAGTGGACGTGTTCCCCTGAGTTTTGAGAGCTACTCTTGCAGATTAATCAGTCTGACCTAGGTGCATGAGAACCTCCATTTCTAGCCAGTCGGTCAGAACACAGGTAAAATAACCCAGGGCTTGCAGTTGACCTCCGAAGTGGCGTCAGTCTTGTGGCACTCTGCCTTCAACCTGTGTGATCTGGTGCTATCTCAAAGTGGTGTCTGAATTGAACAAAATTAAAGACACCCCACTGGTATCCTAAGAAGAATCCACCAGAGAGTGGATGGCCAGTGGAAAGAAAGCTCCACATACTTCCAGGTGACCAGAGGTCCCAGAAGTGTTCTATGTTAATTGAGCTGTGAGAGAGTATGGAAGAAGCAGTGGAGATTTTTTCCTGACTCACACTACCTTACATGATTGTTTGATGAGGAGGTTTGGCTGAGGGGTTAAGAAAAGAGACGTGGGGTCAGTGACTTGCTGACTCTAACACCTCATGCCTGTGTGACCTTGGAAACCTTAATGAACTTCACTGGGCTTCAGAGTCCCCATCTGTTAAGTGGTCACAACAATGACATTTACCACCTCGGGTGGCCACGAGGAAAGAACGAGTTAATGCCCATCCAGTGCTTAGAATTCCTTCCTCATACGTGCTCAGTGTCAGTCACGCTAAGTCATTTTCTCAAAGTGGCCCCTTGCACACAGGTCTGTCTCCTGCATTCCTTGCCCAGATCGCCTTGGCTCTCTGCCACTCGCATAGACAGAATAGTACACAGGTCTCTGAAATTTTTAAAGACTCCAAACACCGAGAGTGTGAACCTCAAGAGAGTTCTCCACGCCTCAGTTTCCCACCGTGAGTGGTTAAAGAAGTGGCATCTTTCTCTAAATAGTTGGGAAGACTGAGTAAAGTCATGTGTGCTAGTAATGTGTGCCCAGTGCCCCATAGAAGCCATTCCCTACCAGCACCCTTAAACTGCAAGCTTCCCCAGTTTGGCTTGAAGGTGGTCAGAGCCCGTGCCTTGGCAGCAGAAAGGGCTTCTTCAGTGGAAAGGCCTTTGGCCCAGCTCTGGAGTGGTGCAGACTGAGCTGAGCCTCAGCTCCACCCCCCAGGTCTCACCATGTGACCTTGAAAAGACCTAAGTACATCTCTGTACTTAGGGACCTCCTCTTTCAAACAGGTTCTAGATCTCTGTCTTGCAGTCACCTGAGATGTAGAAGTCCTTTACGAGCATAAATACCCTTGTGAAAGTCAGCACAGTGTGGCTCCTTAAGTTACCAAAACGGTCAGTACGTCGGTTTCCTTCTCTGTAAAATGAGTAGGATAGCCCTACCTGTACCGCCAGGCCGCTGTTCACATTATGAGTTAATATTCAAAATATTTAAAACACTGCCTGGCACACAGTAAGCACTATTAAGTGTTAGCTATTATTCTTATTAATGAGCTATACAAAGGCTATTTATTATCATCGCCAGACAGCTATTGAATAGACATTTTTTAGGACTCCTGGCAGATTTTCTTGGGAAAGCATTTCTGGCCTCCCCTCCCTCAGCCCTTGGCTCTATTTCTGCCGTATAAAACATCCAGAGCTGGAAGAACGTGCTTATTCCCAGGGCCCCCATCTGACTAGACACTTCTTAAGGACAAGGGCTGCGGCTTCATGAGGCCCCGGGGGACAGTCAACGGAACAGGCATTTGATGAACTAAATACCCTCTCATTGCAGAGCCTAAGAGAGCTCCGGATGGAGAGGTAGCTCGGGCACTCACCAGAAGGCTGACTGGGGATTTGAGGGGCCAGCTGTGGCCAAGTTCTCACCCATCTCCCTATCCCTGGAACCACTCTGCTTCACGGTTCCCAGCTCAAGTGTGCTGATGGCCCAACATCCTTGGAGTCACTGTCAGCCTCCTGCAGAGAACCCTGGAGGCCAGCCTGGAAAGACCCTTAGAGACCAGCTGCATTTTCCTCATTGGACAGTCAGAAAGATTGAGAACCAGAGAATAGGGCTGTGCCCAGTGCAGCCAGGCTAATGCCCTGAGGCTCCTCTAACGACAGGGGCAGGCAGTGACCTATTCCGAAAACCAACCACCATAACCAACAGCTGTGTGCACAATTCCACATCCAGGGACAGGCTGCCATCCCAGCACTCTTCTTGATCATAAGTTGATTGAACCATGACATACCTGTCTCTGTGGTTTACCCAGTCCACCAGTTGGTCTGGCTTCTCCTTGAAATTCAGAACCGTCGAGGCTTCTACTTTTTTAAAAGTTTTAAATAATGAGTACACATAACAGAGAATTTTACCATGTAGCCGTTTTCATGAAAATTAAATCACTTAATGTCTGTGTTCTTGTGACTGACTTTTCGCTTAGCATCACGTCTTCAAGATTTCATACACTGTGTAGCATGTGTCAAATTTTATTTTTTTAAAGACTTTATATATCCCATTGTATGTACATGCCACATTTTAAAAAAACCCATTCATCCATCCATTCATTAGTACTTGGACCACTTCTACCTTTTGGCTATTATGAATAATTGCCATTTGATCAAACGATATACAACTGTCTCTTCAAGACTTTGCTTGTATTTATTTTGGATATGTAACCTGAAGTGGGACTGCTGGATCATATGATCATTTTATTTTTAAATTTTTTGAGAAACCTTCATACTTTTTTTATATAGCACCATTTTATTACCCTACGAACAGTGCACAGGGTCCTAATTCTCCAAATCCTTCCCAACATGTCTTATTATTTAGTTTTTTGGTGGTAGCTATCCTAATGGGTGGAAGGTCTATCTCATTATGGATCTGGTTTGTGATTTCCTAGTGCTTGAGAAGTGGATCATCTTTTCATGTTCTGTTGGCCATTTTTATAGCTTCTTTGGAGAAATGTATATCCAAGTCTTTGGTCCATTTTTTTTTTTTAAATTCAGGTTTTTGGGTTTTTGTTTTTCAGCAAAATCCTTGATCATCATCCACCTTGACCCATGACCCATGTACCTCTTAGGGATCACCTAGTCCCTCCTGTTGTTGATTCTTTTTTGGGGTCGGAAGCTACCACATTTTCACCTGCTCTCCAATCACCATGAACTGAGGAATAAGGAGAAGGCATTTCTATCTCAGAGACGCAGTTTCCACTTCTGCAGAAAGTGGATACTAGAGCAAGTTTGCAATCATGGTGGTCTTTTAGAAAGGGAGTGTTAGGGGGCTGGGATTGTGACTCAGCGATAGAGCGCTCGCCTAGCACGGGCGGGACCTGGGTTCAATCCTCAGCACCACATAAAAATAAGGGCATTGTGTTGTGTCCATCTACACCTAAAGAATAAATGTTTAAAAAAAAAAAAAGGAAAGGAGTGTTAGGGTAACATGCAGTGTAGTGCCGGTACGCCTTTCCCTTGTCCTCCTTCAGTGCGGGTGTACTGAGTGCTGCACAGATGGCTGGCATGCGGGGAGAATGGCCGGTTGGTATTTCACTGGAACTCAAGCCAAAACGAAGCAATGCAACCAGACATTTTGCTACATTCCAAAAAAATATTTACCAAGATCAAATATTAAGAGTGATAATCATCGTAATAACAACATTTGTTAACAGTTGGGATTTTGCTGCGTGCCAGGCACATGCTAGGGACATTAAATACCTTTTTTTCCCCCTCATAGCAACTGTGTAGGTCTAATTAGGGTCATTTTACATCAAGAAAATTGAGGCTCAAAAATGTTATTGAAAGGACTAGCTGGCATTCCATGCATGTAAGTGGCAGCCCCAGGTGGGATTCAAGCCCAGTCCTGCCTGACCAACAAGCCGCCCTTGACTTGCACGTCATCCTGGGATGAAGAGAGGAAGCTGTGTGTATCACAAACCTTCTCAAATAACCATGTACTCGAGGAGAGACAGGCTGTGAGCACAAGTCCTCCCAGGTAGTGTGCGGGAGGAGGAAGAAGGACACTTTCTGACCAGTCAGTGCAGCAAAAGGAAGCTCGCCCTGGGACTGAGAGTGTGGCTTGGTGGCAGAGCACTTGCTTATGTATGCATGAGGTCCTGGGCTGGATCCCCAGCACTGCATGCATGCACACACGCGCGCGCGCGCACGCACACACACACACACACACACACACTGAAAAGGAAATTGCATATGAGGATTTCTTTTCCCCCACGATAGCCCTGAATCTTTCCTGTAACCCCAGGAGGCAGTTATTTATCAAGTCCATTTTAAAATGGAGCAATCAGAACCAGAAAGGTGCATGACTTTCCCACAGTCTCATAGCTAGGAAGTGGTGACATCTGGCCTAGACTTCATTTCATTTCTGTCTCCTCAGCATTCTTCTGCTTTGGGAAATCAGGAAGAGATCCACAGAGGGGGACATGTAGGATTCTAATTTAGGGAGACTGGGGAGGTCTGACTGAGGGCAGAGCATGGACAAAAGGGCTGAGGTTGGATGGTGTGGAGGATAAGCGCTATTTGGAGATACCTAAGGGGTTTCCAGGTGGAGGTGGAGGTAGAGACCAGGCGGCCTGATGGTTGGAGCCAGAGCAGGCTCTGCCTTCTCCACGCTGAGGTCTGGTGCCCCCTGGTGGTGGCTGCAGCTGCTGTCCTACATTGCCCAGGACTATTGATCCCTGTAGTCTTTATTGCCTGCCCACCCAGTCCCTCCCTCCCTGTCAGCGCCGAAGCCCAGCACAAATTGAACGGCAGCTGAATTGGCATGCGTTGATTAAAACTCCCAGTAATTATGGACTCTTACTGGCCTGGTTGTCCAAATCAATGCCGGCATTAATAGCTGGACTAGCGGGCCTTGTTGACAGATTGAGGCTGAGCGAGGAGGGGCAGGGAGCTGGGGACTGGAGGGCCCTTCCCTCTCACTCACATTCCAGGCAGCACACTAGAGGTCCCCTGGGATGAGGAGAACCAAGCCCATTCAGTCTGTTATGAAAGCAATGGTTCATACTTGAAGAATTCAGCAACCCTTGCTTAGCTTATGTCATTTTCAATAGCCCTGACTGTAAAATGGATAGATCTTAGAGGTGTCCCTGAGTTTTGTGGGGATTTAAGGAGATGGTCTGTGGGCAAATACCAACCCATGGTAGGTGCTCAGTAAATATCTATTTTATTTCCTTCATTTGCTGCTTTTCCTACGTCATCTTCTTTCCAAGATGCTGTTTCTGATCTGTATACCCAAGTAGGTTACAAATAACCTCTCTGTTCCTAATGCTTCCAGGGTCCCTCATAATCCATCAGAGGGTTTTTCTGAAAATATCTCAGAATCATAATGTGGCACTCACCAGCCTAAATAACAGTGACACCACAGACAGGCAATCTTCGTGTGGATCAGAGGAAGGGAGCGAACATGTGCAATCAGGGGATCTTCTGTGGTGGGCTGCATCTGCCTCTCACTTGCTGTGTGATCTCTGGCAAGTCAGCTGCTCTCTCTGAGCTTTGGCTTCTCATCTGCAAAGTGGTCAGGTGGATACCGGTCATATCTTAGAATTGCTGAGAAGAACAAACACACTGCTACATGTTGCTGATCTTTTCTGTTTATGTGGACCCCTTGTATTTCTCCCAGAATGTGTTTCCCGTCTGAAGAAAGTAATGAGACAACAACAGGTACCTGTTGGGAGTACCCGTCATGCTCAGCTTTCTATCGGGACATGTGATCTTGGCTGGTCCTCTAATAAGCCAAGTGGGGAGAGAGTTGCTTTCTCCAAGGTATCAGTGTGCAAACTGAGACTCAGAGCCACAAGGGCACACATGGAACAAGTGGCCAGACCTTATTCCAGCTATGGGTGTCCTATGTGATGGACAGTGTGCTCAGCCTTTCACACGCAATAGGCCTCACTGTTATGTTGTCTCGTTTAATCTTTACCACCATCTTCAGAGGCACTATACCTTCGAAGTACACTGAGATTATGCTGCTTCTAAGTCTCAAAGTGAAGGAACTCAAAGAAATTGAATCTTAGCTGAGCCCTTGGAGGACAACAAGTTTTTTCCCATAGGTCAACAGGGTCAGAAGCATCCTTATGAAATCTTAAAACATGTTCAGTCAATTCCAAGGGAATTCTCCATTTTTTTCTCAAATACTTTAGAGCTGGTTCTCCCCCTTTTCATAGTTCATAGTTGGCTTGAACAAAAATCAAGCACTGCAACTTTTCCAACTTCCTGTTGTCTAATGTCTTCAGTTAATAGTGGTGGAAACAGACTCAGAGGGTTCCATGTGCTATCCTGAAGACACCTGGCCAGTTAGACAACAAGTCCAAGCAGAACTGGAACTCGGCTCTCTGAGAGCTCTTCACAGCACTTATCTAGGGACAGCTGGGAACTGACATACTATCTTCAGCACCCCAGTTGCCTGCCACATCCACTGTGAGAGTGGTTTCCTCATTTCTTTGCCTTCTAGATGAAGAAACTGAGGTTCAGAGTAGCCATGTGACTAGTTCAAGGTCAGTATGAGGCTTGGTCCCAGCTAGAACTCTTTCCATGACTGCACCCTGCCTCTGGGGGTTGCAAAAAGGAAAAAAGATGCCACACTGAGGTCCCCTGGGACCCAGAAAGGACAGAATTCCTCCTCTGGCACCACAAAGAAATCCCTCAGCCTGACTTACCTTTTGATTCACTCCAGCCCCAGGAGGAGGTTTCTGATTTGGAAGTTGTTGTTTTCCCTTCTCCTGCTTGGAGCAGCCAGCCCACCTTCTAGACCTGGGGGTGGGGTGGCAGAACAGCTCATTACAAATTTTGCACTCGGAGCAATTTGCATTCCATAATTAATGAACATTAAAATGCATAATTATAAACAGAAACAAATGGCTTGGTGATGATGAAGAACTGGGCCTGGAAACAGCAAGAGTGGGTGCCAGGGATAGAGGAGGAGGCTGAGGGGAGCAGGGTGGGGCCAGATGGGGGTGGAACAGCTGGGAGCACACCCTGGCCCCCCCTCCTCTTTCTCCACACTAGAACTGCCAGGACTTCAGACTTAGTCCCAGAGTCTTCCCGTGTATCCTCTGAAATGGAGCAGAACTGGGCTCTAATGCTCTGGATCCCAGTTGACCTGGATTAGACCTGGCTGTCTCACCTACCTACTGAAAAGCCTCCCGGCCAAGGAGCGGCCTTCCAGTGGATGGGGTCCTTGTTAGACAGACCCACCCTCTTTCTCTTGCCCACTCTCAGTCTCCCAGAGCCTGCCTCCCCGGGCTCCGTTTATGAGCTCTGAGAAAATGCTTAGAGATAATTGAATTCAGTAACTTCTGTAATCTCTTCCAAGTAGCAAATCAAATCACTTCATTCCTGTGCCTACAGCCCTCCAAAGCCCTCCAGTTGCACTTAGAGTAAACTCTAGATGCCTTCCTGGGGCTGGAGCCGTGGGTCAGCAGCTTTTTTGTATAAAGGACTATATAGTAAACATTTCAGGCTTTGCAAGTCACATGGGTCTTTTTTTTGGTCTCGTGTTGTTTCCTTTTTTAAAAAATGTAAAAATCATTCTTAGCTTTAGGGCTGTGCAAAAACAGCCTGCGGGGGAGTAGACATCTTTTTTCTCTTCCTCTGGCTAAACACAACCAAAACCCCTGCACATTATCTATGACACAAACATACAGTTTTGAAAGGTGAAGAGAAAGCAGACCCACTAGGGACCCTGGGACCCAAGGAAAGACAAGGTAGTCCATGCACTAAGCTTTCTCTTTGCCTTATATGTCTTGGATTTGGAACTGAAGGAGCCAGAAGCTCAGAAATGCCAATAGGCATGTGAAAAAAAAAAAATCCCCAAAGCATACTTTCTCTGCTTTCTCTAGCCAAGGTATCAGGGAAAAGGGCATCCTCACAAGGCAAAATTTTAGTCAGTAACTGCTGAGCTCCAGACAAATCCCACAGGAAGAAACAAATGTGGACCTGCTCCCAGCCATGCCAGCAAAAGTCAAGTGGAGAGTCTAAATTTTAATCTTCATCAAGAGTAAGGAGAACCTCCATCCCTGGACCCACTCACTGTCAGTGGCAACCACATGACTTCCACCCCAAACCTACAATGAGGAGGTACATTTCCCCTTCTTCTTGCTGCCATTGGTAGGAAATGAGGACAGTCACCACTGACCAGCAATAATGAGGCTATTTTCCACCTGTGTGGTGTTAGTGGAGTTCAAGTGGGGGACAGTAACAAGGCATATGTACCACTGCCATCCAGGAAACTATCACTGAAGTCATAGCAGATTCCCACCCCCATCCAGCAGCACAGAGGGACTTTCCCTCCGGGCGGCAGTGAGAGCTTAGTGGAGAACCTGGGCTTCTGTCTGCTTTTGCCAGAGACAAACCACTTTCTCCTGCTGGACCAGTGTCAGAGGAAACCAGATGAAACAAAGTTTAAACAAATCCAAAGTTAAGACATAATATCATAATACCCAAAATGTCCACCTTTCCATTGATAATCATTTGTCATACCAAGAACCAGGACAATCTCAAACTCAGTGAAAAAGACAGCCAATAGATTCCAACACCAAAATGAAAGATAATAGAATTCTCTGACAAAGATATTAAAAAATACCCATCATTTAAAAATGCTTCAACAAACAGTCATGAGCACTCTTGAAACAAACGAAAAAAAAAAACAGAAAGCCTCAGCAAAGAAATGGAAGTTATAAAGGGGAACCAAATGGAAATCCTAGAATTGAAAAATACGGTAAATGAGATAGAAATTCTGTTGATAGATTCAACAGCAGATTGCAGAGGACATATAATCATTAAACTTTAAAAAAGAATAAGCAAAATTACCCATTCTGAATCTCAGAGAAAAAGTAAATTGAAGGGGCTAGGGATGTGGCTCAGGCGGTAGTGCGCTCACCTGGCATGTGTGCGGCCCGGGTTTGATCCTCAGCACCACATACAAACAAAGATGTTGTGTCCGCCGAAACTAAATAATAAATATTTAAAAAAAAATTCTCTCTTCTCTCTCTCTCTCTCTCTCTCTCTCTCTCTCTCTCTCTCTCTGTCTCTCTCTCTCTCTTTAAAAAAAAAAAGTAAATTGAAAAGGAAAGTGAATACCTTCCCAAGGGTCTGTCAAACTGGTTAAAAAAATAAAATCACATTTTTGTCATTGGAGTCCCAGAAGCAAAGAATGGTGCTCAAAGAAATAATAACTTAAAACTCATCAAATTTGGAAAATCTGAAGATTCAAGAAGCTGAGCAAATTCCAGACAGAATAAAAACAAAGAAATTTACACCAAAACTTAATAGTCAATTTTCTTTATTTCTTCAAGGAAAACAAATCTTGAAATTATATCTTATCTATTGAGGAAATACAAATTTAAAGACAGAGAATTCTCACAAGAAACCAGAGATACCAGGAAAAAATGGCACATATTTCAAGTGCTGAGTAAGAACTTATGTTCAATGAAAATATCCTTTAGGGATGGAAATGAAATCAAGATATTATCAAATAGAAAAAAAAACGGAGAGAATTTATATTTAATACTCATTCTCTAAATGAATGTTTATAGGAAGTTCTCTAAACAGAAAGAAAATTATAAAATAAGAAATCGTAGAACACTGAGAAGGAAGGAAGAATATTGCAAAAATATGGGTATATAAATAAACCCTTCTTACCCTCCTGATTTTTCTACATTACAGTTGATGGTTAAAGCAAAAATAAATGATAGCACTGTCTGATGTGGTCATAAATGTATGTAGAGGAATAATGAAGAAAATTGCATCACATGAAAGAAAAGATAGAAACATAAAGCATAAAGGGAGGTATGGATACTGTACATCACTTCAATTGGAAAAATGATTAATAGACTGGAGCATCTTATACACATTAAAAACTATGCAAAGAGATACACTAAAAAATACAGATACATCAAATGTGTAGGCAAGCTACAAGAAAAGCAAGGAAAAGAAAACAGAATTGAAAAATAGAGACAAGAAGACAATATAAAATGGCATACATAAGCATTAACATATCACTTATCTTATGAAATGTAAATGATCAAAGCACACATGGAATAATAAAAGAAGACTAGATTAAAAAGTATGGCCAAATTTTATTTTGTCTACAAGAAATTCTCTTCACATATAATAATATAGATTGAAGGTAAATTGATAGAAAAAAAACTACATATAATGTAAATGAAACAAAAGCAGGAGTCACTATATTATTATTAGATAAAGTAACCCTTAAATAATTAAGTACTAGGGAGGAACAAAATGTAGTAAAAAAAAGAGGTCATCCACCAAGAAGATATTATAATTATAAATATTTATGCATCAAACAATGGAGAAAAAGTGTGAAAAATGTATGAACTAATGGGACTGATAATAAAAATATACAAATCCAAAATTATGGTTAAATACTTTAGTTTCTCTTCCTCATCATTTAATAAAACAACTAGACAGAAAATTTGCAACATTATAATACTCAATAACATGGTTATTCAAGAGATATAGTTAAATTTATAGAATACTATGCACAATAATAGACTACATATTATTGCTAGAGCCTGCAGAACACATAGCAAGATAAATGATATCTGGGGCTACAATAAAGGTTTCACTACATTGAAAGAATTCATGTCATACAAAGTATATTCATGGGGTGGAGCCCTCATGAATGGTATTAGGGTGGTCAAGACAGGATATGAGAGGGTGGAGTCCAACAAAGCATGATATATACAGATATGGACATGTCACAGGGAAAACTATTAATCGGCACAATTAATATGAGTTAATACAAATTTTAAGGACCCAAAAAAGACCCCTCAAGATTCACAACAGGCTCTAATAAGAAAACAAGACCAGAGAGGGTCTTTGTCAGCTGTATCAAAATACCATAGACTAGGTAGCTTAAATAATAGACATTTTTCTCTCATACTCCCAGAGGCCAGAATTCTGAGATCAATTTCTAGTTGATTCGATTCTCTAGTGATGTCACTTTCCACAAATTTTCTTCTTCCTGTGTCTTTATATGTCATGGATAGAGACGGAGCTTCTCTTCTCTCTGAGGACACTAATCCCATTCATGGGGGCTCCACCCCATGATCTAACCACCTCCTAAAAGTCCCCAAAGAAAATAATATACCATTTTGAGGGTGAGATTTCAACATATAAATAGTGTGGGAACAGAAATCCTCAGTCCAAAACAGAGATAACAGAAAAATCTCTTTTAAGTTTTTGAAAACTAAACAACAGCATTCTAAAGAACCCAAGAGTTAAAGATAAAGTGTCAAGAAAAGTAAAAAATTGAACTGAACGAAAAAAAATAAATATATAATGTGTGGTACACACATTAATTCATCCTTTTCTGGCAATGTTTCTACAGCTTCATATTTGTAAAGGAAATGTGGTCTCCTAAATGCATGCATTAATAAAGAGGAAGTCTAAAATCAATAATTTAAGTTCTTAAGAACCAAGAGTAGGGAGAGCAAAATATATTCAAAGAAGCAAAGTATGGAAATCAATGTGATTGAAAAATAGAAAAATAATTCATAAAAATTACTGAAACAAAAGCTGATTCTTTTGGTCAACAGATAAATGAATCAAGGAATATGGTCTATATAAACAATGGAGTATTTTTCAGTCATGAAGAAGAATGAAATGTTGTCATTTGCAGGAAAATAAAAGTTAAGGGAAATAAGCTGAGCCCTGAACTGCATGTTTTCTCTCAATATAGAAATAAGCAAAAAAGAAAGAGCACTTTAAAGTAGAAGAGGAAACTAATTGGGAAGTGGAAGAAAACCAAAAGGAAGTGAGAGAAAAGGGTGGTCAAGACAGGATATGGGAGGGTGGAGTCTAACAAAGCATAACATATACAGATATGGAAATGTCACAGGAAAACCTATTAATCGGCACAATTAATATGAGTTAATAATTAAAAATTTTAAAAACTCAAAAAGACCCCACAAGATTCTGATTCTTTGATAATATCAATAAAAATGAAAAAAAATCTAGGAAGTCTTATATATATATAAAAGGGAGAAAACACCATTTAAAAATATCTGAAATCAAACAGTGGATATCACTACAGCCCCTGAAGATGTCAAAAGGAAATAAGAGGGCTGGGGTTGTGGCTCAGGGGTAGAGCGCTTGCCTAGCATGTGCAAGGCACTGGGTTCGATCCTCAGCACCACATAAAAATAAATAAATAAAGGTTAAAAAATATTTAAAAAAAAAAGAAAATAAGAGAATACTGTATATAACTTTTCACAAATAGATTTAATAATTTAGATAAAGTGGACCAGTTTCTTAAAAACCTCATGAGTATGAAATAGATAATTTAAACAACTCCAATAAGAAAATTGAGTATGTAACTTTTATATTCCCACACCTCCAAATATCAGCCTGAATAGTTTTACTGGAAAAGTATAACATATGTTTAAAGAAAAATTAGCACAAATTCTAAAAATGATTTTCCCCAAAACTGAAGAAGAGAGACTACTTCCCAATTCATTTTCAGGTAATAGCATTACATTGATACCAAACAAGAAAAACCAGAAAATGAGAGAGTAAGACCAATAACCTTCAGGTATATGGTTGCAAAAATCCTTAACAAAATATTTGCAAATAGAATTTTAAAAGACATAATAAAAAAGAACTGTCTACCATGGCTAACTTGATTTTATTCCAGGAACAAACTACTTGACCAAAATTTGAAATATCTGTCAATATATTTATGGGCAAAACAAGAAAAAAATCATGGAATTGGACCAACTGATAAACAAAATTCAACAACCAAAATTATTTAAAAAAAAAAACTTCTAGAAAAATAGGAATAGAGTAGAACTTACACACATTGATAAAGAACATCAATAAAACCCCTGGGGCTGGGGTTGTTGGCTCAGTGGTAGAGTGCTTGCCTTGAATGTGTGAGGCACTGGGTTTGATTCTCAGCATGGAATATTAATAAACAAAGTCCATTGACAACTAAAAAATGTTTAAAATAAATAAATTAAAATAAAACCCCTACAACTAACATACTTATGGTAACAGATTCAATGCTTTCTCTCAAAGATCAGGAATAATTATTATTGTTGAATACAATGGTAAATGTCTTAGCCAATGCAATAACACAAGGAAAAGGAAGTAAAAGGTTCAAATTAGAAGGGAGTAAATTAAATAGATCACATACTTGTTCACATTTAAAATATCAAGAAAAATAAAATAAAATAAAATATCAAGAGACCTTGGAAAAAATTCCAAGAGAAATGAAAGAGTTCATCAAAGTCTCAGGATACAAGGGTACAATTATAGAATATAATTTATTCTATATAATTATATATAATTCTTATAGCCTAGCAATGAACATGTAGACACTGAAATTTAAGATTCAATGCCATTTGCAATCCCTAGAACAAAATGAAATACTTAAATAGGAATCTAACAAAACTTGTATGCTGAAATTAAATGCCAATCAAAGAAACCAAACAAAATCTAAATAAATGGAAAAACATAATACATTCATGAATTGGAAGACAAACATCATAAAGATACCCATATTTCTCATATTGACATCAGAGCTTAAGACAATTCCTATCAAAACCTCACATGATTTTTACCAACATAGAAAATATTTTTCTAAAATCTATACAGAAAGGCAAAGAAGTACCGTAAGGAAATCTACTTTTGAAAAAGAAGAATAAAGTGGAAATAAAATCTGTCTTTCCTATTTCTACCCTGAGTTTATGCTTCCCTCGCCTCATCCTTATTAACCTTTTATCACCTTATACTTTATTCTTTCTTCATAGTACTGTTTTATTCTATGAAATAATCATTTTACTTGTTTTATTATTAATCATTTGTTCTCTGGAGTTTAAGCTCCAGGAGAGCAGTGTCTTGGCTGTCTTGTTTACTATAACCCTTATACCAACTAAAACATTTGCTCGGCACTGAGTAGGTGTGCACTAAGTATTTGCTAAGTGGTGCAATAAAGGACTTCAGTCCTGACTTCACTGCCCACATTGTCCTCTCCTAGCTGTGCCCCCACATAGATAAAGGAAACTGGAGCCCAAATAGGTTCATGGATTGTCCAAGGTCACAGGGCAAATGAGTGATGGTGACTGAGTGAGACCTCAGGCCTCCCCTCTGGAGATGTCCGTACCCTAGACATCTCCCTTCTCCCATCACATCTCTTCCAGGAAGGCTTCCATGACTAACATTTCCTCACTCTGCTATTCCCCATTCACTCACATTTCCAGAATTTTCCTTTCCCCAGCCAAATTGTACCATATTTTATAATATTTGCTCTAGAACTAGTTCTTGTCTGCCAAATGTGTGCACTTCTTACCTCTTAAGCTAGATCCTAAGCTCCTTACAAACTCAGAATTGCAGCCACCCTTTGATTATTACTAGGTTAGGTACTTGATAACATTTGTCTCACATTATTATTCATTGCTGTGTGACAGATTATCCTAAATCAAGCATCCTAAAACAAACAAAAAAACAAAGACATTTATTACATCATGCAGTTGTGGAGAGTCAGAGTAACTAGGCTGTGTGGCCCTGGCAAGGTGGCAATCAGGATGTAGGCTGGGGCTGCAGTCATCCCAGCAGGCTTGAATGGGCTGGAGAATTCGCCTCCAAGCCTGCACCTGTGTCTTTGACAGGCCCGGCTTCTCTGGTTGTTATACCTGCAGGCCTCAGTTTCCCACTACAAAACCTCACAGCATCTCTCCTACCATCAGTTATTGGTCACATACACCAACCCTGGTACAGTGCCATGAGGGATGGGGCCTATACAAGAGTGTGACCAGGAATTGTTGGGGACATTCTTTGCAGCTAGCTATGACACATTTACCCCCACACAGCAATCATATAAAGATAGGAGAGTTTAAGTCATGGACCAAAGGTTACACAGCTTGTAATAGTTTGAATTCAGTTTGAATAATTAATAATTCAGTTTGAACTCAGACCCATTATTCATAGGTACATAATTATACACGTTTGTGGGAGTTGCAGTTGGATATTCCTACATATGCACAACACGCTTTGGTCCATTTCATTCTTCAGAAACCTACCTTTCCCCTCCCCTCCGTCCTCTCTCCCCTGATCCCCTTCCTTTACTGCAGACCCATCATGAATCCATAGAACATCCTATCTGGCACTCTGCAGTTTCATCCAACAAATAGCAAGTACCTACTATTGCGACAGCTGAGGACAAACCCAAGGTAGCCTATACTATGACAAATATTACATTTTGGTGGAGAAGACAGAAGATGAGCAATGGAATAATTGAAACAATGTACACATAATAAATAATGGCAAAGGGAGACCTCATCTTCCCCCCTTGCCCTCTAAGACATGGGCATGAAGCCCATGGCAGATGAAGGAAGGATGAAGGATGAAGGAAGGATGAAGGATGAAGGAAGGATGAAGGAAGGATCCTATGGGGGTCACTGATACAGCTGCTCTCCTCGGTTCATGATCAAATTTAGGTATAATTCTAGCTCTGCCTTTAATCTGCTGTGTGATATTAATCAAGTTCCTTCCCCTTTCTGAACCTCAGTTCCTCAGCTGTAAATCATCTTGGGGAAAGAGACAGGGGCTCTGCAAGTTTGCCTCATTAGTCAAATGCTTTACCCTAAAGGGTAGTGAGTAGCATGGAGAGCCCTGAGCTGAGACAAGGGGAGCCGGCCTCTGTGTCCTCCACTCCTGTGCTAAGGGACTCTGTGTGGTGTGCTGCTGCTCTCTGACCCTCAGTGTTAAAGCATGGAGGTCAGATCAGCTCCAAGACCTGCCTTGCCCTGCTCTCTAAGACTGATATGCTTAGTAAGCAACAAGGGGTGAAGTGACTTGCCCAGGAGGCAGTAAAGAGCTACAGACTGGCAAGCCTTCCAGGCCCTGCCCGGCCACCCCCTGTGTGTGAGTCTCTCCTCAGCTTCCTCATCTGTCCAATGTGAACAATGACAGGACCTGCTGTATTTATTTCCTCCAGCTACTGTAGCAAATCGCCACAAACTGGATGGCTTAAGACAACAGAAATGTATTCTCCCACGGTTCTGGAGGCCAGGAGTCCTACATCAAGGTGTCGGCAGGTCCTGGGGCCCCTACAGGAGAAGCTAAGCCTTGCTTCTTCCAGCAGTTATGGTTCATGGCCACGGGCGTGCCAATCTCTGCTCCAAGTGCACAATGTCTTCCCCTCTATGTGGGTAATCTTGTTCTGCTTCTCTTATAAAGACATTCATGATAGCATTTAGGTCAGCCAGTAAAATACAGGAGACTCTCCTCCTGAGCTTTAGCTTAATCACATCTCAAAACCTTTACCACAGACAGACGTATTCACGGCTTCCAGGTTCCAGGGCTTACGACAGGGAAGCATCTTGGGGGGAGTCATTATCTGTCTACCTCACTGGCTCATTTATTTGTATAAGGACTGAATGAGTAAAACAGGTCATGTGCTCAGATAATGCTCTGGTTGCAGTGAGCACGGATTTGAAAAACCAAGGTGGTTGGGAATCAGTGGCAGATGGAAAGAACTGGGACTACTACCCCCTCCCCCCCAGGTCTCTCTTGTTTCCCAGTGAGATGGTCCAGTGCCCATCCCCGAGTCTCTGCAGACAGACAGAACCCAGCCCCCAGTGCCAGCAAATGGCTCCAAATGACCCTGTGACCAGGTGCCCTTCTGTCTGACAGAATGTTCAGAGACAGGCAGGGTTCTCCTCTGAGCTTGTATTAATATGTACAGCACTTCACTCACATGGAAAATTGATTTTTCTTTTTAAGCACAAAACGTAGCAGTTTTATAACCTTTCTGCAGCTTGACAAAGGCCATTTATAACCTACTTTCTCCATCACCCTTCCTGGTGCCAGTCTCAAATGCTCAAATGTCTCCAAGAACTCTCTTATGCATTCGTAATTACAAATTCTTCTTAGGCAAAATTTAATTTCCAAGAGGGCTGACCTTGTGTTTTGTGGTGGTGGTTTTGGGAAATTAATTTTGTGTGTGTGTGTGTGTGTGTGTGTGTGTATTTTTATTGATGTCATTCAGAAGGACGGCTTGGGGAGGGGGCTAGGGAGCTGGCTGGACCGGAGACAGGGGGAGGGCATTTTAATCAGTGATGTCCAGTGATGGATGAGGAGGGCTGGGCTCTGGGTGTTTATCTCTGTGGACAGGAAATGCCAGAAGGTGGAATGAAATTAAAACCTAGGTCCTCACTCTTCTGAAGGCAGGGGTGCTCCTATTGCTTCTCCGTCAATGGCGCTGGAGAAGATGAGCTCAGCCTCAGCAAATGATGGAAAACTAAATAAAGGGCCAGATGTCCCCAGTATCAGATCATCCACTCCCAGAGAGCTTAGCAGGTGCCCGACACACTGACGAGAATGTGACAGCTGAGGTCACTGAAGGTGGGAATTCTTGGGGTTTGCTTAGAGACCAGAGGAGGAATGTGCACAGGGCTGAGCAGAGCATCTGAACATTTCTGTCGAGGAACCCCATTATTAGTTTAAGGAAGATCTGAGTTTAAAAAAAAAAAAAACTCCATATATTCATTTAAGCTAAGGATGCTACTTAGAAATATCACTTTGGAGGAAAATTTCAGGAGGCCAAGCTAGAGACCAGCAGGCTAGTTAGGAGGCTTTGGGTTGTTCCCAGGATTCCTTTAGAGTTCAAGGGACAAGGGCAGAGAAGAGATCAGTTCAAGACAGAAAGATAACTCACGTTCATTTTGTGAGTACCAACCCTTGCCGCAAATTCCGAAGTAAGTTATGCACCCTCATGATACCATTTAAGCTACACTAAAAATCCATAGGTGTGTTAGGCCCATTAAGAAGATGAGGACAGTGAGAATCACAGAGGGGGTAGTAACTTGCCCAGGGTCACACAGTGAGAAGGACAAAAGCTGGAACTTAAGCTCATATTATTAGGGTCTCTTTAAATTATATCTGACGGCTTCCATGAGTGGCCTTGCTAGCAGCAGACTCTATCAGGTGATAGCAATCCAGACAAGACTGAAGACAACCCAACAGTATCCATATTAATAGCAGTTCATATTTGCTACATGGTTGCCATACCAGCTATTCCAAACACTTTGCTGACACTATCTCCCTCCATTCTCACCACTCTATGAAGGAGATAGTCACAAAAATCCTCTTTTACAGGCAGGAAGGCTGAGGTTCAGAGAAGTAAAGGTTTTTTTGTTTGTTTGTTTTTTGTTTTTTGTTTTTCCAAAGCCACCCAGCTATTAATTGGCCAAATGAGTCTTCAAACCTGTCTCTATTGGTGTCTGACACACGAGGCTCTCAGAAGGTGGGAGGAGGGAGTATTGGGGCCAGCCACCTCCTGTGCCATAACCACCCTGTTGCTCTCTTTCTGAGCAGTGCCCAGAGGAGCTCAGGCCCATGAAGGACGGCTCTGGCTGCTACGACCACTCCAAAGGCATTGATTGCTCTGATGGCTTTAACGGCGGCTGTGAGCAGCTGTGCCTGCAGCAGACGCTTCCTTTGCCCTACGATGCCACCTCCAGCACCATCTTCATGTTCTGCGGGTGAGTCTATCTGTCCCCAAGGCCCAGGTGTGGGAACCCACGAGGCCGTGGGGGTATGGGTGGGAAAATGCTCAGGAACTGCTGCCTCTCCAGCCTGGGCTGACCTTCAGGGAAATGGCCTCTCATTTCTATTCTGCTTCAGCCCAAGACGTCAAAGGCAAGAGTATCACCTGTTGGGGAGAAGAATGACAGAGGAAAAATAAATAATGGATTAATACATGCAATAATAGAGCCCCTGCCCCCGTTTCATCCCGGGTCAGAATATTTTCCTTGTGAGGTCTCCTGCCCCTTCTGCATGCCCTCCTGCAGCCCTGGGCAGTGCTTCGTGGAGAGAAAAGCAAGGATCGCGAAGGTGTTCACACAGGAACCACCAGGTGTGGTGCGCAAGCAAATCCATAGGTTTAACCCAGGTTTGAACCTAGATTCTGCAGGAACTCAGCAGTTGGAGTCCAGCATCAGTATCTGTGGCCCTGGTGCCCCATAGGTGAGGACGAGTAATCGCAGATAGCTGGTGCCTAGGAAACAATACACTCAAAGCTTGTGTCATAGCTTGGGACTCAGGAAGAACTCAAATAAGGATGTTGTTGTTTCTCATTTTCACAGTCCTGGGGATGAAACTCAGGGCCTTGGACAAACCGGGCACATGCTACTACTGAGCTACATGCCCAGTCCCTTAAACTGAATATTAAAAGTAGCAGGAGAACAAAAAAAAAAAGGGGAGCACATTGGAACTAAACTTGCTGAGTGGCATCAGGCAAATTGCTTTCTCTCTCTGGGCCACAGTCCAACTGTCTGTGCAAAGAAATCACTGCAGAACTATGGCTCCCATTTCTTCCAACTTACTTTGTTTTCCCTATGTGTAGTAGAGTTACCTCCGCCCCAGACATCACTTAGCAAAGCTTTTGGTCCTCAGTAACCACTCAAGAAAATAGCAGCATTTTTGTTCTTCTCATGTCTTTTCTGGTTATATCATCACATTAGAAAATTTGCTTATCTTTGACATTCTGTGACTCAGAAAAACAATCGTATGCTTGTGTGAGAAGGCTTCCCAGTGCTCTCGTCATTGTGGTAGGAAAGCAGAATATGAGATTTAGCAACCTCTGCAGTCCATCTATCACAGAAAAGGAAGGTGGGTTTTATCCCAGTTTACCAGAAAACTGATTGAATTTGCATGGTTCTAGTACACCGAGTTTAGTATTTATTACAGGGTCTCCTTTCCTGCCCCAGTCACTCTCAGGGTTGCAGGTGCCTTGAAGCAGGTGTTGGGGCAGCTTGCTGGAGGTCCTAGATATGTATCAATAAAATAAATAAGAAATAAATTAGCCTGTGCGGACCTGAATTTATGGCTGTCTCTCCTCAGCCTAAGTGACTGCGGGGCAGTGTTGACTAAATTATGCATGGACTTGGATCTGCAGGCTTGCATACAGAATCAGCTGGGTCCTTATCATTGTTATTTTCCTCTCGGTCTCCTTGGGGGGAGGGTGTTCCTCTGTGGAAAATAACAACAGGAACAGCAGCAGCCGCAGCACTAATGGATTTTGACATGGGAAACTATCACCACCTTCCATCCAGAGCCCACGATAGGGAACCTTGGATTTGGTAATGCTGAGATTTTAATCCCATCAGGACTGAAGACCCTTGACCTTCAATTGCCTCAATACCTACTACCTCAATATAATGATATCTATGAACAGTGCAAAATACTTAACATTTATTATTCCATTAAAGCTAAGCAACATGCTCAAGGTCTACGAAACACAACTGGGAAACACATTATTAATTGTATGACCTTGAACAAGTTACTTGACATCTCTTAGCTCTGGGCCTCAGTTTCTTCATCTGTAAAAACACCAGAATAATAGTCCCTGTCTATAGAGTTGTTATGAGCTCGAAAAACACTGCTTACATTACGATTTACATCAATATTTAAAGTGCTTTGGAACAGCACCCTGCATCAAGTTAGCACTATATATGTTCATTCACTAAAGTAACTCAAGTGAATGATCCTAATGACAGTCACCTGTCACTTGCTCAGGGACCTCATGCCCTCAACATTTTGGTTTCTGGATCTCTGAAATGGACTTTCTTACCTTTTCTGTCATGGAAGGTCTGTGGAAGTTTGTTTGTTCACTTAGGCTGAGGAGAGACAGCCATAAATTCAGGTCCGCATAGGCTAATGTATTTCTTATTTATTTTACTGATACATATCTAGGACCTCCAGCGAGCTGCCCCAACACCTGCTTCAAGGCACCAGCAACCCTGAGCGTAAACTGGGGCAGGAAAGGAGACCCTGTAATAAATACTAAACTCTGTCGTACTAGAATAAGAGTTGATTTGGGACAGAGTGAGTTGTGTGCTGTTAAGACTCATCCAATGCAGATAAACTGGACAACAAAGGAAATGAAACCCAGGTCTCCAAACACCAACTGCACTTTTATTACGATTTTGGAAATTGTCTATTAAGGATGCAAATGAGAAGTTACCCACATTTGTTAGAAGCACTGTAAACAATGAAGGCTATTAGCAGGTGCTTGTGAGAGAGTTGGTTGAGGGAGAAGTGGGAAGTTATTGAATTAAGCAGGAAAAACAAAGCAAATCCTTACTTACTCAAGGAGACCTTCCCAACTTGTGGAAAACTTAAGAGTTTTCTGAATAGGGACAGGTTTAATAATTCTGTTTTCAACCTGGGTTAATAATAACAACTCTGGGTGTAATCCCTAGTACCAAAAAAATAAAAATAAAAATAATAGCAGCTAGCAATTTATTAAGCACTCCTTTTTAAAATATTTTTTTAGTTGAAGTTGGACACAATACTTTTATTTTATTTATTTATTTTTATGTGGTGCTGAGGATCAAACCCAGCGCCTAGCACATGCTAGGTGAGGGCTCTACTGCTCAGCCACAACCCCAGCCCTACTAATCACTTCTTATGTGCCATGACTGTAGTAAGTGCTTTGTGCACACATTAACTCATTTAATTGTTATAACAATTCTTCAAGAGAGGTGCTATTATGATTCTCACCTTACAGTTAAGAAAACCAAACAGGATGACTTGCCAAAGGTCACACAGCTGGTAAGTGGTGGCTGTCAATTATTCAAACCCAGTGATTCTGGTGCCAATCAAGACAGATCTTATGTCAGTGGCTGGCCTCTGGACACATCTAGTCATGTGGTCTTGGGCAACTCACTCAATTTCTTTGAGCATGTATGTTTTCATGTGCCATCAGAAGTGACTACAGCCCCACTATGCAGATCAAGTGAACCTGTGCAAGAATGAGCTGTCATACTTAATTAAGCCCTCAGTAAACCATAGTAATAGTTGGTCGAACAGGTGGAAAACCATCACATTCAATTATTTAATTACTGGATTTGATGTCTGGCTTGCCAGTTTATCTCCAGTATCTAGAATAGTGTTTGGCACATAGCAAGTGCTCAATTAGTAACTGTTAAATGAAGTTGCTCAAATAATGGAGCCAAAGTAGTGGTTCCTATTCACCCTTTCCAACTGCATTTCCAACTATATCCCTCTTCCTGTGTTAGCCTCTTAGCTTCAGCCTCTGTGTTCTGACTACTTTCTGTGTCTCCTCTTCCCTTCCCTTGTATACCCTCTCCACTCACATGTCCCTGAACCTTTAACTTGGACACCTGTTTCATCTTCTGTCATTTTATTAGCAAGTCCCCCTGGAGTCCATGGGGTCAGCATGAGATGGGCAGCTACCCTGAATCTAAGAACCAATAACCATCATTTCTCAAGTGGGATTAGGACATGTATGGAAATAATTTTTCTCTTTGTCTTATTTTTGTTAATATATATTTCATTTCTACACAGGGGGCCTTATTAAAAGAGAAGAGGCTGCTTACATTTTTCCCTGTATTCTAACTTATCCCAGTGAAATTCTGACACTTCCCAAAGACTGGACCTCTGCTAGCTGCCCTGATTATCAGCCCCTTACCAAGCCAAGTTCCCCCCAAATGGATAAAGCATCCAATCTCTAGGGTTACTCCACCTACTCCTCTGACTCTCCATTATGGTTGCTCCATTACCTGGTTGACTCACTGGTACTGCCCCACTGTGAACTCCTCAGGAGCAGGGACAATGCCCTAGTCACCTGTGACTCTGTATTATCATTCCATACTAATTGACATAAAGACTTCTTCAAAACTGTAAGGGTTGAATTCCTCCACCTAAGGTTTGTTGCACCCACTCTGTGCCCGACATTTAAGGAGATGCTAAGAGGGCCATGAATCATCAAGCACAAGTCCTAGCCCACCATGTGCAAAGAGGGTACTGTGAGCAGGTGGCTGAGCCTCACTTGGTCCTAACTGATGTTCATAGAGCACAGGTACCAATATGGTAGGCAGAAGCAGGTCAACTGGAAGTAGGTTGAGAAGGTCACTAGATACTAAGCTGAAGTATTTAGAAAAGATCTTGTAGGTGAAGAAGCATCACCTTCTGTGAAGAGCCTGACAAGTTACCTAGCAACCGAGTTTGTCGGTTTCATTTGTGTGGGTGTGTTTACAACGTCTGCGGTGCACACTGCCAAGAGAACTTAATTTTATCCACATAAATCCAGCACGGTTTTAAAAAAGCTGTTAATATAAAGATAGGACTGATCAGAGCCATTTGTAAGGAGCGAAAAGGAAAGGGAGAAAATGGTTTCAGGAGTCTGAAATGAGAGAGTTGCTCAACATGAGACAAATTTAACTTTGTGCTTCTTGGCAACCAAAGTAAACAGAGAAAAAAAAAATACCCAAACAAGACATAGTGGATTATACAGTCATCCTTACTTCAGAAAAAGAAAATTCTGATTTTCTGTTTTGTTTTCAGGGGGTCTACCCCTTTCCCTGATATCATCTGCTAAGAGATTTTCCCATGTATTATGTAAGGGAGAGAATTCCATCAATATTTTTAAAGTTTCCATGTCTCCCAAGTGACTTAGAGAAGGAAACTGAGGCCCAAAGTTCTCAAAACCAGTTAGCAAATAGAATTGGGATAGGAACTGGGGACATCCCAAGTATCTTTAGGACCTAATTCCCATGAAAATATATTCAAAATATGAGCTCAAAGAGCATGTGTGGTCTCAACTCATCCTTGTTAGCCTCTTTAATGTCCCTTTCACGTGATTTTAGGAGGAGATGAATTCAGATATTTAATGTCCACAATTAACTGGAAGCCACTTCTGTCCTTGTCAAAGTCTGCTCTGGTGGAATGGGGGCGACGACTTTGACTTTGACACTCAGCATCCAGTTGCAGAGGGTGGAAAGCATTCTTCAGGCAAACATTCTTTGGTGGTTTCTGCCTAAAAGCCTTTTTAAGCTAGTGCCTGGGCTGCCCCCCTTCTGACTTTTGATTAGAGGATGTGGACTTTCCCTCTAATAGTTCACACTGAATACTTTCAGGCTGGATTGTCATCAAATATTACAACCTGTGCTCTCTGCTGTTTAAACATTGGCCAAAGCTCACATGTAAGAAATATTCACAAAGAATCAAGAGAAACACATAATGTCCACCTTTTCTTCAGCTAGGTATATTCCCATGGTTTTGTAACATACCCAGAGATATTTTTTTAAGTAAAAAATAAAAATAAAAACTAGAGAAGCTGAGTGATGAGGCCCATGTGGGAGAGTCTGCGCTCAGTAACTGCCTCCTGCAAGTTCCCAGGGGATAGTAAAGGCTCTGACAAGGTTCTCGGTGGGGAAACAAATTTTTTTGATTGTAGGGTGCGATATTTTCTGCATTTTAATGTCTCTGAAATGAGGAGTGTCTTATTCTCAGTGGTTTGATGGAGTTTAATTGGCAGTCTTTCTTTTCTATGATTTCTTTCTTTTCTTCCATCATGTTAAATGAAATGCTAGCGTTTCTTACCATTTGGGTGGCTCTTAGAGTAGATCAAATATGCCCAGAGGTCCTCATGGACTCCTGTTTCCTTCCCCCTTTTCAACAGAATAGCCTTGCGTATAGAACCTCCAAAATGGCTTTCCTGGGAACGCAGTGTATCCTCGGGTGAAGGCTGGAAACCAAGACCACAGAGAACAGCTCTACTGAGCTTCATTTTGGCTAATGTGGGGACAGTCCAAGGAGACTTCATGGGAAGGACTCTGGTGGCATTGGTTAGTGGGGTTAATGCCATCGAGAGCGTCAGCTGCTGGTCCTGGCCCTGATGACCCCAAGTGGGATTTCTCACGGTGTCAGGGTCAGCTCTGAGCAGCCTTCTCCTCTCTTACCTTGATGATGGGTACACAGGCTGACGCTCTCCTGCGTTCAAGTCTGTCTAGCTCCTTGAGCTGTTCTTACCCTTACCTTTTCTCTGTTCTTATTTTTGTTTAGGATTTGATTCCCTTCCTTATTTTTTAAAAATAATTTCTAGTCTGTGGATTTCATTAAATCATTTTATTGGTTCCATAGACCTTTGAAAATTGGATAAATATGCAAATAAATAAAAATGCTCTCTGCACAGAGTTTGAACACAATGCCATTTCTTTTTTCTTTTTTCTTTTCTCTCTTTTTTTTTTTTTTTTTTTTTTGTGTGTGTGTGTGTGGGTCCCAATTTCCTCCTTTGAAAAACAAGCAGATTTGAAAAAGTCATTTGTGTTGAAGTGGAGAGAACAGTGGATTTGGAGTAAGAAGGCCCAAGTCCAGGTCCTGGATTTTCCCAGATCCTATGTGACCTTAGTCAAGAAGATTAGATGTCCCAGGCCTCAGGGTCCTCCATGGTCATGTTGGAATGAAAGTACGCATCTGAAGGTCCTGCTGTGAGGATTAAGAAAAAGTGCTCCTGGGTAGACACATAACAAGGCTTGATGCCACCGTCTCCACAGTCCCAGTGTTACTCATCATGTGAGGGGTGTGTCAGGGTGATACATTTGTTGCCTTCATCTAAAGTGCCCAGTTTCTGTCTTTGTACTTATTTTATGTTTTGCATTTTGGCATATGTATAAATATAATTTCTTGTGGATTTTGGCTCGTTTCCGGTAAGCCTACGCTCTTTAGAGTTTCTGTAAGAAAATCTCCCAGACAACAGAATGTTCTGCAGGAACTGTATAATTATGTGGCATCATATGAAAATAAAATCAAAAACAGAAACCAACAACTAAACAGACCTTCACATAAATCTTCCTGTGCCCCGAGGTGGCTTGGGGGAGAGAATTTCTTATATTCTAAAACTCAGAGAGGATCATTCACCTTCCTGAGTCCCTGTGTTTTTACCACTCTGTCTCTAAGGGTCTTACTGCGAATACACCAGGCCTTTTATCTCTCCCTCCTTCATCTCCTGCTAACCCATAATCCTTCCCCACCCCACACAAAAGAAAATCACCACGAGCTTGCAGTGTGACCAGGTTAAGATCTCTCTCTCTCTCTCTCTCTCACACACACACACACACACATACACAATTCACATTCACATGCACTCATACACACTTGGAGATTTGAACTCCTGGGTTTCATTCCCAGCACCATAATGACTGATCACTCTGCTTCTCCAAACCTGTTTCCTTATCCTGCAATGGGAGCAGGAGCTCCCTAAGAAAGCTGTGCATGTCCTAACATTCCCGCAGACATCCCCACAAACTCAGTGGCTCAAAACAGCCCAAATTTATTTCTTTACAATTCCAAAGGCCAGAATTCCTAGAATCTAGGATTTGCATGATTGCATTCCTGCTAGAGACCTTAGTGGAGAATCGGCTTCCTTTTTTAGCTGGTAGAGACTACCTGTATTCCTTGATCCTTTTGTCTCCTTCTTATAAGATCAGAGGGGGTGATATTGGGTCCACACAGATAACCCAGGATAATCTTCCTGTCTCAAAATTCTTTAATCCGTCACATCTGCACAGTCTCTTTTGCTACACATTTGCAGATGTGTCTGTTATTTTTTTGTTATTTTTGTTTCCATAACAAAATGCCTGAGACAAATACTCTCATAAGGAGAAAGGTTTATTTTTTTCTCATAATTTCAGAGGTTTCAGTTTATGGTCCCTCGTCCCTGTTGCTCATGGCCTGTGGCTACCCTGTGTGTGAATGTGGGATTATGAGGCAGAGGAGGCTGCTCACCTCATGGAGGCTGGAAAGAGAAGGGGGGTCAAAAGGGACAGAGGACAAAATATCCTAACTTCCTTCCACTAGGCCCCATCTCTGCCACCTCCCAGTCAAGCCATGGGCTGGAGTCCAAGCCTTCAATATGTGGGCCTTTGGGGACTTCTGAGGATTAGGATATGGACACTTAGCGAACATTATTCTATCTATTAGAGGTTTTAATAAGAAACAAATCATATCATATATCCAAAATGTCCACTTGATCATGAAATCTTAAACGTGGGCCTGAGCATTGCATATAGTGTGTGGGGGGGTATGTAATGCATTTTTTAAAATCTATGCAATACATATAATGATTTCATGTGCATAAATGTACATTGTCTGATGTATTATTTTCCAATGAAGGAAACACAACAAGTTATGTTCTAAAGTTTTGCTTTGAAGCAAAAAAAAAAAAAAAAATGAAGTCTAGAGAGAAACCCAAAAACTGGGATCTGAGAACTAGTGGAAACAAAATTTATACTCCCTAAAGTATAACTGGGCTAATAGATCAGATAACTCATAATAGCATGAATAATAATAATTACACAATTGCTGGTGCATTACTTGGCCACTACATAGTTTTTTGTTTGTTTGTTTGTTTGTTTGTTACTTTTTTTTGTGGTGCTGGTGATCAAACCCAGGGCCTTGTGCATGCAAGGCAAGCACTCTACCGACTGAACTATATCCCCAGCCTTTACACAGTTTTGTTCTTTACCTAAGTTATCCCTAATTCTCACATCTGGTGTATAATGAGGATTGAAGTTACCTCATTTGATAGATGATAATACTGAGCCCTAGGAAAGAAGGAGATTTGGCCAAGTTCACATAGCTGGTAGGTGGGACAACCTCTATTTAAATTCAGATT